>NC_049250.1:20198721-20508710 GCF_011100685.1 Canis lupus familiaris
GTTAGCTGAGGTCTCTGAGAGAGGCAGTCTTTTCCTTTTTACATTGGCTAGTTACTGAATCCAAAATTCAGTTTAGATCTCAATAGGAGAAACTCGAACTATGCTAGATCTTTAATTCTGTACTATATAATGACTGGAATACAAAGTTGGGATCTACCATACAGCTATAAATAGCACTCTGCTGGATTCGGGTGACCTCGGGTCTAGTTATCTTTAGATGGTTTTCATACTGCGGTGAGACTTTAAAGGCCACAGACAACCTCCTTTGACTCCAGTTCATCTTAATTCTCCAGGTTCTCCAGGATACTCAGTGCAGGATTTCCTCTTAGGGAAAACTTTATGTTTGAGATTTGTATCCACTAAGGAACATGAACTTGAAGATTCTTATTCTTCGGGCTAAGAGAACTGCAAATAAGCACGTATCTCTCATTGCTTCCAATGCCCGATCATTTTTGCAGGAGAAAATTCTGTGACAAAAGTGTTTGCTCCATTGGACTAAAAGAGTTGGAACTCACCCATTGCATAGTATCAGTATTTTGACATTAGTTTAAAAAAATGTTTAGTTTGGGATCCCTGGGTGGCGCAGCGGTTTGGCGCCTGCCTTTGGCCCAGGGCGCGATCCTGGAGACCCGGGATCGAATCCCACATCAGGCTCCCGGTGCATGGAGCCTGCTTCTCCCTCTGCCTGTGTCTCTGCCTCCCTCTCTCTCTCTGTGTGACTATCATAAATAAATAAAAATTAAAAAAAATGTTTAGTTTATATCAAACCATTTACTTAATTTAAATATTAAATAGTACTAACAGGAAAACCATCTCCCAATTTCTTTTTGTTTCTGAGATGCTTTTTCTGGCATTAGTAAAATGCTTATTTTTCTATTTTCTGATGAGTCAATTTTAGACTTTATTGACTTTTTGTTATCTGAGGTGATTTAGCATTCTCAATCCCCTGTTTCTTTTCCTCTTATTATTCTAGAACATAATTTCTAGTGTTTACATTATTGTCTATGAAAAATTGCAGTGACAGATACTATTCTCTAATCATTCCTTCCTAGCGTAGCTTTGGTTTTTTGGAATCCAATGATTGCCTCCTTTTCCCTCCACAGTATAGTTTTCTTCTAACTGATCATTATTTCAGTTGTTCACCTAGAGCTGTTGTATCACTACCAGTTTTTTCCTCCCAAAGGCTCAAACATCACAGATAACCAGTCAGTTCCCTTTTCCCCTCTGGAGAGCTCGCTCTGAGCCCCCACTTCCTCTTACTCCAATTGAGAGCAGGTTTTGGGCACACCTCTGTCTTAGAACTCACTTTTGACATTTTTCTATGTTGGATTAACTGTTTTAATTGTGTGTCTTTCTTTTTCTTGTTCTTCTGGAGTACCTTATCCGGCAGTTCCTTAGAAGTGCATGGCAGATATACTTTTTGAGACCTTGCGTTCACATGATTGGTTGGTTGGTTATAAACTTCTAGGACAAATAATTTACTCTCTCAGATTTTTATTTTTATCTATTTATTTTTTAAAAAGATTTTTTATTTATTCATAGGGACATAGAAAGAGAGAGGCAGGGACACAGGCAGAGGGAGAAGCAGGCTCCATGCAGGGAGCCTGACGTGGGACTCGATCCCAGGTCTCCAGGATCACGCCCTGGGCTGCAGGCGGCGCTAAACCACTGCGCCAACAGGGCTGCCCTCTCAGATTTTTTAAAAAAGATTTTATTTATTCATGAGAGATGCGCAGAGAGAGAGGCAGAGATATAGGCAAGGGAGAAGCAGGCTCCCTCTGGGGAGCCTAAGGCGAGACTCAATCTCAGGACTCCGGGATCATATCTTAAGCAGAAGGTAGACACTCAAACACTGAGCCACCCAGGTTTGCTGCTATTTTCAGTTTTTTTTTTTTCTGGAACCCCTATTACCTTCTGGTTTCCTCCCAAAGTCTTCTATGTTTCCCTTCTGTTTTCTATTTTTGTTTTGTTTTGTTTTCCAAAGACTTTCTCAACTTTGTTTCCCAAAATTTATCTTTATTTTGGTTATAATTTTCACTTCCTAAGGCTTTAGAGCTGTTTTTCATAGTATCCTATTCTGGTTTTATAAATTATAATACCTTATGTCACCTAAGAATCCTAGTAATTAAAATATTTTTTCTTACACTGACTTTTCTCCCTATTCTTATTTTTTTTCATTTCGATGAACTTTGGATTTGTTTATATTAAGAGATATTGATTGGAAACTATATATGTGTGGGTAGGTATATGGGAGGGTTTGTCAAATAGTAGGCTTCACGTAGGGAGATGCGGACGTTGTTGTAGAACTGACATAATATAAATGTATGTAAAGGTTTTTTTTTTGTTGTTGTCTGTATCATTCACTTTCTCTGGGGATGAAATTGCCAATCTCCTACCTAGCATTCGTCTACTTGGAAGCCACTGTTCTGGGAACAGGTAAGGAAGGAAAGGAGACTGGAAGTTTACTGTCCTTTCACTTAATTTTTTTCCTGCCTTTCGCTTCCAAGAATAGACTTTAGTTTCTTTTTTGGGGTAGCAGTTGCCTGGCTGTGTAGCACTCGGGTATGTTGCACATATAAGCTTTCAACAATCCCACTTTTAGAACAGAGCACTGCCCCCACCTTCTGTAGCACCTGGTGCTTCTAAGTCCTAACTTTTCAAGGGGTTGTTAGGGTGAATTGGCTTTCATCCCTCCTACAGCAATTTTAGGCTATAGTTTATCACTACCCTGGCTCTATCTGCAGTCTTCCAAAATTTGGTTAGAATCTGTGCAATCCCCTATTGTACTGTCTTCTCTATTTCTCTATTTTTTTTATATCTATAACTCTGTATACTTAGTATGTATTTTTTTTAATTGGGTCTTAGAAAGGAGTAGCAATAAACATGTGGTAAATCTGCCACAAATAGTACTAAATAGAATTACATTTTCAAAGAAAAATGCTTAATGTTTTTTGAAACTGCCTATAATGTTAATGGATTTTAATGTGGATTTGTTGAGGATTCAGGATTTTAGCATTTATGAGCAAGCTTTCAGGATAAAATGGTAATATGCAATAATCATACAATATTGTTGAGAATTTAGTGTTATATAATCCAATAATGGGTAAAATAAGCATAAACAGCACATAAAATAAGAGTCTTCATTTAATACTATTGACTTTTTTTTTTTTTTTGCTGCTGTAACACCTTTGTCCTAGTGATATTCTATCCTTGATCAAGCTTTCTTATAGTTTTGGTATCTTTCCAGATATATTTTCTGCATACATAAATAAATATACATATCTATCTCACATCTGTTCTCCATTTTAATTCCAAATGTTTCAGAAGCCCCAGCACCAAGGAGGCTGGAACTAAGACTTTCACAATCAATATTTTATTTTATTTATTTTATTTTATTTTATTTTATTTTATTATTTTATTTTATTTTATTTATTTTTTAAAAATATTTTATTTATTCATAGAGACAGAGGGAGAGAGGGGCAGAGACACAGGCAGAGGGAGAAGCAGGCTCCATACAGGAAGCCTGATGTGGAACTCGATCCCGGGTCTCCAGGATCATACCTGGCTGCAGGCGGCGCTAAACCGCTGTGCCACCAGGGCTGCCCACAATCAATATTTTAAATACTGAAATATTTTTCTATCAAAGCAAAGTCCCCCCCCCCCCCCCCCCCCCCCCCCCCCGGTGATTTTGGGAAAAGGACTGATTATGGTACATTTTCCTGCTCCAACAATTCCTGGAAGTTGGTAGCAAGTTTCATGCTGACCCACACTCTGGTCAGCACAGAGGGACCTGCAAGGGAAGGGACACTAATGTGTAGTATTGGCAGGATTAAGAAACACCTGCACTTGAGTCTTTTCTCATTTTCTTCAGGATTTTAGCTTCCCTGCTACTAGCCAACTTTACTGACTTTTTCTTGAAGTAACAATCTGCAAGTATGAAAACACTCCCAAATAACTTAAAAACACTCAAAAATATCTCACAGAAATATACAGAAAAGATTCAGTTTGCATAGAGTTGGTCCAGTCATTCTGTGAGCTACTGTAGTGAACTTTTATATACATTGGAAGGAAAGGAAAGCTATTCAGTAAGGAGTCAATATTGCTCCAGAATATTCTTGTGACTCTTTTTTATCGCAGAACAGACCTCATCCACTCTGGCCACAGGGGTAGGCATGTGACTAAAGCTGGGCCAAATATAGTACATCATGTTCTGTAGATCACAGAGACTGGCCTAAGGACTGGGTAATGAGCCAGTGTTAAGTCATTGAGTCCTTCCCCTAGGATTTTTCAAACGGAAGCTGAAAGAACCAGTTTTGCCTGCTGGTTATGGAGTGGTTAGTATCATGAGCCCAGAGCTGCCTGTAGCTGTGTCCCTTGCCAGGTAAAGAAGCCAGGGTCTCTGACCCACCAAAAAAAGAGAAATAGAAATGAGAGGTTTGGGGTTGTATTGTGAACTCTTGAGTGAACAGAAACTGTGCAAGCAGAAGCTCTGAGTAATCCAAAACTACTGGGTATACTGAATGGAGGGTAAAGTAATTGGCTGATATGATAGAAACAAAGAATGAAATCACCATAATGGTTGGGAACAAACTCTTGTTTTGAAAGAGGCAACAAAATACTACTAAAACTGCTCTGGACTGCTTACCTTTCTAATCCCTAAATTATGCATACTCCAGCCTGTGTGAAGCACGGCTGCATGACAGTCTATTGGTTCATGTGAAATTTCTCTGTTCCCTTATTTCTATGACCTCAACCCACATTATACTGTCTAGCTATATAACTTATTCCCCAACCATGTGACACTCTACCATATCTCTTGTTTATGTGCATATACTGTTTTTTTTTCTAACTGGAACAATTCTTCTCATGTCCTAAGCATCCCTAACTTCTTTACCTGGATATCACTTACTCATCTTTGGAGACTGAGATCAGGCTCCTCTAAGCCTTCTATAACCCCAGTCAAATTTAATGGTACTTCGTATTTTGACTGTGCATCTCCACAATTAGAATATAAGCTTCTTTTAGAGTAGAGATACTGTTTTGTTCCCTTTTGGGTCCCCAGTGCCTGATGCAGTACCCAGCACAAAGCAGATACTTAATGAATGCATTGTTTTTTGTTACAGGTCAGTTGCCTAGACTCGTTAAAAAAAACAGAAAATCTAAGGGCCTCCCATTATCATCCCTCCTCCAATAGACCCACTTGCAGTTGTGCCATGGTACTTTAAAAAGGCAACAATTACATGGCTTTGTGCAGATTTCTTCAGTTCAGAGTGCCCTCCTCATCCCTGTCCTCTAACTCCTTCCAAGAACAGAAGCAGGGCGACCAGAGTTACGGGCTATTGCAGTTGTCCATGCAAGAGAGGATGATGGCTTAAGGACTAAGAAGTATTGGTGGAGTAAACGATAGAGATAAATTCTAGAGTTGGAACAGTAAGTACTTGGTGAAGAACTGGATAGGAAATGAGGGATGGGGGCATATCAAATTCTATGGTTTAATCAATTGGTGTTTTATTCAGAGATAGGAAAGAATGGAGGAGATGCAAGTTAAGAGTAACTAAACACTTACATACATAATCAGCTTTCTTGTCTAAATTTTGCTGATAAATGCTATACTTAGGGAAATACTGATTTTTTTGGTTTTTGGTGGCGGTGTTGGGGAAAATACTTATGGTTATTTTTAAATTTACAACTTTAACTATTTTTAAGTATACTGTTCAGTGGCATTAAGTACATTCACATTGTTTTATATGTAATCATGACCACTATCCATTTCCAGAACTTTTTTCATTTTCCCAAACTGAAATTCCTTGCCTGCTAAACACTAACTCCCCATTTCTCCCTCTATCCCAGTCCCTGGCATCCACCATTTTACTTTTTGTCTATGTACTTAAAATAAGGAGAATTATATAGTATTTGTCCTTTTGTACTGGCTTATATCACTTAGAATAATGTCTTCAAGTTTCATCCATATTGTAGCATGTATCAGAATCTCCTTCCTTTTTAAGACTGAATAATATTCCATTGTCTGTATAGACACCATTTTATTTATCCATTCATCCTTCAATGGACACTTGGGTTGTTTTCACCTTTGGCTATCTTATAAATAACACTACCATGAACCTAGGTGTGCAAATGTCTGTTCCAGTCCGAGTTTTCAATTCTTTTGGGTATATATCAGAAGTGGAATTGCTGGATATATGGTAATTCTATGTTGAATTTTGAAGGAACCACCATAGTATTTTCCATAGCAGCTGTACCATTTTACATTCCCACCAGTAATGCACAAGGGTTCCAATTTTTCCATATCCTCCCCAACACTTTTATTTTATTAATATTTTTCTGATAAAGCCATCCTAATGGGCACGAAGTGGTATCTCATTGTGGTTTTAATTTGCACTTCCCTAGTGATTAGTGACACTGAGCATATTTTCATGTGCTTATTGGCCATCTGTATATATTACTAGGAGAAATGTATATTTAAGTCCTTTGCCTATTTTTGAATGGAGTTATTTTTGTTGTTGAGTTCAATTTATTTTGTAATATGAAGTGGTTTCAGGAACACAACAAGTCTCTGAGGCATGAAAACAAGTGTTAATGATGGTATGAAAATGTTAGGGACCTTGGGAAAAGGGATAGGAAGAGGTGAGGATGTGAAAGAAAGTTCAAAAAAATTTTTAAAGTTTTACCTTTAGTAAAGATTAAAAAAAGGACATTCTCCGGATTCTGAGCTCATTTTAATATTATACTTTGGCAATCTTTCAAGTTAAATAAGCATTGCTGGGCTACCCTGAGAACCTAATCACTATTTAAGAATACTACTTGTATTAAAAATGCTGTCTTATAAATCCTCTAATTAAAAATTTTTTTGGTATATAATTCATATATATACTAATGACTGTTAATTCATATATATATATATAGTAATGACTTTTATACACTAAAATCTAAACTTGAAAAGTAAGTTAGTTGTACTAATGGATTACAGAAATAATTATTACATAATGCTTTTAACTAGAAATTTAATATTTTTCATTTACCATAAGTTGATGTGCACAAATCATTTGTGAGATACCATTATAAGAAAATATACAGGATACAGAGCTATGGAACTAAAACAGAATCATAATATAACTGGTAGAAACATGAAAACAAAGCTGTTATCTACAGATATAAAGAAGGATTACATAGAAATCTGTGCTGTTAACTGAAGCAGCTGGAGAAAATACAAATGGCCATTTGTAATAGATAAGTAGTCTCCAAGAATAATATCCAGTTTAACTTACATAAATTTTATTATTTTTAAAGTAGCCATAAGTCTGTTGAACGTGCATAAATTGTTGGATTCTGAATTTTTGGTAAAATGTTGTAAGACTTAGATAAGTAACCTACATTATACATGTAAAGTGTAATATATATTTGACAAGAAACATGACATTATTTTAAAGTATATCTAGGGTTATTTTCAATGTTCTATGCTCTATATTCCCTGTAAATAATTAATAGTTAAAACATATCATTCACTAAAAACAAAACAAACCAACAAAAGCATTCATTAATCTGAAACTAAAGATTAGCTTTCCATTTCTTGTCGGGATCCGTGTTGCTAACTGTGGAAAGAAAATTAGAGAGTAAAAATTTAACATCAGGTAAGAAATTTAATGGATTTTAAGTTATTTTGTGGTTAGAAAAAGCATTCATTTCTAAAATAATTTTGTTGCTTAATATAAAACTGGTAGTTTTTTGTACATATAAAAGCAATGCTGAAACTTCTACACAAAATTCAAGTTTTGAGCTTCTTGATTTTAAGGATTAAACTTCTATAAAGATTGTTAATTTGATGAATTAATCTAACACTATCAAATGCTTATAGAATTACTGCTTTAATATTTTTGAGTTTACTACCTTTACTATTGCTAAAACGTTTGCCTGTTCCCAATCCTTCTGCATGTGAAATTCTTTGTGGTCTTGTGGTCAGGGGAAGAGGAGCTATCTTCCCGTTACATGCCTTTGATTGTAGTTCTGGTGGGTAAGAACTGCAACCCCTAAGCAAAATTCTAATTCCTGTGGGAGCTTTAGCTTCCAATTTGTGGTCCACTGGCCTTTTACTACTAACCCTTTCTAATGCTTGTTTCTCCATCTTACAGTGAAGTTCAAGGAAGGACTCTGGTGGGTGTTATTTTTCCTAAAAGCAAACTAGTTTGTTTGTTAAAAAAAAAAAAAAAAAAAGCATTTTAAATGCTGGTAATAAAATAATTGAAATTTGGAAGTATACTTACATATTTTTCCTTCTTTTTCTAATTTTTTCAAATGAAGCAAGACATTATGTTCAGCCATTTTATGTAAATTGTCAGGAACATTCTAAAAGAAAAATGAGAGTGAAACATTTCTTTTTTAAAAAAGAATGAGTTACTCTGGTTGAAACAATTAAAAAATGCAACAAAAGGAAAACTTAATTTTTTATGTAGGGATAATCAAAATTATTTCACCTTGTATGTGTCTTGCTTTAGACCACTATATTTTTATCTACAGACTTACACATAAAATAGACTATAAGGTCCATAAAGACAGTAACAGTGTTGGTTTTGTTTAGTGTACTCAGTGCTTATTAGCACAATGGCATAGTAGGAACTACATATTTTATGAATCAATGAATAAATAACTGTAAACATTTTTTTAGATAGTTTTGATGATGCTATGGACTGATGGCCCTATGGTTTATTACATAATAATATCTTTGTACATTTCTTTTTTTTTTTTTCTTTGTACATTTCTTTTGGTTATCCTATCTCTCTCATCATTTAGCTTTTATCTGGAAATTCCTTAAACTTCTCTTAAACATTCTTGTTTACTTACATTGAGGTATATTGTTGACTCACTTCCTACTCAACCAACTTGGCACAGCAACATCACACATTAATATTTCTCAAATACAAACTTCCAACCCCAAATTCTCCCTTAACCTCCAGTACCATATACTATATCCACCATTGTGATCTTCTAGATCTAATTATGTGACTACTCTGTCTAAGATCCTTGAGTGGTCATGCCCAGGTTATTGGCTAAAGTCCATATTCTTTAGCATGGAAGTCAAAGCTTCCATGATCTTATCTGATCATGCCTGTCTTTCCTGCCTATCTGCATATGCATTCTGTGCTCCAGTCATATGCAGTTTTTTTGTGGGCTTTCAAACAAATACAATACTTTTTTTATTACTCGAAGAGAATGTCTTTCCTTCTAGAATCACTTCTCTTGTACTCTGGCTTGGAAAATGCTTACTACTTCTTCAAAACTCAACTAAATGATTAAGTTTTTAAAGCTTTTCCAGACAAGCCTTGATACCCTGAATCTTCGATCAGGTGAAATTTATTTCCCTTTCTCTTATGCTCTGATAATACTGTGTAGAGGTCTTAGAGGAAGCCTGCTATGATAGAGAAAACAAGATTTGAGTATCTGACATCTCACTTTTGATATGTGATATCTGCTAGTTGTGTGCTTTTGGAAGTTACTTAGCTCATCACACTCTCTGAGTCAGTTTTTTTTTTTTTTTTAAGTCTATTAAATTGGAATAATAGTATCTTTATGTATTGAAAATTTGAGGCCTAAGAATTAAGGACTTTTATAAGTGTAAACTAATGAGTAGAACATCTAGCACACAATAAGGTGCTCAAAAAATGAGCAGTATTATAAGCATATGTTGAACATGTCTGTCTTCACTAAACAATGAGTCTTTTGAGGGCAGGGATCTGTAGTCATCTTTGAATCTCAGTACCTAGTCTACTGTGTTGCACAGGAAAGGCATCCAGTAAATGTTGAAAGAATAAATCTCTCTGTAATAACTATGCTATTCTTGTACGTGAGAGGTACTTGACACATGTATACAGTGAATACAGTGAATATACCTCTGAATGCAGAACCAGCATTTTTTTTAGGTATGGGCAATTGCTTGATGACTCATCTGGGAGATTTGAGAGTTCTGCTGTCTGTACTTAAATTAGGGGAAAAAAATCCCATGTACCAACATATAGTCCAGTGTGGCTATACTACTCTAGTGTTATGAGGAAATGAACTCTTTCACAGAATTGAAATATTTATATTATCCCTTTGGCACTTTTTTTATCTTCAGCTATTTTAATCATTCATCCCTTCCTTTTAAAGCACACTGAGTATATGATCATTTTTTGATAAACTTTAGTTCTTTACTAAATATAATTGGCCCAGGTACTTTTCAAGCTCATCTTTACACTCTCACGTACCTTATGGCTACCTTATGGGTTGTAGTAATGGGAGGTTTTTTTTTTTTTTAACATTTATTTATTTACTTTTCAGTAATCTCTATACCCAACATGGGGCTTGAACTCACAACCCTGAGATCAAGAGTCACACACTCTTATGCCTGAGCCAGCTGGGTGCCCTGGTAGAGAGAATTTTTAAACCCAGGTGATCTTATTCTAGAGTCTGCATTCTTAACCTCTATACTATCCATACAGCAGATATCTAATAAACAGTTACTGAAAAACTAAATTATACTAATTGATTGCCACTTTGTATTGTTATATATGCTGGGCCCAGGGGCCACTGAACTGAGAGCATTTTTTCTTTGTATACTCAGTTATTCTACTCATGTTCTTTTACATGTACTTTCTCCTCCTTCTCCCTTGTAGGCACTGCTATTACTTCTCACTGCTGTTATCCCAGTATGTCTCTAGCAGATCACCCTTCTTACTGGCTATGGGCTAGGATACCGATAATAATAATAATAGTCAAATGGCTACATAATACATAAATCATTACAAAAATCAATCATCAGGACGTTGGTAACATTCTCTTCTACATGATGAAGTATATAAAGCTTAATGATAGCTTGGAATGTTTCTTTTTGATTCTCCAGGTCCGTTTTTATTTAACTTCTGTGTTCTAGAAAGTTGAGATTGCTGATCTCGATTTTATACAAGCAGCACTAAATAAAATTAACAGATTTATTCTGTTCTGGAATGTGCTAAATTTACCATATCTATAGTCTATTATAAATATTATTCTAATAAAAGTGTTGTTATGTACAAATAAGATAAATGAAAATTACCTTGTAAATGCTTTTTACAAGCTCCATTGCTGTAAATGATTTTTCAAAATTATCACGAAATAACGTAAGAATTTGCTGTTCTCGGGTATTTCTGTGAGAAATGTATTCTAGAATTTTAGCTTCAGCATTATGGATTACTGGGCCATGTCCTGAATTAGAATTATAAAAATTATTTCAACCAGATAAAAAATAACAAATACAACATAAGTTAATTTTTTCTATTAAAAATATTCATATGATATATTGAAGAAGCATACTAAGTACATAATAAATGTGATTTGGAAAACCATATAGGTATATAAGGGATTTAAAAATTACATACAATGCCAGAACACAGAGAATCATATCAAATAGAATCCGTCTGAAATGTTAAATACATTAAACATAAAAAATAAAAAATTGAATAAAAATAGTAACTGCAAAAGTAATGACAGGTAATACAGAGTGTTCATTATTTGCCAGGCACTGCTCTAAATGCTTAATATGTATTATTCTAAGAAAGTAATGAGGTAGGCATTATTATTTTCCCCTCTTTATAGCAGAAGCTGAGGTATTGGCAGGGGGGTTGGCAAATAACTTGCCCACAGTTACATGGTGAAGAAGGGATGGAACTGGAGTTCTGACTTGAGGGCTTTTAATCACTCTATGCTCTTAGCCACTATGCCACATTTACTTATAAAAGATTGAAAAGGGGGGATCCCTGGGTGGCGCAGTGGTTTAGCGCCTGCCTTTGGCCCAGGGCGCGATCCTGGAGACCTGGGATTGAATCCCACGTCAGGCTCCCGGTGCATGGAGCCTGCTTCTCCCTCTGCCTATGTCTCTGCCCCTCTCTCTCTCTCTCTGTGACTATCATAAATAAAAATAAAAAAAAAGAAATGAAAAAAAAAAGATTGAAAAGGAGAATGTAAAAAGTAGCTTCATGTAAGTGACCAAGATCTCTTAAAAATTCACAAGAATCACAGCAGAACTTTAAGAATCTTATGTATAGGCTAGTGATTCAGAACTGCTGACAACCTAGATTAAGCTATATTAAAATTTGGTTGCTCTTTAAGACAGTGCAAATTAATATATGACGCAAGTCTGCAAGAGGGAGATTTTAAATATTTGAGCACAAAATATCTAGAAGCAGACTAACCTGTTATCCTGTAAAGAGCATTAGGCTTTGGTTAGAATATTGACTATCATTTACTAGTATGAGGTCATGAAAGTCCAAATTCCTGAGCTAGTTTCTTCAGCTGTGCAGTGAAGATACCACTACCTGCTTTACTGGGTTTTTGTGAGGACAACACTGTAAAGGTCCCGGCACAGTACCAGACAGGGAGCAGGCTTTAATATATGGTAACTGGGGCTACAGAACATGATTTACATATAAGCTCCTGCTGTGCTAATAAGCCAGTTCACTGGATTCATTAAAGGAAATACTCTGAGAACCTTTACTAGGCAGCCTCTCATTAGCTTTGCTTCATTCAATGTGAGTGCGTCAAACATGTACTCTCTTCTATTTAAAAACAGCTGTCAGCTTCCATTCCTCTTGTGTCATAGTATTAATCCAAATGCCCAGCTCCACTATGTTTCCTATCCCCTCAGCAGTGGAAGCTCATGAGGGAATATAAGGGTACTGAAGACACTGTATTTACAGATCTTTCCATGGCTCTGGTTAGGAACAAGTTAGAAAGACTTAAAAAATTAGGTAACCTAGTTTCTTTTTCCTTCTGGGCCCTCTTGTTGAGTCTTATTATCATTTTCCACTTTTAGGCTGCAAGGGAGATTCATATTGCAGAGCAGTACGTGACAGCTGAGATACTAAAACAGGTTTCCTTTTCTGGAGAAGTGAAATTAATATACAGTTTTAGAGCTGACATGGAAGCTACTGATATTTCAGTAATATGAATTAAAGAAACTAACACTTGGAGTTCACGGCTAAAATGTGGCCCATTACAGAAATCAAATTAACGAAAGTGAAGATAACTTGTGGAATGAAAACACTCTCTGATTCCCATGTAAATTTATTTCCTCTGTTTAAAGTTTTACTGATAGCTGTATAAATGTTAGACAATAACCCTTTATCTTCATGAAGTATTACTATACTCTCAGCCTTTTAAAAATATTTTATTTGCTTATTTGAGAGAGAGAGAGAAAGAGAAATCATGAGTGGGGGGTGGGGCAGAGGACGAGGGAGGGAAACTTGAGCAAATTCCCTGCTGAGTGCAGAGCCCAATGTGGGGCTTGAGCACATGACCCTGAGATCATGACCTGAGCTGAAGTCAAGAGTCAGTCGCCCAACTGACTGAGCCACCCAGGCACCCCTAACTCTCAGCCTTTCTGATTGCATGGCTAGATAAGTCTTAGGGATATAATTTAAAGAAGCACTTTATGGGTTATCTTTTCAAGCCTCGAAAACATAAAGAATATACCCACAGAAACAAAAATGAACATTCTTCATCATTTCACACAAATGTTTTGCTAGATTTAAGTAACTACCCACCTGGATATATAATATCAGCTTTGACTTTCAACAGCACTTTCAGGGAGTTCATATAATCATAGAGGTCTTCAAATATAGTTGTTCCTTCCCCTAGGATGCAATCTCCAGAAAAGATAGCATTCTCCTCTTCTAAATATAGAGCCATATGATCATCAGTGTGGCCAGGTGTGTGTATAACTCTAGTTAAAAGAAAACGAAGAAATAGTAACAATTTTAACTCTTAGGCTTAGAATAAATTACTTTCCAGCCTTATCTCTGGATAACACAAATAAATGTCAAGCCAGTAAAAGCTCCTTTTTCTCTTGTGGCCCACTGAAAATTATCACCAGAAAAATTCTCTTCTTTAAATCAGATTTCCCACTCTGAAGTGTAAATTCAATACTTTCTCACCTTTTTCTTATTTTTTCTTTAGATTTTATTTTTTTTTATTCAAGAGAGGCACAGAGAGAGAAGCAGAGACATAGGCAGAGGGAGAAGCTGGCTCCCCATTGGGGAGTGATGTGGGACTCGGTCCCAGGACCCTGATTTCACGACCTGAGCCAAAGGCAGATGCTTAGCCACTGAGCCACCCAGGGGTCCTTTTTTTTTTTTATTTTATAAATAATAAACATGCACAGATACAATATTTTTTAAGAACAGAAAGGAAGATACTTGAAGGAGTTATGAATTCACAATCATCCCACTACTCAGAGACAGTGCTTTTATTATTTAAACACATTTTTTTCAATATTCTTTGCATACATGTTTATTTTACAATATACTTTGTGGCAAGATTGAGAAAAAAGGGGATCTCTGGGTGGTGCAGTGGTTTGGCGCCTGCCTTTGGCCCAGGGTGCAATCCTGGAGACCTGGGATCAAATCCCACGTCGGGCTCCCGGTGCATGGAGCCTGCTTCTCCCTCTGCCTGTGTCTCTG
This sequence comes from Canis lupus familiaris, assembly GCF_011100685.1. Classification (NCBI taxonomy): domain Eukaryota; kingdom Metazoa; phylum Chordata; class Mammalia; order Carnivora; family Canidae; genus Canis; species Canis lupus. Next base: position 20,213,202 of record NC_049250.1, read on the forward strand.
CCTCTCTCTTTCTCTCTATGATTATCATAAAAAAAAAAAAAAAAGATTGAGAAAAAAGTACTTTCATAAGTTGCTGTTGGGAGAGCAAAATGGTATAGCACATATGGAAGGGAATTTGGCATTTTCTAGCAAAATTACATAACCCTTTAACGCACTGATCCCACTGCTAGAAATTTACCCTGAAAATACACCTTCACAAATACAAAAAAAATATACAAGCTATTCATTACATTATTTAGAAGAACAACATATTAGGAACGACACAGAAGCCCATCCATTGGACACTATGGACATATTGTGGTACATCCATACCATGGAATATGATGCAGCAGCCATCAAAAAAAAAAAAAAAAGATGACTATCTCTAAGAACGGATACAGAGTAATTTGCAGGATATACTGTCAAGTGATAAAAAAACAAAGCATGTTCTTTTCATGCCTCTGCTTTGTTGTTGGAGCAGGCCACGAGATGTACTTTTTTTGTACCCCAACTACTTCCCCCTGTCCTTTGTCCAGTCTTTCAGGCCACATAAGGTGGGCTTCAGGGCAGGGTATCGGTATGGGCCCTAGAACCTCAGGTCTCGTGTTTGGCCTGGGGTTTGGACCTCCTGAGACACACCACCAAATGCTACCCTGATGAGGCCTCATGACATTAGGACCAGTCCCCAATGTCAAATTTGCTGAATGTGCTACAAAGCAGATCCTTGATGACCCTAGACTTATAGACCCTTTGCAGTCAGGCAAGTATTCCCCCTGCCCCACTTTCCTTTGGCCTTATCACCACCACCTTTTCCATACAGCCATCCAATTTGAGGGAGACCTGGAAACTTTGGGGTCACATGAGCCATGGCCACAGCACTGTAAACATGCAGGCTGCTGGGGTAATGCTGGTGGCATGCAACACCACAGGATCAACTTCAACAAGGACCATCCAGGTTTCTTTGGAAAAGTTGGTATGAGGCATTACCACTTAAAAGAGGAACCAGAGCTTCTACCCCAATGTCAACCTTGATAAATGGTGAACCCTGGCCAGTGAGCAGACATGGGTAAATGCTGTCAAAAACGAGACTGGAGCTGCTCTTATCATTGATGTGGTGTGATCGGGCTTCCCAAACAGCCTGTCATCGTGAAGACAGGACAGGAGAATAGCTGAGCAGAAAATCTATGGGTATGTGTGTGGGTTGTCCTGAAGCCATATGGAAGGAGGTTCATTAAACGCTAACAAGTGCTTTTCTTTTAAAAACAAAACAAAGTGTGAAGGAATGTTTATAGTTGCTCTTTTGTATAAGAAAATTGGGGAAATAAAAATGTATATGTATATATTTCCTTATTTTTGCAAAAAGGAAGGATAAATAAAAACTAATGAATAAAGCTGTCTAGAGGGGTAGGCAGGTGAAATATAGGAAAGAGATGCAAGCAAAACTTCTCTGATAGTAACTTTATTAGTTTTCATTTTTAAGCTATGCAAATATATATCGTAAACATGAAACTAAATAAAAAGATGAAAGAAAATGTTATCATTGAATACCAAGAAATGAACCTTATAAGCCATACACCAGATAGATAACATAGCCATGCTAATATTCATTCAAAAAATTTTTAAATACTAAGATTACATCTCCCTTAATAGAATGTCTCTTAAGATTATAATAAGTGTTAAGATATTTTGAACTTTACTTAATAGGTTTATTGTTGGCAGCATTATTGGTTGCTGTATTTCTGAAACTATTTTGTGTTTACTGTATAATAGTATAAACAATAAATTGATTTTGAGAACCAAGGTTTTTACAGTGGGATTAAGGAAAAAATATATATGAATGAGGGAATTAAGGTTTTGGGTTTTTTCTCATCTGAATTGAGGAATCATTATGAATTCATCATTTCATTTTTTTTTCCTGGTTCTATAAAAGGCCCAGAAGTAATGATACTTTCCTAGCTTTGTAAAAGGCCCAATAGTAATGTGCACACCTGATAGTTCTGGATGGAACTGAAACACCATTTCCCCCTCAAAGAAACCAGGGTTTCTTGCAGACATGGCTGGCTCCAGGTCTGGGACAGGGAAAGTAAAATGTGATATGGAAACACCTCTTTTGTCTGATTAAACCTGTTGCAACCTATTAATGAAAGTACTCAATGTTACATGAAAATAATTCCAGGAGGCATATTTCTACAACTACAAAAATATGTGGGTGTAAGGTATGTCTTACATGTTATGGACAGTCTTATGAACAATCACACATACAATGCCTTTACAAACAGAACCCCAATCTTTTTTAATCTACAAAAACTCATTTGGAGAACCATTCTTTCTCAGAGTCTGCAGACTATCTCATCCATTGATGTGCTTGCACTGTATCCTTTATTTGTGCTTCCCTCCACCCCCCAACTCCCTACTCCAGAACTCAGTAATGGTTTTCTTTGATAACCAAGGCAATAGATTTCTTAAATTAGGGGATCAGAAATTCTAATTCTCCAGTCACCTGGGTAGCTAATGCTTTAATCTGCATAAAAACTGTGTTAAAATTCACTTCACATAGGCGGGAGGAAAAAAGGAGATGACATCAGAGGTGCTTTGCTAAAGATCAGAGGAACTGCAGCTGTGGCCTTCCCATTCATCAGGTGGCACATTTATCTAGGTCTGCCACTTCTGTGATAGAGTAGACTTTATAAAGATGGCCCTCTTAGAAGATTTAGAACAGTCAACAAAAGCTGTCAGACTGACTTTTTCTTTGAGAAATTGAACTTAGGTCACCAGAAAATTCTTGGTTATATTCAGAAGCAAATCCTACTGAAAAACCTGCTTTCATTTTTACTACAGGGTTCTTGGTGGGTATTGTCCCTGTATCTACTATATTCCCCCCACCCCCCACCCAAACTGGCAGATATACCAGATCAACTGGACATCAAATACTTGAGGACTTAAGTAGATTTTAACCTTCTGTTTATCAAACTTGCTTAATGATGGATCTTCTTGTTGATATTTAAAACAACTGGGTTTTACTGACTTTATAAACATGGAAATCGGAAAGCATGGTGATCAGTAAACTGTTTTATTCAGATTTCTAGTATAATTAGAATTTGTTATTGTGAAAAGGTTATTTACTAAGTCATTTTTAAAAAGACATTTATTTATTTTAGAGAAAGAGAGAAACAAAGGGGGGAGGGTTGGAGTAGAGGGAGAGAGCCTTAAGTAGACTCCACTCTCAGCATGGACCTCGACATGGAGCTTGAACTTACAGCCCTGAGATCGTGACCTGAGCTGAAACCAAAAGTCGGATACTTAACTGACTGAGCCCCCCAGGCACCCCGATGTTGTTTCTTGATCTGAATGCTGCTTGTATGGTTTGTTCAGTTTGTAATAATTCACACTGAATATGGATGATATGCACACTTTTCTGTGTATTTTAATAAAAAGCTTAAAATAGAGGTGCCTGGTAGCTTAGTCAGTTAAATATCTGCCTTTGGCTCAGGTCACTGACCCCCATGTCAGGCTCCCTGATGAGTGCTTCTCTCTTTCCCTCTGCCTCCCCACCCCCCACCCTTCTGTGCTTTGTCTTTCAAATAAATAAATAAAATACAATTTAAAAAAGCTTAAAATATATGGTCTGTTTATGGCAGATGGGTAGTAATTAACTACCAGGGCCCAAATGTTATTAATCTACAAATTGGGTATGGATCTAATATCCATATACTGTGATAACTAATAAACCAGCACTGTGATTCCCAAGCCTTTGAGATAGACCTTTAATGTGTGATGGGGGAAATTCAGTACTGTCAAGAATATTCTCTGAAGAATTAGTAATGTAGTATTTATTATCTTTTGGTATCATGAACAAGTTATAGGAGATGCTATCAAATTTCTAACAAGAGCATTTTAAGAAAGTTGCCTAGAAATTAGGTGGTTTGTAAATTAAATTTGTAAATCAATGGCATATTAGGAAAAAGGGGACACTGGCTTGAAAGGGGCATGGATACCCAGTTCTTCTTTTTCTCAGTCATCTGTTAATCTACTCCCCTCTTTGTAGATATTTACATGTTGGATAAATATTCGGTGTCTTCTATGTGCCAGGGACTAAGGATCTGAAAATCAATCTGGCACCTGCCTTGTATCAGAGAATAGCTAGCTTATCAAATCTCCTTCCTCTTTTTCCTGGGCATGAAGTTAGACTTTATTTCCCAGGCTCCCTGAGGTCAGGGGTAGCCCATGACTGAATTTACAGCCAATGCAACAGAAGGTCTGATCTGTGACAGCCTCCCATGAAAGATCTCTTCCATGCTTCTTCTGTACCACCTACTGGACTGACCGAGGTGAGAAAGGGGAACTTGAAACCAACTATTGAGGATGGTGGAATCACAAGATGAAAGGTGTCTGAAACATTATTTGCAGGGGGGCCACTTGATAATCAGGAACCTTTTCTGGACGTTATGTGACTGGGAAGAAAACTTATTTCATGTATGAACCATTATACATTTTGAGATTGGTTTGCAACAGCAACTGGCATTAACTAATACTCTGAACAAGGGGTTGATTACCTTTTATGGAGACACCTACTTACACACAGAAGAATTATAATGCAACTTAGTAAGTGCTATAATCAAATAATAATAGTTATAAGAAAATTAGAGGAGAGAGCAGTTATTTCTGTCTGGAAAGGGTTCTTGAGCTAAGTAACATGTGAGCTGAAGTCTGAAGAATGAATAGGTAAGAATTTATCAGGGAGACATGGAGGGGGACAGCTGTGATGCCTACCTGGTCAAGGCGAAGGCATGAACATACATAATGCATCCAGGTATTTAGATATGGCTAGTTGTGTTTGCATGGGGAGTCATGGGATCTTAGATCAGAAAAGTGGTTTGGGGCCAGTGACATGGTAAGGAGAAAAAACATGCTCTTGTATGAAACGAGAGTTATTTAAGGTTTCAAGTGACATGGGGTATGAAGGGTAGATTGGAAAGGGGAGCCTGGAGACAGGAGTATTAAGTAGTGGTAGCAAACATGAAGAAAAAGGGACAGCATGGACCAATATTTTTAAGGTAAAATCTAACACAATTAGATTGGTGGGTGGGGAAAGGGTAGTGATAAAGGTGAAGTGGAAGCAGCTTCTGTTGTAGGAGAAAAAATAAAATCTTAAATGCTAAGAGCAGTAGGTGTTCTGAAGTCAGAAAGCAAATAGATTGTGGGGGATAATGGGCACCTGGGTGGCTCAGTTGGTTAAGCATCTGCCTTCAGCTCAGGTCATGATCCTAGGGCCCTGGAATTTTTTTTTTTTTTTTGACAAACAGGTGTATGCATTTATTCCTTTTTAGGAACAATATCTAAAAAAAGGACCGCCCTCCGCACTCCCCCAAAAAAGACAAAGATTCACACAGACACATTGGAATATATGTACAACATAATAAACCCATCCTAAAGAAGTGACTGGAACCCCCTCCCCCCCCCCCCCCCCCCGGGATACAGAATCAGAATTGTAAAAATCATAGTGAAGTTTGCTTGCTGTAAAGCCTGAGAATTTTTTTTTTTCAGTTGGTTCTTCTGCAGGGCTGTCATACCTGCAAAGATATGTAAAATCTAATTTTTCTTTTTTTTTTTTCTTTTTGCTACAGTCTTTAGACTAAGCATGCAAGACATACGACTAAGTGCAACTGAGTGAAATGTATTTTTTTAAAAATTTCATCATTCCCTAAAGGTCTGAACTGAGGTATGCGTACTAACAGTTTCTCATGCTCTTATCTTTACTCATGTCTAGCTACACATGCTGAGAATGAACTATTCTCTATTCCAATAGAGTCCTGCATCAGGCTCCCTGCTCAGTGAGGAGTCTGCTTCTCTCTCTCCTCTTCACTTGTGCTATCTCAGTTGCTCTCTCTCTCAAATAAATAAATAAAATCTTAAAAAAAACATTGTGGGGGACAGAGAAGAACCGTAAGTAGTTCAGTTTAAAATTACTGAGTTTGAAACAACCTTTCTTCCTCACTTAGGTCATGGGAAATTATGGGTCTGGCCTAAAATCTATTTACTTTAGGTATGGGTCATCTTTTGGAATTGAGAACATGAGAAAGTCCTGAATTTAATTGATGAGTAGAGCCCTAAACCATCCTAACAGAAAATGCTAATCTATTTTTTAATTTAAATTTTATTAAAAAATGGTAATCATATAATGCAAACAAGTCCTGTAAAAAGAGTAGACAGAGTGAAAAGTCTTTCTTTAATCCTATTTCTCAGGCAACCTGGTTCTTCTTCCCGGAGTAACCATGTTATCAAACTTTTTATATACCTCTTGAGATATTCCTCACTCATATAACCAAATATGCAGAAATCTTCCTTTATTCCCTTTTGACTTATACAAACATATACATAACCTCCCTCTTCCTCCTTGGCTAAGGGACATTTACTGACCTGAGAGTGGCACCCTCAGTTTTAATCACATCTCCATCTTGCAGATAAACATATTGTTGTGTTCCATCTCCTATAATTTCTTCTTTCCAAGGATTCCGTGGGAGTTTTTTAATGCAATATGCAGTATCTAGTAACAAAACATGTAAAATATACTGTCATACTTTAAATAATTCAGCCTTTTAAGAGATCAACTTTCTCTCCTTTTTCCTGTATTTGGTTTTTGCAGTAATGTCCTGAACTCTTTCTCTACCCCATTAATTTATTCCAGCCATTTTTATTTTCCTTCTTCTTTAAGAATCATTGCTTTGTAAATTGTTACTTGATTCATGATTTTGTTCCTCTAAGTCTGCAGTTTTCCTTTGTTCAATTTTGCACTTCTGTCATTTCATATTTAATATCTGATTTCATTAAGAGTATGCTCTCTTTAAATTCTTCCATGGAAACAACAACAAAAAGAGATCAACTTTCATAGAGCTAACACTATGAATGACTGCAAAAAGATGTTAACATTAAGAGACGAGAGAAAATGGGATGGGTTATAGCAGTCTATCTCTGGAATTTGAATTATTTTTTCTACCTCAATAAAAGAGCTTTTTATTCTCTCATACACTTCTAGGTCTACATAAAAGCTTTCATGGTTTTCTAGTCACTCTAATTTTATACAAAAGTTTGAAAGTAGTTCTTCATAATCTCAGCTAGCTTTGATATCAAGATGGATGTTGAAGAGGCAGTAATACAGAACTGGGGAACGTTTTTCTGTCTAGATCTTAGTGTATAGTAAAAGAAGTCATGGCATCATGGCAGTACTTAGTAATACAAGGATGAGAGCATAATGTTCTTTCTGTGAATGCTGAAAGGAGCCCCAAACCCAGGGCTAGTTTAGCCCATTAAAATAAATTTAGCCCATCCTACCTCTCACTGACACAAAGAAAATCAATTAACCAATCAATAGCTGGGTGCCACTTATCTAACCAGCATACTACATATAGTTAATACAAGCACTGTGATATTAAAGTGCTTAAAAACTATCACAGTTGGGGAAATAAAACTTACAAACAAGAATTAAAGAACTATACTCAGTACCACTTAATAGATACTAAATAAGCAATTTAGTCAATAAAAGCAATAGTAGTTTAGGGAAAGGAAAACAATTAGGAAAAATTCACAAATATGAAAAAACTTGAGTGTGGCTTACAGGATGAGTAGTTTGGGAAAAGGTACAGAGAATGATTTGTAAGTAAGGGAAACTGCATTAGGAAAAGCATAGAAATGACAATGAGCTTGGCATATGTGCAACAATATATGCTACCAACTTGTCTAATGCAAATACTGGCTGAGAACTGGAGATAAAGTGGGATCAGATGAACTCATATCATGGAGGGCCTTAAATTTTTCACAAAATAGAGGAATTTAAACTCTACCATATGTGCACCACTGTACACTCTTTAGAAAAAAGATGAAATAGTGTTAATTGGTTGATCTATATGGCAGCGCTAGGTGGGACACTGGAGGGCGAGAGATCAGAAAGACCAGGAGGGGATGACTATAACTACCCAGTTGGGAGGATGTGAATATTAGAACTAATGTGACAGCAACATGGGAAAAAAGACATTCAGAGAAAAATTGACAAGGCACAGAAATCAGGGTAGTATGGAAGATAAAGGAGATAGAAATACTGCAAATACAATAAAAATAAAACAACTGAGACTAGACCTTCTCTCTCCAGCCCCAAACTCCATTATTTTGTATCTTGGAGGCTGAAGCAAAAAATAATATGCTATTCTGGGAACTGGCATTATATAATAAGGCTGTCTTCATTCTGGAGTGAGATGGGGAGGTTTTTTGGTATGTATTTATTTTTAATCTGAATAATTTTATCTTTCAGTAAAGAAGTAGCAGTATTATATTTCTAAGTTATGAGACTTTTGGCACACAATCTTCCAAAAAACTCACCATTATCTCAAAATAACAAATGTCATACTATAACTGTGCCAGTTTTTAAAATTAGGTGCAAATATGAAAACACATATCCTACTCACAATAACAATGTGTATAGGTAGGATGGAGATGGGTATGCTGAAAGCAATCATATAATCATTATATTTAATAGAAGCTATGGAGATATAACTTAGTATAAAATTCACCTTTTCAAAGTGTACAATTCAGTGTTTTTAAAGTATGTTCAAGGAGCTGTGTAACTATCATCACTATCTAATTTTATAATGCTTTCAAAACCCCTCAAAGAAACCCTTTACCCAACTGCAGTCACTCCCTATTCTCTCCTCCTACCAGCTCCTGGCAACCTTTATCTACTTTGTTTCTATCATATGATTATTTTAACAGGAGGAAACCCTTGGTCTTTTGTTAAAGGTCTGGATAATGAGTTAAAACATCAGTTAATGCTAATTACTGAAGCTAATACAAACCTGTAATATTTTTATAATACTTTCTAATAAAAATAATCTAATTGAATGGCATTAGAAGCAAACATTTGATTCCTAGTACCAGGAGGAAAAGTACACGGCAAAGACCCAACTTCAGCTGCAAAATAACAACCATCAGATCACAAAATATATTTTATAAGATATACTCAAAAAAAAAAAAAAAAAAAAAACCAAAACACGGGGGCAACCTGGGGCAATAAAGTTCTCATGTCTAGTAAAATTCTGGCTTCTGGCCAGCCACTGCAAGTTCCGAAATTGTACTCTGATTACATCTTAAAATTCTGAAAGCAAGTTGCTGTATCTTACAGAAACCTTGTAAATGGCATTCATAATTTTGATGTGGCCTGTAAAATCACAGGTTGTTAGCATCATAAAGCAGGTGAAAAAATTTCTGCCATACTAATAATAACTAAAGTAGTAAAATGATACGGAGTAAAGAAAATAATGAAACAAAATGGAACAAGAATGCTAGTGATAAAGGATTTAGAGTATGAAGAAATACACAGGACTCCTAAGGGGAAATTCTGAAAGATATCTCTGTATAATTTCAGTGCTGAGCAACTCCAGGTCTGTATGTAGCTAGTCTAGCTTCAATAAAGTTCAGAATGAAAGTCAACAAGCTACTTCTCAAAGTATTAAAATCCTAGTGGCTACAGAGCAGGTCTAATTTCTTGATTTTCTTTATATCAACCTAATAAGTAATCTATTATACACATATTAATTATTTTGTATGGAACCTAAAACGATTTAAATTTTTCAAGAAAGATTTTATTGATTTGGTGGGGAGAGGGAAAGGAAGGGAGAGGGAGGGAGGAGGAAGGGGGTTGGGGAAGGGAGAGAGGGAGAAAGGGAGAGGGAGAGAGGAAGAGAGCACTGAGCAGGGGGACGGGCAAAGAGGGGAGGACAGAATCTCAAGCAGACTCCTTGAGAGTCTGAAATCAAGAGAATCAATCAATCTCATGACCTGAGCTGAAATCAAGAGCTGGATGCTTAACAGAGCCATCCAGGCACCCCTAAATTTTTAATTTAAAGAAACAGGTGAAATGTCCAGTAACAGGTGAACAGATAAACCCTGGTGTAATCCTACCATGGATTACCGTTTGGCAATAAAGGAACTATTGATACTGAAACATAGGTGAATCTCAAAAACTGGATGCTGTGTGAAAGAAGCTAGACAGTGATTCTATATGCTCCCATTACACGGCATTTTAGAACAGGCAAACTTGATCTATAGTGAAATGAAGGCGATCAGTGGTTGTTGGAAGGGGAGTCATTGCAGAGAGGCACCAGGAGACCTCTTTTTGGGTTCATGAGAGTGTTCTTTATATTGACTAGATTGGTCACAAAGTTGTTTATCAAACAGGGTACATTTTATGTATGTAAATTTAGGCTCAGTAAAGTTGATTTATGAGGAAGAAAAAGTAGGCTATAAACATTTCAAATTTTCAAATTGACCCTCATGCTAAAAGAGTTGCCAAAGCTAGTCAAGAACCTTCAGGGCAGTTTTTTAATTCACAAAATTTAATGGGTAGGTAGACAAGAGAAAGGTGTGGAAGGGCAGCCCTGGTGGCATAGTGGTTTAGCGTCGCCTGCAGCCCAGGGTGTGATTCTGGAGACTGGGGATCAAGTCCCACGTCAGGCTCCTGCATGGTGCCTGCTTCTCCCTCTGCCTGTGTCTCTGCTTCTCTCTGTCTCTATGAATAAGTAAATAAAATCTAAAAAAAAAAAAAGGTGCGGAAAAGTCAACTGAAAGATGATTTCCTGTGGCATACCATCCTCTAGGATGTAAGAAAGGAGAGAAGAGGGAAACCAATTTGCCCTTCCACCAATTTCTCTCCCCTTTTTCTTCACAGAGCTTTTTCTTCATAGGACCTATCACCATCTGACCTATTATTTATTTACCATTTACCTTCTCTCCTAGAATGCAAGCTTCATGAGAGCAGAGTCTTCATTTTGTGCACTGTCACAATCCCTTGTGCCAAGAACAGTGCTTGGATATAGTAGTCACTTAATTTGTTAAAGGGAGGAAGGAATGAATCAATCTATGTGTGTGATGGTGAGATGGAATAGAGAGGTGGTGAAGTGTCCGTATTGAATAGGTTTCAAGGACAGAGAATTGTCAATACAATGATATTTTGCCAGCACTTTAGTATATTATAGTAATTGCCTTAAAGTTATGGGAGACCTGAGATCATGTTTAGAGTGTGGACAATAACAGCAGCTGCCTCATAGGACCCATGTAAAGTGTTTAGCACAGTGCCTGGCACATAGTAAATGCTCAACAGTGGTTAGTTATTATTAGATCTGAAGCAGTAATTGTCACTACTACTACAGACAAAATTAAAACTGACATCCATCACTGGACAAAGGGGAAAAATAAGAGGGATAAGTGATTTGAAATAGAAAATAGGACTTTTCCTTTCCTCTTTTGTTAAAGTTGGGGACAGCATCAAAAGTATATTTCTAAAAGTACCACATTAAAGTATATAAAGTATTCAGTAAACTACTGACTAGCTTACTTGGTTCTGTAACACAAATTATTCTGAAAATACAGTTTTCCTCAAAGAGCTTAATGTTTTCTGTTTACCATTATTGATGCTTTTACAAATATCTCCTATGCCTCCAGTATGATCATGGTGCCAATGAGTCACTATGATTTCCTGGATTGTTGTGTTAAATTCAGTCAGGGCCTGCTTTAAACAGCTGATATATTCTGTAATTGCTGGTTCTCCAGTGTCAATGAGGATTCTCCTGAAAATTAAATGGACGATAATCACACAATTGGAACACAAAGTTAATATTGGCATTATTTCTCCCACAGATAATTCATATTATATTTAAGAAACTGCATATATTGCTTGGCTTTAACTTGTTTGGAAACGGTCTATATGATATTTCACCTTAGCTACAGTAATCTCACGGTAAGAAAAGTTCTTTGAAAAAACCTTATAGCTAAATGTAAATCTGAAATTGGCAAGTTCAAGGCACAATAATATCGAGTACTTACATCGCACTTAAATATGGCACCATTCCGGGGATTTTACGTATTTTAACAACTGAATTCTTCATAGCAATTATTTAAAGTAGGTATTTCATTACTATATCCAGAAATTAAGTAACTTGCTCAAGGTTACTCTGCAAATAAATGGTAAGACTAGCATTCAAACTTGGGTATTCGGGCTCCAGAATATGTGCTTTTATCCACTCTGCCTTTGAGATCTTTTACCACATACTCAAATGTCTCATAGATATGAAAGAATTAGGTTCAATGATATCCATAAAGAAACCTAGTCTTATGCACTACATACAAAACTTATCACTGAAGTTTTACATAAGGTTCCGTCCACAGGAAAATGAAGAGTAGGGAAGCATGGGGAAATGTCTGAGTTGCTTTATTTCTTTACCTAGATAACCTTATTAGTTATATTTTTCTGTTTGTGGTTCTGACCCTTCTTTATACGGTTTGCCCTTCTTCACTATGTTATGGAATGATGGCCTTTCTCTATAAATTTTTCCTGAATTAAAGAAATAAGGGTGACATCTTCCTCCTCAAGACCAACTCATAAATTTTTCATTTATGAAAATCCATGCTGCTTCACAGTAATACCTCCTTAATTCAGGTTGGGGGAGAGACTGGTCTTTTTTTTTTTTAATTTATGATAGTCACACACACAGAGAGAGAGAGAGAGAGAGAGAGAGAGAGGCAGGCAGAGACACAGGCAGAGGGAGAAGCAGGCTCCATGCACCGGGAGCCCGATGTGGGATTCGATCCCGGGTCTCCAGGATCGCGTCCTGGGCCAAAGGCAGGCGCTAAACTGCTGCGCCACTCAGGGATCCTGGAGAGACTGGTCTTATGAAAAGTCTCACTCACTTACTCATTAATACGTTAATAACTGTATGAATTACCTACTATGTGCCATGTCTTTCTTGCAAGATAAAAAATCCTTTTTACCTTCTAGTGAAAAGCAGGAAGAGGGAGCAATGAAAACAAATAGTAACAGTGACAGATACTAGCATTCTGCAGAAGTTCAAATGGTATCTGGATGGCTATTTTATATCGGATAGTTTGTTTCCTTCACTCTATTCCCTGAGATGCACAGCCAATAAAAATAAATTGTCCTCTCAGAGAGAGTGGGGGTGAGAACAGTGGCCTTATACTCCACAGGCTATTATCTACACCTACATTCCATAGAGCAGTGGCTCTACTTCACAAGTACACAGAGTTATAACTGTCCCTTCTGGAAACAGGGAAACTAGATGGATATACTGGCCCATGAATGCATTAGGAGGTTCTATATGTAAGAGATGGTTAAAAAACATTTAGGAGGCATGATCAGTAGGATTTTTTTCCAGGCAACTGGATGTGGAAGGGAAGGGGAAAAACTGGCGATTTTGAGGTTTCTATGTGAGATGACTGATGTGTCATTAACCAAGGCTATAAACACTGGATGTAGCAAATTTGAGACAGACTTGGTTTGGGTCACGGTGAATTTTGATGACATTGCCAGCCATCTTCCCTTGCTTTTTCATAGCACTATTACCATGTGACATATATTTATATGTTTTACTTACTGCCTATCTCCACACCCTCCCACAACCTACAAATTTAAGCTCCACGAGGGCAGGAACCTGGTCTGGTTTTGCCAGAACCTAGACAGTGGCACATACTAGATAATAAATGTTTATTGGATGAATACATAAAGTAGTGGCTTTATTTTTATCTTAATCATTAAAACAATCCTGAGATTTTACTCTCATTGTACAGATGAAGAGACTGAGGTCTTGACAAGTTAGACATAGATGAAATTTAGTAACTTGCCCAGCGTCACGAACTCTAGCACAGGATATATTTAAATTCACATCTAAGTGCAATGCCCATTTTCTTTAGATATGAACCTACTTCAGTAGGTTTTGATGGACAAATTTAGGTAATGAGTCCTTAACCTTTTTAATGTCTTGGGACCCTTTGGCAGTGTGGTAAAACCCATAGACTAGTCTCAGAATAATGTTTTGGAATGTATAAAATAAAACATGTAAGATTACAAAATAAATCGATTAGCTGAAATACAGTTATTAAAATTAAAAAATTATTCTATAGTATTATATATGCTTCTTTATTACCATATGAAGTAACAAGGGCAGCACCAAAATTTAGAATGATCATTTCTAAATGGTGATGAATATATATAATATTTTGAGATCTTTACTATGATTGCAAAATGATAACTCTGATGAAAATATGAGAAAAAAAATCACAGGTACTGCTATTACTACTGTAGTTTGTTGCCCATATTCATAATTGAACAAAGGGTAATTTTCAGTTTGAGGTTAATAAAGGTATAATTTTTCCCCCAGCTAAGGTCAGACTCCCTGAATTATATCCTTTGGTGGACCCTAGACTTCAGATTAAGAACTCCTGATTTTGGTAGAGGAGGAAGAAAAGAGATGACAAAATCAAGTCTGAGTACTATGAATGAACTATTGTTTGCTGATGTACTCCCAGTGTCTAGAACAGTGCTGGCACAAAATAAGCACTCAATAAATATATATTGAAAAAGTTCAGTTCAAATTCTAACCAGTGATTACCACGTATAAGATACTGTGTTACATACGTTGTAAGATGCAAATTATTAGGTATTTTCTGGGCACCTATCACAAACCCAGTATTGTCTGGATGCTATGAGGGAAGACGTGATAATAGCTAACATTATGGTACACTTTCCATATGCTAGAATTGAAGTGCCTTTTTTTTTTAAGTGCTTTTGATATGACTTTTCATTTAAATATTACTGAATCCTCGTAACATCCTTTGAGGTGGGCGCTATTCAACCTTCATTGCACAGATGAGGAATCTGAAGCCTAGAGAATCAACTGTCTTGTCTAAAGTTATAAGCTAGGATTCGGATTTAGGTAATCAGAGTACAGAGTCTTAACTCTACTGCATCAGACTTTTTCCTATTAAAAGAAGTAAACTATTTGCCCTCAAGTGAGTTACAATTTTGATAGTAAAGGTTAAAATTACAGCTTTTAGAGGTTCTTGAACAGAGGAGGAACATGGAAATACTCTTCAGAAGATCTGGCTATTATTTACCTATTCAACTATTACCGAGTACCTACATACTAGGCATCATACTAGGTTTAGTAGTAATACTTTAGGGAAAGTATTTGTTCACTGGCATACACAGGCTGATCAGAATGAAGGAAGACCAGTTGAAACTCTAGTTATCAGAAATCTTAGAATCACAGTACTGGAGATGAAGAGAAAATATAAACATTCATTGGTAAATATTTACTGTACTACTTGTACTGGGTACAAAAATTTGTGCTAGGAACTGGGGATATAGAAATAAACTTTCATTAAATTTATAGTGGAGAGTGAGGAGAGATATGAAGCTTCTTACACAAAAAATCATTTTATTATCACTGAGAAAGGGACCACGAAAAGTATGGAGTACTGACACATGTATTATACTAACCTAATACAGTCTAAGGGGTCGGGACAGCTCCCTTGAGGAAATTATATTCTACCTGAACTCTACAGGATGAGTGAAGTTAGTCGGGTAAAAAAGAGTGGGGTAAGCGGGAGACACAGAGGAAAGCATGCATGAGAGCCATGAGGCTGAATGCATACAACTCATCTGGCTAGGAGGGGAGAGAGGCTGGAGATGAGGTTGATGAGACAAGTGGAGGCTGGAATATGCAAGGCCTAAGAATTTTCATTTTTAGAATATTATTCCTACTAAATGGGGGAGAATGAATAGAAGAGGGGCAAAAATAGTTCCAGAGAAATCAGTTAGGCTTTATAAAAGCCTAAGCAAGAGTTATACTGGTGTGGATGGGGTAAAAGCAGTGGAAATAGGGCAGCCCGGGTGGCTCAGCAGTTTAGTGCCGCCTTCAGCCTAGGGTGTGATCCTGGAGAACCGGGATCGAGTCCCACGTCGGGCTCCCTGCATGGAGCCTGCTTCTCCTTTTGCCTGTGTCTCTGCCTCTCTCTCTCTGGAATAAATAAATAAAATCTTAAAAAAAAAAAAAGCAGTGGAAATAGATCTTCAAAGTGGCATGGAGGTGTGTACAGGACACAAAGAAATGGCAAGAAGCATCTGCCTTGATCAAATGTGGGGATTGTTCTGTTTACCAAGATATGGATGACAGGAAGAGGACCAGGTTTAGTGGAGAATCCCCTGAGTTCAGTTTGTGAAACACGGAGTTTCAAGTGGCTGTGTCATCCAAGTAGAGATTTAGGAAAAGCAGTGGGCTCTCCTAGCCTGAAGATCAAGTTTGAACTTTTTATCTAGACTGGAGCCATAAAGTTGGGAGCTACTAATGGATAGAAAATAGGTGATGCCAAAGAAGTAGACCAGATCACCTCAGTAGGGAATATAGCATGAGAAGAGGAGAGACTAAGATTACATCTTTAGGAACTCAAACACTTAAAGATCTGGTAAAGAGGCTGATTCTATAAAGGAGATTGTGAAAGAACAGCTTAGAGAGGTAAGAGGAAACCAGGAGAACCTGATGTTGGCAAATCAAATGATCTTAGAACTGGTTTTGTGCAGCACGGGGGGATACCAACATCTGAACCTCTTACTTGGACCCAATTAATATTCATCTCTTGCCACCTGACTTCTGCTTTATACAGTAGAGTTACATCATCTACACATTAACTTATTCTAGCTCAACTATATGGATTCGTCCTATGTCATATACATACAGTGATTCCACTGGCCATTCTACCCCACGAGTTTATGTGAGTGGCAGTGTAAGTGGTGTAAAGTGGGAGACCATGAATGTCTTCCCTCAGTCACTTTCAGGTTCTTTGTCTCTTAGCATAACCACTTTGCTATACTGAATGTGGTTCCAGTGTTTAAAGATACAGTATGTATTTTTCATACAACATGGCCCCTAAACGCAAGCCAACTTCTTCATCTGGTTTTCAAACAGAACCAGCCATCTGCTTCATTGCTGGAAGAAAAGCAGGCTGCACCTAACTTATTATGAGATAGCACACAACCTCTAACACAGCGCCTCCAAAGAGACTTCTTAGGGTAATTTTGAGTACGTTTAATTTTTAGAATACATACTGATTAGCACTACCTCAACATGACACACCAAAGAGAAAAGAGAATGCCTGTGGACTTCTTGGGGTGAGGGAGTCCCAGCCAAGACAGACTCTTACCCTAGACCTAAGGTATTTTTTTCTGAATTCTCAATCCTCCTAGATTCTGGAGGCAGCCTAAAGCTCCTGTACCTACTTGACCCTGCCTTGTTTATTCTGAACCTAACTTTTGCTTGTCTGACTTCAGTACTTCCAGTCCCTTCATCTTGCTCCACCTAAAAATCTGTGACTAGTAAAAGGCAGCAGATACTTCAAATGGAAACTCAAATCATTATTAAACTGTTTTCAGAAATCAATTATATTAACACATCTTGTAATACACAACTAAATTTTATGCTCAAGGGGGAACTGTATCTTACTTTTACCTTGTACTAAGTAAAGACCATGCATGTAAAAACTGATGCACACTCGGGCAGCGCACCACATCTCCCCACTTCTGCATAATTCACTAAAACAATGCGGGTGAACAAGAGAAAAATTCAGAAAGGCTACCCCACCTGCAAAATAAATGGGGCTATACTATAGTCACAAAAACCCAAATCAGTTAGTTTGGCTCCTCTTTCCCGAGTCGCTAAGGGGCTCTTTCACAGACTCGAGCAATCTGGAAACAAGAAAATCCTGCCCTCTGCTGCTGAGTTAAGAAAAAGGCCTCCGCACAGTTCACCGCTTTTGGGAAGTGTTAAGCTACATTCTGAGCAAAACACTAGCGGAAGTCACAAGGTGAGCAAAGTCACATGCCCTCCCGGATTCTTAACTCCAGGCGATCCTAATTTCGCAACAGCTTAGACACTCACCCTGGCATTCCACATCAAGCAAAGTCAACTGGGTTTCAAAAACAGGAAGGGTTTCTTTTTTTTTTCTTTTTTTTTCCCCTCCTTCTTCATGATGTCTCCCTCATTAGCCATTTTTTAAGTTAGAGAGGTTACCCTCTGGCATCGCGGTGCTTTAGGAGGGGTCCCGGGTGGGGCAGCGCGGCCGGGGCTGGAGCCGAGCCGCCCGCTGCAGAGGACGCCCGCCCCCTCCGCCCCCGGCCGGCAGCCGTGCCCGCGCCCGCTCCGCGCCGCGCAGGCCGAGGGGTTGGTCGGAGAGGAACAGGGCCGTTTACCTGGTGCCGACCCCTACCAAGTAGGTGTTGGTGCCCTGCAGGGTCATGGGCCCCGGGTTACAGCCCAGGACGCGCACCACCCGGCCGGACAGCCGCTCGATGCGCTGCAGGACCGCAGACATGCCTACACCCGCCGCAAGCCGAGCGCCGAACTGGCCGCGGGGCCGCGGCGCGGGGTGGAGACGGGGCGGGGCCAGCGGGCGGCCCGACGCAGCGCGAGCGGGGCGGGGGGCGGGGCCGGGCGTCACGTGACGCCGCCGGGGCTCCGCAGGCGGAGGCGGGAGGCGGGCGGCGGGCGAGGGCGCGTGGCGCGTGGCGCGTGGCGCGAGGCGTCTTGAGGCGAGGCTGCGTCCCGCCGGCCGAGCGCTGCCGCGTGTCACGGAGCCTGGCGCCTTCACGGGAGTCTGTGGCCAGGTCATCCCGGTGGACGAGAGACCTTTTGACCCGGGGAGTCTTGTGGCGGAGCACAGGGCAGGCAGGTGTGGGGGGCGCTGCGGGACGCGAGACCCTGGGGCGGGTGGCTTGTTACTTTCGGGCAGCGGCGGGGCGTGGGCGGGGCGTGGGCGTGGGCGGGGGCAGAACGCTGTGCGCCCCCTGTCACGGCGGCAGCTCGTGTTTCCTCAGTGTTTACCGCCGGGCTAACGCCGTCTCGTTTAATCCTCACGACAACACGAAGAGGAAGGCGCTATTTTTGGGGTCTGCCTTACAGATGAGAAAACGGAGACTGGGAGACCTGCCAGTGACAGCTGTGGCCCCCCGCCCCCGCCCCCGGCGTCGGAAGGCTCGTCCCTAGCCCTGGCCCTCGCATTGGCCCCCAGCGCGTCAGACTCGAGGAGCTTGCGGCTCCCGCCGCGTGAGGCTCCTGTGCAGACGCCTAGGTCGGCCCTGAGGCGTTTTCTCCGCGAGGACTTTCTCGCTACTAACTACCGCTCCCTATTAAAAAAAAAAAAGAAATCGAGTTACAGTTTTTACCTAGGAGGAAATGCACAGATCCTACGACCCGTTTCTTTGAATTATGATCATTGTACGTAAGCACAACCTCCAGAGAGATCTGGCATGTATCCCCCGCCGCAGCCCGCCGTCTTTTTCAAAATGAGAAATTGATAGATGCTTGCGCTTTCTAAAACTTAGGAAACGTATTTTAACTTTTTTTTTTCTGCAGATTTTTTTTTTTTTTAAGATTTTATTTATTCATGACAGACAGAGAGAGAGAGAGAGAGGCAGAGACACAGGCAGAGGGAGAAGCAGGCTCCATGCAGGGAGCCCGACGCGGGACTCGATCCAGACACTCTTAGGATCACACCCCAGGCTGAAGGTGGTGCTAAACCAGGGCCACCAGGGCTGCCCTTTGCAGATGTTTCTAAAGAAAATACAATTTGTACAGTATTTTACAAATCGTTAGTTTTTTTTTTTTAATGGCGAAAAAATTTAGATTTATAGCTGGCTGGACTCAGCTTAGATGATCCCAATTTTGTTGGCAACATCCAAAGCATCATAGTCAGGAGCCAGTTGAACATATACTTTCTTTTCTCCATCAGGCCTGATCAAGGTGTTGACCTTGGCCGCATCCATGTCATAGAGCTTCTTCACAGCCTGTTTGGTGCTTATTGGCCTTGACATCCACAATGAACACAAGTGTGTTGTCTTCTATTTTCTTCTCAGTAGTCAGGGGGAACTTGCTGATGGCATAGTGATCAAGCTTGTTTCTCCTGGGGGTGCTCTTTCGAGGATATTTGGGCTGCCTTCGTAGACGCAGGGCCTTGGGTCGTCGTCGGAATGTAGGTGATGTAGGGATCTTCTTTTTTTGTGACTGTGCACGCCTTTCAGAACTACTTTCTTAGCTTTCAAAGGCTTTGGCTTCGGCTTTGGGAGGGGCAGGGGCTTCCTTCTTTTTTTTTTTTTTTTATGATAGGCACACAGTGAGAGACAGAGAGGCAGAGACACAGGCAGAGGGAGAAGCAGGCTCCATGCACCGGGAGCCCGACGCGGGACTCGATCCCGGGACTCCAGGATCGCGCCCTGGGCCAAAGGCAGGCGCCAAACCGCTGAGGGGCTTCCTTCTTTGTCTTCGGTGCCATCTTCGAGAAAAGGCTAGGTTTTGTTTGTTTTTTTAATAAAGATTTTATTTATTCATGAGAGAGAGAGAGGCAGAGACACAGGCAGAGGGAGAAGCAGGCTCCATTAGGGAATCCAATGTGGGACTCAATCCCAGGTCTCCAGGATCACGCTCTGGGCTGAAGGCAGTGCTAAACCACTAAGCCACCTAGGCTGCCCACAAATCATTGGTTTAATCCAGATTTCTTGAAAGACACACCTGGATTATTTGTGACAAATTTCTTTGCCTTGTGTCTCAAAGATGTACTTTTAATGGAAAAGTGTTTCAAAAATCTTTGCTGAAATAATCATGTAAATTATCCCCTTTGTAATAGGAAGGCAAGCAATATGCCCTTTAAAAAAAATGTTTGGAAGAACCGTCAAAATCCCTCACATCAGGCGTTTTCAGCTCAATTTTATTTATGTGTAGCCATCACTTAATGGCTATTCAGTCAGGAAGCTCCATTTTCCTTTTTTAAATATTTTTTTAATTTTTTTTTAAATTTTATGATAGTCACACAGAGAGAGAGAGAAGCTGAGACACAGGCAGAGGGAGAAACAGGCTCCATGCACCGGGAGCCCGACGTGAGGCTCGATCCCAGGTCTCCAGGATCGTGCCCTGGGCCAAAGGCAGGCGCCAAACCGCTGCGCCACCCAGGGATCCCTCCATTTTCCTTTTTAAAAAACCTTGTGCTAGGGGATCCCTGGGTGGCTCGCCATTAATCCCTGGAGTTCTGGGATTGAGTCCCGCCTTGGGCTTCCTGCATGGAGCCTGCTTTTCCCTCTGCCTGTGTCTCTGCCTCTCTTTCTCTCTATGTCTATCATGAGTTAAAAAAAAATTATAAAACCTCGTGCTAGAAAGTCAACAAACCTTGGAGAAGAGGGTGGAACAGTAATTTCTGGGACTTGTGGGTAGTTGCATTCTTTTATCCCTTGACTTTTTGTTTTAAACTAGAATTTCCCTTGTGGCTTCCATCTCTATTTCTTTTAATTCATTGCCAAGCTCTTCATCTGCCAAATGGACCCAACAAATGATTTAAAATTTAAGTTGCTTCATTTGAGTCATATATACAGACACCAGCAGAAGAAGAGGAGTAGAGGTTGGGTAGTGAACTTGGTTTAGACGAATTGAAATTGGGATGACTGTGGGATATCCTGATAAAGAAATCTATAGACATTTGGGTATATGGGTTGAGCTCAGAAGAGAAATCTAGGCTGCTGCTGCAAAATTGTCTTTGTGGGTATGTCTAAGTAATGTGACCTGAAGTTTAAGCTTCTCCCCAGGAAATACGACCAAAGCTTTTATATTCTGTTCAGTTACATTTACAATCATTTATCATCTGCCTGCAACATGCACAGTATTATTGTAGACATATGGGGTGGGGTGCTAAAATGATAATTGGGTTTCTGGAGGCTTATAATCTGTGAGTACATCCTAGAGAAGTATAACTGAAGTGAAAGGATGGCGAGGAGGAAGGGGAGAATAAATTAATTGGGAAGACCTGGGAAAGCTTAAAGGTAGTGGGGTTTTAAGTTGATTCTTAAAGGACTGATAGAACTTGATCAGATGGAGGTAGGAAGGGCATTCTAAGCAGTAAATAATCTTGAGAAAAGGCTTGGAAGTAGAACAACTGCAGTATTTTGGAAACAGAAACCAACAATCCTATGTTCTTGGGGCATAGGGCTTAAGAAGGTATACAATTTGAAAAAGGTAGGATTATGTTAAAAATTGTTTGTAGATTCTTTATCAGAGTACTTCAAATGTAAGAATCTCCTTCCTTTTCACTTACTATTTACTTGGATATGCTGTGAGGCAAATTGTATTTTCTTAAAACTTAAATTTTGTTTTTTAAAAAATATTTATTGATGAGAGACCCAGAGAAAGAGGCAGAGGGAGAGGCAGTCTCCCTTCGAGGAACCTGGAACTTGATCCCAGGACCCCGGGATCATGACCTGAGCACTCAGACACTCAACCACTGAGCCACCCAGGTGTCCTGAAAACTTAAATTTTGTATACAGTAAAACCTTGTAACCTAGTCAAGTTGTATGAGGAGCTATTATCTCTTCTCTCAATGTGTTAGTTATAAAGGGGTGTACTGTAGTTTCAATGATAAAACTCTCTTATCACTAGAGGAGGAAATCTTACATATGACTAACAGGTGATTTCAGTTTCATTTTAGTATTCATTCTCAAAGGTTTACATGCCCTTTAATGGTACTTGTTTTCAGTGAAGAAGAAACAAAAGATTCCCAGGATGAAGATTTTCCAGGAGAGACTTTGAGTTAAAGAAGACTTTTCTTTTTTATATGACAGGTAAGTCTGTATTTTATGTGTGTTCAATTTGATTGACAAACTAAAGTTTGCTAGTCTTTACTTCTTCAGATGTCGGCTGTATTACATGTACAGTGGGCAAAGGTTATATATTCTGGCTGGCAGCCAGTTAGCCACATAGCTGGGTTGACCTCTGAATGAAATTGGATTAAACTCTCCTATGAAGTCAGCAAGTGTCACAAATTCTCTATAGAGTCAAATTTTGTAGATGGTATTATTTCTCCTAAGGTGATAATTGGAATGGTGATTAACCATAGGGATAGAGATGGACTATCCCTCATATAAGTTTATATAACTGTGTTATTGAAGGAGTTGTCTTTCTTAAAGAGAACTGCTATGTTTATTTTCTTTGCTGTGTAGTTTTATTTCTAGTTGGCATTATGTTCTGACTAAATTAGGTATAGAGAGGTTGCCACATCACATTCATCTGTTGAATCTGATGTTTTGCTAATGGAATTTCTAAGCTTCTTAGAAATTATTTTTCCTGTCTTATAAAATTTATTTCAAAACTAGTGTTTTCCGTATGCCTACCAGGTGAAGGAAACTCTCTTTGTGGGGAGAGTGGTTAAGAAATGTACACATGAAGTGCTTAGATATTATAGTCTGTGATGTTAAGGAAATTATGTTTAAAATCAGTTTACTTATTAGAGGTAACTCATCTAAATACCCAGCATCTTTAAGCATTAGTGTTCTGGCCAATAATGCCCTTCTCATAGAGATTGTGAGGATTAAATAAAATGTACGTAAAACACTTCGCACATAGTAAACAGTCAGCAATGATAGCTAGTGTTATTATTGTCTATTCCTCCATTACGTATGTGATGTTCTTTTTCCTCCCTAGAGAGTGAAGCTTAAAAAGTTACATTTTAAAGAATGCTGTTAGAACAGGACTTGGATACACATTAAACACATCCAGTATAACCATGGTAAGGAAGTTGCCAGTATTTTATGGAACTTTTATTTTTTTCTGGAGGACATATTTGAAATCACATTAGATTTTTGAACTAGCTGTTCTTTCCATCTGGAAAGCTTTTCCACATGATACCCGCCTGGCTAATTTCATTACTTAAATGCCACCTTCTCAGTGAGCACTGTCCTGACCATTTAAGACCTGAGCTGAGATCAAAGGTTGGACACTTAACTAAGCCACCCAGGTGCTCTCATCCTGACCATTCTAATTAAAATTGCAGCTCATAATGTGCCTGTCTCTTACTTCCAACTCCTAGGGTCGTGTTTTTCCGTAGCACATATCACCTTCCAATATGATATTTAATTTGCTTATTTTTATTGTGACTATCTTTTTCTGTTAGGATGTAAGTTCTATAAGGGCAGCGATTTAAAAAAATCTCTTTTGTCATTTGATATATCCCAAAGCCTAAAACAGCACATGGTAGACTCCTAGTAAGTATTTAGTTTATTGAACAGAACCTTCTAATTAAATCTCATCCTCCTAAACTCCATGCTTATTTTGGGCATGATGGCTTTCATTTTAAGAAACATGCTGCATGGAAATTCATGGCCTGCTAGATTGGGAAAACTCAGATTTTTAAAATAATTTTTTTCTTCATGTTGGCCACAGCATTATTGTCAGGAAAAATAGTGATAGTGATTTTTCTTTTTTCTGTAAGAAGAGTGAAATACATTTTAATATTATTTTGAAAACTTTTAAACAAAATTCTTATAAGTGGTAGAATGCCAAGAACACTGTAAATATTAGGTTGTGTTTTTAGTAACACTGTCCCCTCCTGGTTTTTATTTATTTATTTTTTTTAATTTTTTTAATTTTTATTTATTTATGATAGTCACAGAGAGAGAGAGAGAGAGAGAGAGAGAGAGAGAGAGAGGCAGAGACACAGGCAGCGGGAGAAGCAGGCTCCATGCACCGGGAGCCTGACGTGGGATTCGATCCCGGGTCTCCAGGATCGCGCCCTGGGCCAAAGGCAGGTGCTAAACCACTGCGCCACCCAGGGATCCCCCCTCCTGGTTTTTAAAGTAATAAATGTTCTTTATAGAACATGTAGGGTGTTAGTCTACTTGGGCTGCCATAATAGAGTAACCGCAAACTATGTGACTTAAACAACGGAAATTTGTTTTTTCACAGTTCTGGAGACTAAAAGTCCAATATCAAGGTGCCAGCTGGGTTGGTTTCTTGCAAGGCCTCTCTTTTTGGGTTGCACATGACTGCCTTCTAGCTGCATCTTCATGTGGCCTTTTCTCTTTGTGTATGGAAGTGGGGTGTGGGGGATATAAATCTCTGTTGTCGCTTCTTTTTATAAGGACACCAGTCCTATTGAATTAGGGCCCTGTCCTTATTACTCCTTTTCATCTCAATTACCTCCTTAGAGGCCTCTAAATACAGTCACATTGGTGGTTAGTACTTCAACATAAGAACTTTGGAGGGAAACAGTTCAGTTCATATAAATAGAAAAGAAGAAGAGGAAAAAATTCATCTGTAATACCATTAATTCCCCAGATAAAACTTATATTAACATTTTTGTATTCCTCCAATCATATTTCCTTTGGATTTTTAAAGCTTTGCAATCATACTATAGTATTTTTTTACTTAACATTTTTTTAAAAGATTTTATTTATTTATTCATGAGAGACACAGAGAGAAAGGCAGAGACATAGAGGGAGAAGCAGGCTTCATGAAGGGAGCCTGACATGAGATTCGATCCCAGGTCTCCAGGATCACACCCTGGGCTGAAGGTGGCGCTAACCCGCTGAGCCACCCGGGCTGCCCCATTTACTTAACATTTTTTTTTTAAAGTTATTTATTTATTTATCTATCTATCTATCTATCTATCTATTTATTTATTTATTTTAGACATAGAGAGAGGGAGGCAGAGACACAGGAGGAGGTAGAAGCAGGCTTCATGCCGGGAGCCCGATTGCACCCGGGACTCCAGGATTGCACCCTGGGCCAAAGGCAGGCGCTAAACCACTGAGCCACCCAGGGATCCCCCTTAACATTTTTTAAAGTGAAGTCAAAGATTGCAAATTCAGATGTTCATAGGATCAGGCAGGCAGGGAAGGTAATAATGGTAATTAACATTTATTGACTGTTTGCCAGGTACTTTTTAGAGGTTTATATGTATTATCTTTCTTAGCCTTCTTATCTTTCTTAGTATTATCTTTCTTAGACAACCCTATGAAGTATATGCCATTATTATTTCCATATTTTAGGTGAAAGAAAATAAGGCATAGGGAGGTAAAAGAACATGTTTGAGGACACATAGCTAGTATATTAGCATTGAGACCCAGCTGCTGAAATGACTGAGGTGGGGTAGCTGGCTACTGTGGTGAACTTGAGAGAGCATGCCCCATTTAGGAGGCATCTACTGCTCATGAGGGAATGTTAGTCTAGTGTAGTAAATCTTTCAGTTTTTTGATACTAGTTAAAAATCTGGATTTTTATATGAAATACTAGCAATTAGGGGATCCCTGGGTGGCGCAGTGGTTTGGCGCCTGCCTTTGGCCCAGGGCGCGATCCTGGAGACTCGGGATCGAATCCCACGTCGGGCTCCCTGCATGGAGCCTGCTTCTCCCTCTGCCTGTGTCTCTGCCTCTCTCTCTCTCTGTGACTATCATGAATAAATAAATAAAATCTTAAAAAAAAAAAAGAAATACTAGCAATTAGGAAAATTAAAGAAAACATTGTTGAATCAAACTTTTTTTTTTTTTTAGCTTTGAGATGTTTTATTATAAATAACTGGCACTCCTAAACATAAACTAATAAGAATGTAAAACTCATTGCACATTTACTTCATTTTTTAGTTCAACCTTGTAGTAAATCTTTAGCTTTGTTGATTTTAGCTGCAATGTAAGGAGATCCTCCCTTGTTTAGGAGCGTACTTTGTAGAAGAGTGGCTCTTATTTTTCCTTTATTGGCAGTAGAGCTTACACCTGCTATAATGGTGCCTCTTGTTTTGGCATTTTGGAATCAAACCCACCTCTCTGATAGCTGCCACTGAAGGCAGATTTTGGTAGACTTTGAAAGACTGCTTGAGGCTCAATATGCTTTATGGCTTGCAGAACATAACAGCCTGCAAATCCTGCAGCAGTAATGGTCAGCCCATTTGCTACCACTGTACTGCATATGACTCTGGCTTGGCTCCCCTGCCTCCACCAAGAGGTTTATCTCAGCTCAGAGACTGCAGCTGCCAATTCCATGCCTCTACCAGAAAGCACCATGGGCAGGTACAAAGGGTCCAAAAAGAGCACCCCAGGAAATACAGGAGCAGCTGCTAAGTCAGACAAATCTGTAGATTATATTTAGCCCACATTTATAAAATTGGGGTCATAATAGTAATACCTATTTCCTAAATTTGATGTAAGATCTAATTGGGGGTATTTTATGTATAAGATTTAGTTTAGGGGGGGAGGAGCAAGATGGCGGAAGAGTAGGGTCTCCAAATCACCTGTCGCCACCAAACTACCTAGAAAACCTTCAAATTATCCTGAAAATCTATGAATTCGGCCTGAGATTTAAAGAGAGACCAGCTGGAATGCTACAGTGAGAAGAATTCGCGCTTCTATCAAGGTAGGAAGACGGGGAAAAAGAAATAAAGGAACAAAGGCCTCCAAGGGGGAGGGGCCCCGCGAGGAGCCGGGCTGAGGCCGGGGCGAGTGTCCCCAGGACAGGAGAGCCCCGTCCCGGAGGAGCAGGAGCTGCACCGACCTTCCCGGGCGGAAAGGGGCTTGTGGGGAGTGGGAGCAGGAACCAGTAGGGCGAGGATGCCCTCCGGCTCCCTGGGACAGTAACAGCAACTGCGCGCCCAGGAGAGTGCGCCGAGCTCCCTAAGGGCTGCAGCGCGCACGGCGGGACCCGGCGGGACCGGGAGCAGCTCGGGGGGCTCGGGCGGCGGCTCCGCGGAGGGGGCCGCGCGGCCCCGGGAGCAGCTCGGAGGGGCTCGGGCAGAGGAAGAGGCTCCGTGCAGAGGGGGCTGCGCGGTTCCAGGAGCAGCTCGGAGGGGCTTGGGCGGCAGCTCCGCGGAGGGGGTTGCGCGGCCCGGGAGCGCGAATCCACCAGCGCAGGCTCCGGAGCACAGGGCGCCGGGACACAGCCCAGGATCCCGCCTCCCCCGGGACAGGCAGAGGCCGGGAGGGCCCAGGACAGCGAGGACGCTCCTGCCCCAGCTGAGCAGATCAGCGGCCCCGCCCCGGAGCCTCCAGGCCCTGCAGACGGAGAGCTCCGGAGTTCCTGCGGGGGCTGAATCCAGGTTTCCAGAGCTGCCCCGCCACTGGGGCTGTTCCTCCTGCGGCCTCACGGGGTAAACAACCCCCACCGAGCCCTGCACCAGGAGGGGGCACAGCAGCTCCCCCAACTGCTAACACCTGAAAATCAGCACAACAGGCCCCTCCCCCAGAACACCAGCTAGACGGACAACTTCCAGGAGAAGCCAAGGGACTTAAAGTACACAGAATCAGAAGATACTCCCCGGTGGTTCTTTTTTTGTTTGTTTGTTTTTGTTTTTGTTTTTGTTTTATTTTGCTTTTTGATTTGTATCCTTCCCCCACCCCCTTTTTTTCTCCTTTCTTTTTCTTTCTCTTTTTCTTCCCCCCTTTTTTTTTTTTCGTTTTTTTTTTCTTTTTCTTCCCTTTTTTTTCTCTTTCTCTTTTCTTTCCTTCTTTCTCTCCTCTCTTTTTCTCTTTTTCCCAATACAACTTGCTTTTGGCCACTCTGCACTGAGCAAAATGACTAGAAGGAAAACCTCACCTCAAAAGAAAGAATCAGAAACAGTCCTCTCTCCCACAGAGTTACAAAATCTGGATTACAATTCAATGTCAGAAAGCCAATTCAGAAGCACTATTATACAGCTACTGGTGGCTCTAGAAAAAAGTATAAAGGACTCAAGAGACTTCATGACTGCAGAATTTAGAGCTAATCAGGCAGAAATTAAAAATCAATTGAATGAGATGCAATCCAAACTAGAAGTCCTAACGACGAGGGTTAACGAGGTGGAAGAACGAGTGAGTGACCTAGAAGACAAGTTGACAGCAAAGAGGGAAACTGAGGAAAAAAGAGACAAACAATTAAAAGACCATGAAGATAGATTAAGGGAAATAAACGACAGCCTGAGGAAGAAAAACCTACGTTTAATTGGGGTTCCCGAGGGCGCCGAAAGGGACAGAGGGCCAGAATATGTATTTGAACAAATTCTAGCTGAAAACTTTCCTAATCTGGGAAGGGAAACAGGCATTCAGATCCAGGAAATAGAGAGATCCCCCCCTAAAATCAATAAAAACCGTTCAACACCTCGACATTTAATTGTGAAGCTTGCAAATTCCAAAGATAAAGAGAAGATCCTTAAAGCAGCAAGAGACAAGAAATCCCTGACTTTTATGGGGAGGAGTATTAGGGTAACAGCAGACCTCTCCACAGAGACCTGGCAGGCCAGAAAGGGCTGGCAGGATATATTCAGGGTCCTAAATGAGAAGAACATGCAACCAAGAATACTTTATCCAGCAAGGCTCTCATCCAAAATGGAAGGAGAGATAAAGAGCTTCCAAGACAGGCAGCAACTAAAAGAATATGTGACCTCCAAACCAGCTCTGCAAGAAATTTTAAGGGGGCCTCTTAAAATTCCCCTTTAAGAAGAAGTTCAGTGGAACAGTCCACAAATACAAAGACTGAATAGATATCATGATGACACTAAACTCATATCTCTCAATAGTAACTCTGAATGTGAACGGGCTTAATGACCCCATCAAAAGGCGCAGGGTTTCAGACTGGATAAAAAAGCAGGACCCATCTATTTGCTGTCTACAAGAGACTCATTTTAGACAGAAGGACACCTACAGCCTGAAAATAAAAGGTTGGAGAACCATTTACCATTCGAATGGTCCTCAAAAGAAAGCAGGGGTAGCCATCCTTATATCAGATAAACTAAAATTTACCCCAAAGACTGTAGTGAGAGATGAAGAGGGACACTATATCATACTTAAAGGATCTATTC
The DNA here is from genome assembly GCF_011100685.1 of Canis lupus familiaris. Classification (NCBI taxonomy): domain Eukaryota; kingdom Metazoa; phylum Chordata; class Mammalia; order Carnivora; family Canidae; genus Canis; species Canis lupus. The sequence continues at coordinate 20,242,647 of NC_049250.1, forward strand.
AACAAGAGGACTTAACAATCCTCAATATATATGCTCCGAATGTGGGAGCTGCCAAATATATAAATCAATTATTAACCAAAGTGAAGAAATACTTAGATAATAATACACTTATACTTGGTGACTTCAATCTAGCTCTTTCTATACTCGATAGGTCTTCTAAGCAAAACATCTCCAAAGAAACGAAAGCTTTAAATGATACACTGGACCAGATGGATTTCACAGATATCTACAGAACTTTACATCCAAATTCAACTGAATACACATTCTTCTCAAGCGCACATGGAACTTTCTCCAGAATAGACCACATATTGAGTCACAAATCGGGTCTGAACCGATACCAAAAGATTGGGATTGTCCCCTGCATATTCTCGGACCATAATGCCTTGAAATTAGAACTAAATCACAACAAGAAGTTTGGAAGGACCTCAAACACATGGAGGTTAAGGACCATCCTGCTAAAAGATAAAAGGGTCAACCAAGAAATTAAGGAAGAATTAAAAAGATTCATGGAAACTAATGAGAATGAAGATACAACCGTTCAAAATCTTTGGGATGCAGCAAAAGCAGTCCTAAGGGGGAAATACATCGCAATACAAGCATCCATTCAAAAACTGGAAAGAACTCAAATACAAAAGCTAACCTTACACATAAAGGAGCTAGAGAAAAAACAGCAAATAGATCCTACACCCAAGAGAAGAAGGGAGTTAATAAAGATTCGAGCAGAACTCAACGAAATCGAGACCAGAAGAACTGTGGAACAGATCAACAGAACCAGGAGTTGGTTCTTTGAAAGAATTAATAAGATAGATAAACCATTAGCCAGCCTTATTAAAAAGAAGAGAGAGAAGACTCAAATTAATAAAATCATGAATGAGAAAGGAGAGATCACTACCAACACCAAGGAAATACAAACGATTTTAAAAACATATTATGAACAGCTATACGCCAATAAATTAGGCAATCTAGAAGAAATGGACGCATTCCTGGAAAGCCACAAACTACCAAAACTGGAACAGGAAGAAATAGAAAACCTGAACAGGCCAATAACCAGGGAGGAAATTGAAGCAGTCATCAAAAACCTCCCAAGACACAAGAGTCCAGGGCCAGATGGCTTCCCAGGAGAATTTTATCAAACGTTTAAAGAAGAAATCATACCTATTCTCCTAAAGCTGTTTGGAAAGATAGAAAGAGATGGAGTACTTCCAAATTCGTTCTATGAAGCCAGCATCACCTTAATTCCAAAGCCAGACAAAGACCCCGCCAAAAAGGAGAATTACAGACCAATATCCCTGATGAACATGGATGCAAAAATTCTCAACAAGATACTGGCCAATAGGATCCAACAGTACATTAAGAAAATTATTCACCATGACCAAGTAGGATTTATCCCTGGGACACAAGGCTGGTTCAACACCCGTAAAACAATCAATGTGATTCATCATATCAGCAAGAGAAAAACCAAGAACCATATGATCCTCTCATTAGATGCAGAGAAAGCATTTGACAAAATACAGCATCCATTCCTGATCAAAACTCTTCAGAGTGTAGGGATAGAGGGAACATTCCTCGACATCTTAAAAGCCATCTATGAAAAGCCCACAGCAAATATCATTCTCAATGGGGAAGCACTGGGAGCCTTTCCCCTAAGATCAGGAACAAGACAGGGATGTCCACTCTCACCACTGCTATTCAACATAGTACTGGAAGTCCTAGCCTCAGCAATCAGACAACAAAAAGACATTAAAGGCATTCAAATTGGCAAAGAAGAAGTCAAACTCTCCCTCTTCGCCGATGACATGATACTCTACATAGAAAACCCAAAAGTCTCCACCCCAAGATTGCTAGAACTCATACAGCAATTCGGTAGCGTGGCAGGATACAAAATCAATGCCCAGAAGTCAGTGGCATTTCTATACACTAACAATGAGACTGAAGAAAGAGAAATTAAGGAGTCAATCCCATTTACAATTGCACCCAAAAGCATAAGATACCTAGGAATAAACCTCACCAAAGATGTAAAGGATCTATACCCTCAAAACTATAGAACACTTCTGAAAGAAATTGAGGAAGACACAAAGAGATGGAAAAATATTCCATGCTCATGGATTGGCAGAATTAATATTGTGAAAATGTCAATGTTACCCAGGGCAATATACACGTTTAATGCAATCCCTATCAAAATACCATGGACTTTCTTCAGAGAGTTAGAACAAATTATTTTAAGATTTGTGTGGAATCAGAAAAGACCCCGAATAGCCAGGGGAATTTTAAAAAAGAAAACCATATCTGGGGGCATCACAATGCCAGATTTCAGGTTGTATTACAAAGCTGTGGTCATCAAGACAGTGTGGTACTGGCACAAAAACAGACACATAGATCAGTGGAACAGAATAGAGAATCCAGAAGTGGACCCTGAACTTTATGGGCAACTAATATTCGATAAAGGAGGAAAGACTATCCATTGGAAGAAAGACAGTCTCTTCAATAAATGGTGCTGGGAAAATTGGACATCCACATGCAGAAGAATGACACTAGACCACTCTCTTTCACCATACACAAAGATAAACTCAAAATGGATGAAAGATCTAAATGTGAGACAAGATTCCATCAAAATCCTAGAGAAGAACACAGGCAACACCCTTTTTGAACTCGGCCATAGTAACTTCTTGCAAGATACATCCACGAAGGCAAAAGAAACAAAAGCAAAAATGAACTATTGGGACTTCATCAAGATAAGAAGCTTTTGCACAGCAAAGGATACAGTCAACAAAACTCAAAGACAACCTACAGAATGGGAGAAGATATTTGCAAATGACATATCAGATAAAGGGCTAGTTTCCAAGATCTATAAAGAACTTATTAAACTCAACACCAAAGAAACAAACAATCCAATCATGAAATGGGCAAAAGACATGAACAGAAATCTCACAGAGGAAGACATAGACATGGCCAACATGCATATGAGAAAATGCTCTGCATCACTTGCCATCAGGGAAATACAAATCAAAACCACAATGAGATACCACCTCACACCAGTGAGAATGGGGAAAATTAACAAGGCAGGAAACAACAAATGTTGGAGAGGATGTGGAGAAAAGGGAACCCTCTTACACTGTTGGTGGGAATGTGAACTGGTGCAGCCACTCTGGAAAACTGTGTGGAGGTTCCTCAAACAGTTAAAAATATACCTGCCCTACGACCCAGCAATTGCACTGTTGGGGATTTACCCCAAAGATACAAATGCAATGAAACGCCGGGACACCTGCACCCCGATGTTTCTAGCAGCAATGGCCACGATAGCCAAACTGTGGAAGGAGCCTCGGTGTCCAACGAAAGATGAATGGATAAAGAAGATGTGGTTTATGTATACAATGGAATATTACTCAGCTATTAGAAATGACAAATACCCACCATTTGCTTCAACGTGGATGGAACTGGAGGGTATTATGCTGAGTGAAGTAAGTCAGTCGGAGAAGGACAAACATTATATGTTCTCATTCATTTGGGGAATATAAATAATAGTGAAAGGGAAAAGAAGGGAAGGGGGAAGAAATGTGTGGGAAATATCAGAAAGGGAGACAGAACGTAAAGACTGCTAACTCTGGGAAACGAACTAGGGGTGGTAGAAGGGGAGGAGGGCGGGGGGTGGGAGTGAATGGGTGACGGGCACTGGGGGTTATTCTGTATGTTAGTAAATTGAACACCAATAAAAAAAAAAAAAAAGTGAAACAAGGAGCCTTCAGAATAACCGAGTTTATGGTAGTTGGCTGGAATAGAGTTTGAAAAAATAAATATCGCCTTCTTCCTTAAAAAAAAAAAAAAAAAAAAAAAAAAAAAAAAAGATTTAGTTTAATGCTTGGCACATAGTGTTAAGTAAATATTAACATTTTGTCCAGTCATTGAAATTCTTTAAAAGTAGCATTATTGTTTTTATTTTAAGAGGTTATATAACTCATATATGGGTACATGTTATTTTGTAAAAAATTCAACAATATAAAAGAATAATTAACTAAAGTATTGAAGTTGCATTTGCTTTCTATTCCTAATTTCTTTCTCTCTTTCCGTATATAATTGAAAACCCATAAATGCTATATTTACCCTTTGGCACTTGGTTTTTTCACTTGGAGATCTTCTGAAATCAATTTATACAAAGCTGCTTCATTCTTCATTCTTTTTTGTGTGGTGTATTCCTTTCTATAGTGTACCATGATTTATTGAACTAGGTCTCATTTGTCATTTAGGTAGTTTTCAACTTTTTACTGTTATAAAGGTTTTTCAAAGAGTATGTAGCTTATTTTCCTAAGCTCAATTCTTAGATGAGGACTCAAAACTGTATTAAGTTAATTACAGGGACGTCTGGGTGGCTCAGCAGTTGAGCGTCTGCCTTTGGCTCAGGGCATGATCCTGGGGCCCCGGGATCGGGTCCTGCATCGGGCTCCCTGCATGGAACCTGTTATGTCTCTGCTTCTCTCTCTCTGTCTCTTATGAATGAATAAATAAATGAAATCTTTAAAAAAAAAGTTAATTACAGAGAACACGCTGATGGTTAGGAGAGGGAGGTGGGTGGGTGGAAATAGGTAAAGGGGATTAAAGAGTGCACTAGTGATGAGTATTGGCTGTTTATGGGAGTGTTGAATCACTATATTGTACACTGGAAACTAATATTACACTGTATATTACCTAGCTGGAATTAAGATTAAAAAACTATATTAAGAATTTTCATAGGTATTATACCTTTGTTAAATATTTTTTGGTAGTTTTGTAATATTTTGTGAATCTACTATTATTTACCAATTCCTTATGTTGACACAGATTGTTTCTACCTTTTTGCCACTACAGATGGACCTGTGATAAATATCTTAGTAGATTATGGTTTTTAAAAGGTAAGTGCATCTCAAAGGAAGTTTTCAACTAATAAGTATGTTTCTGAGGCTTTACTTTCCCAAAGCTATTATAAAAACTATATTTAGTGGTATTATTTTTAGAAAAAGTATAAGTTTGATAAAGTCATGGCCTATGGTTTTTAATATTATACTCAAGATTTTTAGAATCTCATATATATGTTTCATTTTAGGTGTTGTCATCTGCAGTAAAGATCATTGAAAAACAGAAGATTGAATAAAGCTTGTAAGATTGGACCTGGATAGGAGATTTAGAACAGAAAATTAAAATCAGTCACTTTGGTTTTAGTGTTCCAATTTCATAATATTTATTCTTTCTTCTGAGTAAATTTAGGGAGTAGAAATTAAAATTCAGTGCAATACTACGGATGCACTAATACTCTTTTTCTTTGTTTTTTTTGTATGAGAGAAGAAAGTAGATAACCAAGAGCTATAGTGATTCATAATGAAATATACTAAACTGACTTTTATGTTGTCAGTTCTTGGCATTGTAATCTATATAACTGATTTAATTGTGGACATCTGGGTATCTGTGAGGTTTTTCTATGAAGGACAAAATGTTTTTGGTATTTTAACAGTAAGCTTTATGCTTTTTGGAACACTTGTGGTGCAGTGTTTTAGTTATTCTTGGTTCAAGGCTGATTTAAAGAAAGCAGGCCAAGAAAGTCAGTGTTGTTTTCTTCTACTTCATTGCTTGCAAGGAGGAGTTTTTACAAGGTAAGCACATACTTTTGATCATTAACACTATTTTTCTTTTATCCGAACAGAAAGTACCTTTCTGTGTTTGTGAGGGAAAATGTACAAAGTTCCCCTCTTTGCATGTAGCACAAAGGTTACTTGCTCCTCACTATCAGTGTTTATATGAGTCATTGCTGTACTGTTAGAATTTTCCAGGTTCTTTTTTTTTTTTTAAGATTTTATTTATTTATTCATGAGAGAACACAGAGAGAGAGAGAGAGAGAGAGAGAGAGAGGCAGAGACACAGGCAGAGGGAGAAGCAGGCTCCACGCAGGGAGCCCGACGCAGGACTCGACCCCGGGACCCCAGGATCACGCCCTGGGCTGAAGGAGGCGCTAAACCATTGAGCCACAGGGGCTGCCCTCCAGGTTCATTGATAGAATGTTTTAATTTACCTTGGGGCATCTGGGTGACTCAGTTAGTTAAGCATCCAACTCTTGATTTCAGCTTAGGTCATGATCTCGGGGTTGTGGGATCAAGTCCTGCATAGTGCTTGGGCTCAGTGTGGAGTCTCCTGGCCTCCCCCACATCCTTGTATGTGTGTGTGTATGTAAATATGTATGTATATATATATGTAACGTATACATAACACACATATTATATATATGTGTGTGTGTGTATATATATATATATATAAATAAATAAAAACACATCTTTATCCATTCATCTGTTGATAGACTCTGAGCTCTTTCCATAGTTTGGCTACTGTGGACATTGCTGCTATGAACATTGGGGTGCAGGTGCCCCTTCCAATTAAGTTGTTTTTCTGATATGTACTCACTTTTAATGGGGGAGAAACGATTCTTTTCTGTTTTACGAATCCTTTATCTTTTATATTCCAAGCCTGATTATGTAAATATAGTTTATCACTTGCAACTCTGGTAGAGCACTTAATTTTTTGTTACTTAAACCACTGATTAAACGAAATGAAATCTTTACTGTGATAATGCAGTAGCCATGTGGTTAATTAGGTACAGAATCATGCAAAACTAAACCTTAGGAATCATCTTGTTCAAAACTTTATTTTATAGTTAAAGAAGCTAGGAATCTAAATAGGTCCTGAGAAATTCTATGATTTTCCGTGTGTCTAATTTCATTTGACCTTTTCATTATTCTTAAGGCATTTAGTTCTGTTTAAAGCAATATATATATCATAGGTAAAGAGAAAAATAAATATATATATTATAGGTAAAGAGAAAAATAAAGACGAATATTAAGTGGATAGTATATTGTTTTGTTACAGCTAGATTTTGAATTTGGGCTATTTTAACCACCATTTTCTTGAGAGATATTTTGGTGGCTATAGAATTCTGATGAGTAGTTATTTTGTCTCTGTATATTATATTCTCTTGGTTTCCAGTATTGCTCTTTAGAAATTAGATATCAGTCTTACTGCTGTTCTTTTAAAAGTATTTTATCTTTTTTTTCCCCCACTCTGGCTGCTTTTATGATTTTTCTCTTTTGAGTCTCTAAAGTTTATAATATATCTAGGTGTAGATTTGTTTTTCTTGCTTGGGATTTGCTGGTCTTCTTAATTCTGTGGATTATTATCTTCCATCAGTTCTGCACAGTTCTGAGCCCTTATCTTTTCTAATGTTTACTACATTTTCTTCTGTGACTCTAAGCAAACAATGTTAGATTTCATGCTGTCTTTTTTTTTTTTAATTATTTATTTGACAGAGCGCACAAGCAGGGGGAGTGTGGCAGGCAGAGGGAGAGGAAGAAGCAGGCTCCCTGCTGAGCAGGAAGCCTAATGTGGGGCTCCATCCCAGGACCTGGGATCCTGACCTGAGCCAAAGGCAGACACTTAACTGACTGAGCCACCCAGGTGCCCCAGATCTCACACTATCTGACATACATGTAGATGTTTTGAATGTTTATTCTTTGACTCTCTGTGGTACATTCTGTGAAAGTTTTACATAACTCTCTTTTAAAAAAAATTTTACTAATACTTTCTTTCACTCTGGTCAAAATGTATTACATTCAACCATTGAATTTTATTTTATTTTTAAATTTTTATTTTACCTTGTTTTTTTAAATTTAAATTCAAGTTAGTTAACATGTAGTGTAGTATTGGGTTCAGGAGTAGAATTTAGTGATTCATCACTTACATATAACACCTAGTGCTCACAAAAAATGTCCTCCTAATACTCATCAGCCATTTAACTCATTCCCTCACCCACCTTCCCTCCAGCAACCCTCAGTTTGTTCTCTATAGTTAAGGGTTACTTATGGTTTGCCTCCTTCTCTCTTTTTATCTTATTTTTCCTTTCTTTCCCCCTATTCATCTGTTTGGTTTCTTAAATTTTATATATGAGTGAAATCATATGGTACTTATCTTTCTCTGATTTATTTTGCTTAGCATGATACATTCTAGTTCCATCATGTTACTGCAAATGGCAAAATTTCATTCTTTTTGATGGCTGAGTAATATTCCATTGTATGTATATGTATATATAGGCACTATATCCCGTTTATCCATTCATCAGTCAATGGACATTTGGGCTCTTTCCATATTTTGGCTATTGTTGATAGTGCTGCTATAAACATTGTGGTGCATGTATCCCTTTGAATCAGCATTTTTGTGTCCTTTGGATAAATACCCAGTAGTGCAATTGCTGGGTTGTAGGGTAGTTCTATTTTTAGCTTTTTGAGGAACCTCTATACTATTTTCCAGAGTCGCTGCACCAGTTTGCATTGCTATCAGCAGTGAAAAGATTCTCTTTCTCCTCATCTTTGCCAACATCTCTTGCTTCCTGAGTTGTTCATTTTAGCCATTTTGACCTGTGTGAGGTGGTATCTCATTATGGTTTTGATTTGTATTTCCCTAATGATAAGTGATGTTAAACATTTTTTCTTTCATGTGTCTATTAGCCATTTGCATGTCTTCTTTGGAGAAATGTTTGTTCATGTCTTCTGCCCATTTCTTAACTGGATTATTATTTTTTTTTGGATGTTGATTTTGATGAATTCTTCATAGATTCTAGATATTGGCCTTTTAAAAAAATTATTTATTTATTCATGACACACACACACACACACACACAGAGACACAGGCAGAGGGAGAAGCAGGCTTCATGCAGGGAGACTGACGTGGGACTCGATTCTGGGTCTCCAGGATCAGGCCCTGGGCTGAAGGCGGCGCTAAACCGCTGAGCCACCTGGGCTGCCCTAGATATTGGCCTTTTATCAGATATATCATTTGCAAATCTCTTCTCTTACTTTATTGGTTGCCTTTTAGTTTTGTCGATTGTTTCCTCCACCGTGCAGAAGCTTTTTATCTTGATGAGGTCTCAGTAGTTCATTTTTGCTTTAGTTTCCCTTGGCTCCAGAGATGCGTCTAGTAAAAAGTTGCTGAAGTCAAGATCAAAGAGGTTTCTGCCTGTTTTTTCCTCATGGATTTTGATGGTTTCCTGTCTTCGATTTGGTCTTTCATCCATTTTGAATTTATTTTTGTGTATGGTATAAGAAAGTGGTCCAGTTTCATTCTTCTACATGTAACTGTCCAGTTTTCCCAACACTATTTGTTGAAGAGTCTGTCTTTTTTCTATTGGACATTCTTTCTTGCTTTGTTGAAGATTAGTTGGCCATATAGTTGTGGGTCCACTTCTGGGTTCTTTATTCTGTTCCATTGATCCATGTGTCTGTTTGTATGTCAGTAGCATACTGTCTTGATGATTACAACTTTGTAATACAGCTGGATGTCTGGGATTGTGATGGTTCCCACTTTTCTTTTTCAATGTTACTTTAGCTATTTGGGGTCTTTTGTGGTTCCATACAAATTTTAGGATTCTTAGTTCTGATTCTGTGAAAAATGCTGGTGTTATTTTGATTAGTATTGCATTGAATATGTAGATTGCTTTTGGTAGTATAGACATTTTAACAATATTTTTTCTTTCAGTCCATGAACATAGAATGTTTTTCCATTTCTTTTTGTCACCTTCAATTTCTTTCATAAGTATTCTATAGTTTTCAGTGTATAGATCTTTTACTACTTTGGTTAGGTTTATTCTTGGGTGTCTTATGGTTTTTGTAAATTGATCAATTCTTTGATTTCTCTTTTTACTGCTTCATTACTGGTGTTAATAGAAATGCAACAGACTTCTTTGCATTGGTTTTATATCCTGCAACTTTGCTGAATTCTTCTATCCGTTCTAGCAACTTTTTGGTGGAGTCTTTTGGGTTTTCTACATAGAGTATCATGTCATCTGTAAAGAGTGAAAGTTTTACTTCTTGCTGACTTGAGTGCCTTTTATTTCTTTTTACTGTCTGGTGACTGAGGCTAGGACTTCTAGTACAATGTTGAACAACAAGTGGTGAGATTGGACATCCCTGTCATGTTCCTGACCTTAGGGGAAAAGCTCTGTTTTTCCCCATTGAGGATGATACTAGGTGTGGGTCTTTCATATATGGCTTTTATGCTATTGAGGTATATTTCTTCTATCCCTACTTTCTTGAGGGTTTTTTTTTTTTTTTTTTGAGAAAGGATGCTGTATTTTGTCAGATGTTTTTTCTGCATCTATTGAGAGAGGGGTCATATGGTTCTTACCCTTTCTTTTATCAATGTGGTGTGTCACATTGATTTGTGAATTTTGAACTACCCTTGCAGCCCAGGAATAAATCCCCCTTAATTGTGGTGAAAATCCTTTTAATGTAGTGTTGGATTCAATTAGCTGTATCTTGTTGAGAATTTTTGAATCCATGTTCATCAGGGATATTGGCCCGTAATTCTCCTTTTTAGTGGGGTCTTTGGTCTTGGAATCAAAGTAATGCTGGCCTCAGAGAATGAGTTTGGAAGTTTTCCTTCCATTTCTATCTTTTGGGACAGTTTGAGAAGAATAGGTATTAATTTTTCTTTATATGTTTGGTAGAATTCCCCTGGGAAGTCTCATCCAGCCCTAGACTCTTGTTTGTTGGAAGATTTTGATTTCTTTACTGGTTATGGGTCTGTTTAAATTTTCTATTTCTTCCTGTTTTAGTTTTGGTAGTTTATATGTTTCTAGGAATTTATCCATTTTTCCAGATTGCCCAATTTGTTGGCATATAATTTCTCATAAAATTCTCTTATAATTGTATTTCTGTGGTGTTAGTTGTGATCTCTCCTCTTTCATTTGTAATTTTATTTATTTTGTTACTTTATCTTTTATTTTGATAAGTCTGGCTAGGCATTTATCAATTTTGTTAATTCTTTCAAAGAATCAGCTCCTAGTTTCACTGATCTGTTCTACTTTTTTTTCAAAACCTGGGATTGTGTACCTCCAGCTTTGTTCTTTCTTAAGGTTGCTTTGGCTCTTCAAAATTTCATATAAATTTTAGGATTATTTATGTGGATATTTTGATAGGACTTGCATTGAATCTTTAGATTGCTTGGGTAATATGGACATTTTAAGAGTATTTGTTTTTCCAGTCCACAAGCATGGACTGTCTTTCCATTTAGTTGTGCTTTATTCAGTGTCTTACAGTTTATAGAGTACAGGTTAGATTCACCTCCTTGGCTAAATTTATTCCTAGGTATTTTATTCTTTTTGATACAATTATAAATAGGATTGTTTTTTAATACTCTTTTGGCTAGTGTGTAGAAATGCAACACATTTCTGTATGTTGGTTTCGTATCTTGCAACTTTATTGCAAGATACAATTGAATTCATTAGTGTTGGTTCTAACAGTTTTTTGGTGGTCTTTAGGGTTTTTATATACAGCATCATGTCATCTGCAAATAGTTACAGTTTTACTTTTTTCTTACCAATCTAGGTGCTCTTTATTTCTTGTCTGATTTCTGTGGCTAGGACTTCTAATAATTTATTGGATAAAAGTGATGAGAGTGGACATCTTGTATTCTTGATTTTAGAGGAAAAGCTCTCAGTTTTCACCATTGAATACGATGTTAGCTTTGGGTTTGTTACATTTATTTTTCATTATGTTTAGATATGTTCCCTCTATGCCCTTTTTGTTAGAGTTTTTATCATGAATGGATGTTGTACTTTGTCAAATGCTTTTTCTGCATCTTTTGAGATGATCATGATTTTTATTCTTCATTTGTACTTGTTTTTTTATTGATCTTTTATCCTATGACTTTGATAGGCTTGCTTAATTCTAGTAGCTTTTTTGTAGAAATGTGCTAGTTCCAGTAGCTTTTTTTGTAAACTCCTTAGGATTTTTTTTTTTTTTACATAGATAAGCATGTCATTTGGAAAGAAAAACCATACTGTTTTGATTGCTATAGTTTTATAATACTTCTTGAAGTCATATATGCTTTCTCCCCCTTTTAGGTAGACTTTATTTTTTAGAGCAGTTTTAGGTTCACAGAAAAATTGAGCAGAAAGTATAGTTCTCATATATCCCTAACTGTTCCCTCACCACAACAGCTTTCTATACTAGCAACATTTTTCACTGGAATGGTAGATTTGTTAAAATTGATGAACTTATATCGACACATTATTATCACCCAAAGTACATAGTTTACATCAGAGTTTATTCTTGGGGTTGTATGTTTTGGGGGTTTTGACAAATGTGTAATGACATATATCTGCTGTATAGTATCATATGTAATAGTTTCACTGTCCTAAAAATCTGGGCTTTTTCTATTTCCCTACTGCCTCCCTAACCCTTGGCAACTATTGATCTTTTTACTGTCTCTGCATTCTTGTCTTTCCCAAAACATTTTACAGTTAGAATCAGAATATTGTAGCTTTTTCATATTGGCTTCTCTCAGTAATAAGCCTTTACATTCTTCTGTGTCTTTTCATGGGATGATAGTTCATTTCTTTTAGCACTAAATGATATTCCTTTGTGTGGATGTATCACAAGTTATTTATCCATTCACAACCTACTGAAAGATACCTTGTTTCCAAGGTTTGTAATTTTGGATAAAGTCACTGTGAATACCCATGTATAGGTTTTATGTGGACATAAGTCTTCACTAATTTGATAAATACCAAGGAGCATGATTGCTGGATCATGTCAGAGTGTGTTTAATTTGACAAGAAAATGCCCAACTGTCTCCCAAAGTGGCATATCATTTTATACTCCCACCAGCAGTGATTGAAAGTTCCTATTGCTCCACATCCTTGTCAGCATTTGATGTTAGTATTCTGGATTTTGATCACTTGTACAGGTGTGTAGTGGTATCTCATTTTAATTTACATTTCCCTAATGACATATAATGTAGAACATCTTTTTATATGCTTGCTTGCTATCTATATATTCTGTGTTCTCTAACCCTCTTTCTCCTACCCACTCTTAAGCAGTCTTGTTTGAGGTTTATCAATTTCTTGTGTCTTTTCAAAGAACCAAATTCTGTGTTTGTTAATTTTTTTCAATTCCTTGTCCTTTATTTTTTCATTGAATTTGCTTTTATCTTTATAATTTTCTTCTTTCTGTATACTTAGGGCTTTAGTTTTCTTTTTTTAGTTCATTTCTGTGGAAACCTGTATTATTACTATTCATCCTTCATTTTCTAATAAAAGCATTTAATCTATAAAAATTTTCCAAACTCTTGAATTAGCTATATTCCAGACATTTTGGTATGTTGTGTTTTTATTATTAATCATTTCAAAAATTTTTTCTTTTCTTTTGTTTTTGTTTTTTGCTTTGCTTTCCTTGTGATTTAATTCTATAACCAAATATTAGGCTGTATTTAAAAAATTTTTCAGGTATTCAGGTCTTTTGTAGATTTTTTTTAAATTTAATTTTTAAAAAGATCTTACTTATTCATTCCTTAGAGGCACAGAGAGAGACAGACAGACAGACAGACAGACATAGGCAGAGGGAGAAGCGGGGAGCCAGATGTGGGACTTGATCCCAGGATTCCAGGATCACATGCTGAGCCGAAGGCAGACGCTTAACTGCTGAGCCACCCAGGCGTCCCATTTTGTAGATATTTTAATATTGATTTCTAATTAATTCTTTTATGATCAGTTAATGTACTTTTAACATTTCAGTCTTTTGTAATATATTTTGGTTTGTTTTATTGTCCAGCATATGCTCCATTTTTATAATTTTATGTGTAATTGAAATATATGTGCTTTGTGGTTGTTGGTTATAGTATTCTATAAATGAAATTTAGTAAACAGGGATCCCTGGGTGGCGCAGCGGTTTGGCACCTGCCTTTGGCCCAGGTCGCGATCCTGGAGACCCGGGATCGAATCCCACGTCGGGCTTCCGGTGCATGGAGCCTGCTTCTCCCTCTGCCTGTGTCTCTGCCTCTCTCTCTCTCTGTGACTATCACAAATAAGTAAAAATTAAAAAAAAATTTAGTAAACATAATTGATAGTGTCATATAGAGATTCTACATTCTTACTAATTTTTTGCTTGGAACAACTGGGTAGCAATTCAGGGGGGGAAAATGCCAATGTAAATTTTAATTGGACCTTCATATGGAAGTCAGGCTTATTAGCCCATACTCTGGCGTGGCACATAATCTTGAAAAGGGTTTAGCCTATTCTGTGATGGTGAAATCTTTAGAAGTAGCTTGATAGAGGGCAGCCCGGGTGGCTCAGCGGTTTAGTGCTGCCTTCAGCCCAGGGTGTGATCCTGGAGAACCGAGATCGAGTCCCATGTTAGGCTCCCTGCATGGAGCCTGCTTCTCCCTCTACCTGTGTCTCTGCCACCCCCCTTCTCTGTGTGCCTCTCATGAATAAATAAATAAAGTCTTAAAAAAAAAAGTAGCATGATAGAAACAGAGTTGGGTATTGAGAAAACTTAAAAATGTTGTGGTTTATGTCTTCAGCCTTCCAGTCTTTAATGTGACAAAATATGTGTTCTAATTCCCCCTAGACAGAATATCTGAAAGGATAAATTGGAAGAGTTTTGTTTCCAGAGTAGCCCTACCCATCCCCTCTAAATCCAAACTACAATGATGAAAGAATTTTTTGTCTATATGCCATATAAAGACCACAGATTGTAGAAATGCACCAGAATAGAAGTAATGTTGTAAAACAATGTATGATAGAAGTGATATTGTAAAACAATATGTAATACCAAGTGGGCAGCCCCAGTGGCGCAGCGGTTTAGCGCTGCCTGCAGCCCAGGGTGTGATCCTGGAGACCCTGGATCGAGTCCCCTGTCAGGCTCTCTGTATGATGCCTGCTTCTCCCTCTGCCTGTGTCTCTGCCTCTCTCTCTCTCTCTGTCTCTATGAGTAAATAAATAAAAATCTTAAAAAAATATGTAATACCAAGTATATACAACATAAGAACAATAAAGTTTTGATTAACTTTAGAGTTGGGGATAATTTAAGATTGCATGTTATGGATTATACTTCTAGGTAAGATATTAAACATCAGGATAAATTCCAATTGAATCAAATATTTAATGTAAAAAAAAGCAAAAAGAAAAAGTACTATAAGAAAACATGAGAGGATTCCTTTATAACCTTGGAATCAGGAAAGACTTTCCAACCATAATTCAAAACCCACAAACTATAAAAATTATAGGTTTGTCAATAAATACATGTATAAAAATGCATGTCAGTAAACAAAAGCAGAAATTCCCCAAGTAAAAACAAAAGCAAAGCAATATTAACGGAAAAACATTTGCAACTTATAACAGACAAAGGGCTAGTCTTCTAATTTTTTTTTTATTTTTACAGATTTTATTTATTCATGAGAGGCACAGAGAGAGAGGCAGAGACACAGGCAGAGGGAAAGGCAGGCTCCCTCCGGGGAGCCTGATGTGGTACTCGATTCCAGGACCCCGGGATCACGACCTGAGCCAGAGGCAGATGCTCAACCACTGAGCCACCCAGGCATCCCTATAGTCTTCTAATATTTAAAGAGCCTCTGAAGTCAACAGTAAAAGAAACATGTATTAGAAATAGAATAAAAAATGGGAATTTTCAATAGAAAAATGGGAAAAGAGTAAGATAGTGCATAAAAATTGAAATGCACGTGGCTCAAATTGTGTGAAAGAAGGTAAACCTTCATAATTTTAGAAAATGCTGATTAAAAATTCATTGATATGTTGTCATTTATCAGATTGGCAAAAATCCAAGTGATAATATACGCTCTGGGAAGGCATGGGAAATCAGCTACTCTCATACTTTGTTGATGGGAATATGGATTGGTACAATCTCTATGGAGTGCAGTTTGATTATATTTCAAATGCATATACCTTCAGGCCAGAGGTTCCTCTTTGGGAATTTACCACACTTGCATACATGTAAAATGACATATGCATACAATTTTTCAGTCATAGTATTTTTTTGTAAAAGTGAAAAAATGGAAACTATTTATTTATTTAAAGAATAGGGGAATTTTTAAAAAAGATTTTATTTATTTATTCCTGAGAGACACACAGAGAGAGAGAGGCAGAGACACAGGCAGAGGGAGAAGCAGGCTCCATGCAGGGAACCTGATATGGGACTCGATCCCGGGACTCCAGGCAGGCACTAAACTGCTGAGCCACCCAGAGATCCCAATGGAAACAGTTTAAATGTCTGCTGGTAGAGTTTAGGGTATATCTAAGGCAATGGTCTACTGCATAGCTATTATAAGGAATTTTAAATACTTTATGTACTGAAATAGATCTCCAAGATGTATCTTCTTTTCTGTCCAAGTTTTTATTTAAATTTCAGCCAGTTAACATACAGTATAATATTAGTTTCAGGTGTAGAATTTAGTGATTCATCACTCACATACAACTCCTGGTGCTCATCACCAATGCTTTCCTTAATACTCATCACTAGTTTAACCCATCTTTCTTGCCCACCTCCCTTCAGTAACCATCAGTTTGTTCTCTATACTTAAGAATCTAATATGGGGTGCTTGGGTGGCTTAGTTGGTTAAGTGGCTGCCTTCAGCTCAGGTCATGATCTCAGGGTCCTGGGACCATGTGCCCCATGTCAGGCTCCCTGCAGGGAGTCTGTTTCTCTGTCTTTCCTCTTGCTTGTTCTCTCTCTGTCTCAAATAAAAAAAATCTTAAAAAAGTCTACTTCTTAGTTTGCTTTTTTCCCCCCTCCCTATGTTCATGTGTTTTATTTATTAAATTCCACATATGAGTGAAATCATATGGTATTCGTCTTCCTCTGACTTACTTCATTTAGCATAATACTCTCTAGCTCTATCCATGTTGTTGCAAATGGCAAGATTTCATTCTTATGACTGAGTAATGTTCATATATATGAGTTTTCGTATATATTATATAGTAATACATACATACATATATATATATATCCACAGACACCACATCTTCTTTATCCGTTCATCAGTTGATGGACGTTTGGGTTCTTTTCATAATTTGGCTATTGTCGATAATGCTGATATAAACAGGGTGCATGTGTCCCTTCGAATCAGTATTTTTATAACCTTTGGGTAAATACTTAGTAGTGGAATTGCTGGGTTGTAGGGTAGTTCCATTTTTAGCTTTTTGGGGAACTTCCATACTGTTTTCCAGAGTGGCTGCACCTGTTTGCATTCCCACCAACAGCGTAAGAGGGTTTCCCTTTCTCCAAATCCTCACCAACACCTGATTCCTGTCATATTAATTTTAGCCATTCTGACTGGAGTGAGGTGATATCTTATGGTAGCTTTGATTTCCCTGATTTTAAGGGATATAGAGCATCTTTCATGTGTCTCTTAGGCATCTGGATGTCGTCTTTGTGAAAATGTCTATTCGTGTCTTCTGCCCATTTTTTAACTGGATTATTTGTTTTTGGGGTGTTGAGTTTGATAAGTTCTTTATATATTTTTGGTACTAACCCTTTATTGGATATGTTATTTGCAAATATCTTCTCCCATTTCATAGGCTACCTTTTTGTTTTGTTTCCTTCATTGTGCAGAAGCTTTTTTTTTTTTTTGTTTTTTTTTGTTTTTTTGAATCTTTTTGTTTTGATTTGCTAGTAGTTTGTTTTTGTTTCCCTTGCCTCTGGAGACCTATCCAGTAGTTTGTTTTTGTTTCCCTTGCCTCTGGAGACCTATCTAGAAAGAAGTTGCTTTGGCTGATGTCAAAGAGTTTACTGCCTGTGTTTTCCTCTAGAAATTTGTTGGATTCCTGTCTCATGTTTATGTCTTTAATCCATTTAAAATTTATTTTTGCATATGGTGTGAGAAAGTTTGTTCTTTTGCATGTTGCTGTTCAGTTTTCTCCACATCATTTGTTGAGGAGACTAAGATGTATTTTTAAGTGAAAAGAAAGGTGCAGACATCAGGTATGATATACTACAATCTGTGTAAAAGAAGGTGGTGAGGGATCCCTGGGTGGCGCAGCAGTTTAGCGCCTGCCTTTGGCCCGGGGCGCGATCCTGGAGACCCGGGATCGAATCCCACGTCGGGCTCCCAGTGCCTGGAGCCTGCTTCTCCCTCTGCCTGTGTCTGCCTCTCTCTCTCTCTGTGTGTGACTATCATAAATAAATAAAAATTAAAAAAAAAAGAAGGTGGTGAAAGGCTTATATACTTGCATTTGCTTGCGTATGCACAAGCCCTAGAAGGATATACATGAAACTAGTAACAGTGAATTCCTGTCATAGAGGAGGGTGAAAACTGGGGATTTGGGTCGTAGGAGTGGGATGAAGTTTTTTCAGTAAAGAACTTTTTGATTTTTGTGTTATGTGAATATTTTGTCTGTTCAAATAATTAAAAGGAAAAAGGAAAAATTGAATTAGGATGGCTATTAGTGAAAAATGCTAGCTATGGCAGCCCGGGTAGCTCAGTGGTTTAGCGCCACCTTCAGTCCAGGGCGTGATCCTGGAGACCCGGGATTGAGTACCACATCGGGCTCCCTGCAAGGAGCCTGCTTCTCCCTCTTCCTGTGTCTCTGCCTTCCTCTCTCTCTCTGTCTCTATGAATAAATAAATAAAATAAAAAATGCTAGCTAGATAAACAGAGATGCTTCCTTCTTTTTGTCTTTCTTTATTTTGTATTTTAGTGTAGGAAGTGTCAGAATACTGAAATAGCAAGAAATAAGCAAAACTTAAGACAGTAAAAATGGGCCAAATTATCTTAGGGATTGTGCAAAACCAAGAAAAACTTGAGATATACTAAATTATGGATTCATTTCCCTATAGGATAGCTAAATTGAGTTTGTATTGGTAGATGAAAGACAAGTAGTATCAACATGAATTATTTATTAGATATAAGTGCCTGTTGTTACTAAGTATGCTGTTACTGCTCAGAGGTCTGTAGAGAAGAACATTTCATTTTCCAGAATATAAATTAGATGACACTTTTGCATTTCCATTTTATGTATGGCTTGTGATAAAACCTTTTTTTTTTTTGCCAAAGGAGACTTTCCTTTTGATGGATATATGAAAGACATTTGAATTATTTAAAATATGGATGTTATTTTTCCTCCTTTTAAATACATTGTAAAAAATGTTCAAATTATATAGAACAGTAAAATGGGAGGTGAGTCTCCTCCAACTGATCCCTACTTCCTTCTTCTTAGAGTTTCTTAAATGGGCATTAAACAGTTGAACCCTTTTTCTTATTTATTTTCTATCTGAAACTCTTTAGAGAGAGGTCCTTTAGTAATGTTCAAATTTCCTAGGTTGCAATATTTATGAAACTTTAGGGTCTGGACCTTTTATTGCAAACTCTAAGTATTTGGGGGATTTTCCTAGATATCTTATTGTTGGTGATCTCTCATTTAATTTTGTTTTGGTCAGGGAACATACTTTGTATGATTACAGCCTTCTTAAATGTATTGAGGTTGTTCTAAGGTGCAGCATATAGTCTTAACTTGGTGAACATGCCATGTGCATTGGTAAAAGAATTTATAATTTGCCATTGTTGAATGGAGTGCTCTATACCTGTAAATTAGGACAAATAAGTTGATAATGTTATTAAAATTTTCTATATCCTTACTGATATGTATATATTTTTTGGCCACCTTTTTCTTTCAATTACTGAGAGACGAGTGTTAAAATCCTCAACTAAGTTTATGGATTTGCCTTTTTTCTTTTATTTTTTGACAGTTTTTGCTTTAGGTATCTTAAAGCTTCATTATTAGGTACATAGAGGTATTTTCATAAAGAATTGATTCTTATCATCATGATATGACCCTTCTTTTTTGTGTTTCTGTATGTGTGTGTGTTTAAAGATTTTATTTATTTATTCATGAGAGACACACAGAGAGAGAGGCAGAGACATAGGCAGAGAGAGAAGCAGGCTCCATGCAGGGAGCCCAATGTGGGACTCGATCCCGGAACTGCAGGATCATGCCCTGGGATCACGCCGCGTCTGTTTTAGGCAGACGCTAAACCTCTGAGCCATCCAGGGATCCCGATATGACCCTTCTTATCTCTTATCTTATCAAAAACAGTTTAAAGAGAGTCTCTTGCAAATCACCAAAGGTGAATCTTGATTTTTTAAAAACAGTTTGACAGTATCATTCAGTTGAAGTGTTTAATAATCTATTTACATTTTGTATGACTACTGATAGAGTTGTATTCTGGTTTTTGTTGTTTCTGATGAGAAGTCAGTTAACATTCTTAATTGTTTCCCAGGATGGAATGTATCCTTTTTCTCTGTTTTGGAGATTTTCTTTTTATTCTTGATTTTCAGCAATTTGAGTATGATGGGCCTATGTATGGTTTTGTTTTTGTTTTACTTTTTGGGTTCTTCGAACGTCTTGTATCTGTATGTTGTTTTTGATCAAATTTAGAAATATTTTTTGCTGGTATTTTGTCAAGTAAGTTTTTTTTCTGCCCCATCATCTCTCTCTTTTTCTTTTGGGACCTGTGTATACCTGTGTGATCGAGATTCTGTTAAATTTTCTCCCAATTTTTTCATTCTGTGCTTTAGTTTGCTGATTTCAACATCTTAGTTATCTAAGATGTCCTCTATCCATCTGTGGGTATGTTTCTATTAAATGATATTCTCTGTTAACTATTTTCCTCTGTATAAGTCACATTTCCCTGTTTATTTGCATGTCAAATTATTTTTTATTGTGTAGTGGACATTGTGATTGACACTTTGTAGAGACTGGTTTCTTACATCTTCCACTATTACAGGAGAAAGCAGATATTACATTATTGACAGATTACCTTGTTGTGTCACAGAGGCTTGGTTTAGGTTTTGTTAGGGAAGGTGTATTTTGATTTTGTCCTTAGTTCAAGGAAAAATCTCTTAGACCTGAAATACGGTCTTTACTTCTAAAGAGTAAAAAAAAACAACAAACGAACAAACTCCAAAACTTTTGGGGTTTCGGTGGAATGCTTGAAGTATCTACCAAGCCCCTCTAACTTGTCAAAGTCTAGACTCCTACTTGTGTTAGCTGCTGAAATCTTTGCTCAGGTTCTTTTTGGCCATTTTTCCTCAGTTCCTTAGAGTCTCATCCCACCCAGACTTAGTAGAGTCAACCATGGATCTGAGGAGAGTATATGTAGATTTTGGGGTTCTTTGTGGCTTCTTTTCTGGGATTCTTTCCCCTTAATTTCTGACTGTTCTGGCAGATTCAAACTCAGTCCTTTGATTCTTTGGGCTAGTAATATTTTGATTTTCTGCTTGAGCTGTATCTGTTTTGTGACCTTTGGGCTATGGAATGTCTTCAAGAGGAAAAGCCAGATAAATGTGTATCTCATACAGTATGATGCCCTTTCTTCCAGGAAATGGAAATTGAATGCCCTTTTGTTTCTTCCTACTTTTGGTTTCTCTTCTGTGTTTTGCTTTCTTTTATATTTTGTCTAGAATTTTTCACTGTTATCAGTAGGAGGATTAGCCTGATATAAAGTAATCCACCAATAGTGGAAGCTGGTGCCTTTTTATCTCAAATAAAAGAATATTTTGTGACAAAATATGACAAAAAAGTTCCCTTCCCCCCCTTCGCTTCTTCATCATTTGTCCCATAAAACTGAAACAATATCTTACTGACTAAAAAAATTGTACTCATACTCCCCTTTTCAATGAAATCATCCTTAGATAAGCATGACTTTGTGTAGATTTTCCATTAATTGCTACAGAATTGGGAAAATTGCTCCACAGAAGTCACTGGAAATGTTAATGTGCATGTCTATAAACAGCTCGGTTTTATTTATTTATTTATTAAGATTTTATTTATTTATTCATGAGAGAGACACACACACAGAAGCAGAGATAGAGGGAGAAGCAGGCTCCATGGAGGGAGCCTGATGCGGGACTTGATTCCGGGTCTCCAGGATCATGCCCTGGGCCAAAGGCAGGTGCTAAACTGCTGAGCCACCCAGGGATCCCCAGCAGCTCTTTTTTTGTTGTTGTTCTTGTTTAACAGTCACATTAATTAACGTGCCAGGTGCCGGTCTAAGCATATTTTTTTTTTAAAGATTTTAAAAATTTATTCATAGAGACAGAGAGAGAGATTGAGACAGAGAGAGAGAGAGAGAGAGAGAGAGGGGCAGAGACACAGGCAGAAGGAGAAGCAGACTCCATGCAGGGAGCCTGACGTGGGACTCGATCCCGGGTCTCCAGGATCATGCCCTGGACTGAAGGCGGCACTAAACCGCTGAGCCACCTGGGCTGCCCTAAGCATTTTACATGTATTAACTTTTTAATCCTCACCACAATTCAGTGAGGTTGGTATGATGAATGCTTCCATTTTTCAGATGGGGAAACTCAGGAACAGAGATGATTAACTGAGGAAGTGAATGGAGCTGGGCTTTGAACTCAGGCATTCTGGCTTTATTAGAATCTATACTCTTAGTCACTGTGCTTTCCTACCTCTCCCACTCTATCCTGTGGGTATGCACCTGTTAATGTTTGTGAAAATTTCAAGTTTTTCAATCCTATTCAATAGGATAGGATCTATCCTATCGATTTATAATCTACTTTAAGAACAGGAACCACATCTGTTACATAATAGTATTATATAATATATGTATGGGAACTTCCTGTTTTGCCAAATAGAAAAGACTGAAACACAACTTTCCTTGTAAATCTCACCTATAAATCCTAGGAGTGATAATTATTTTTTTCTTCTGTACTTTTACAACACAGTAATTACACTCCTATTGAGTAGTTATTTCTTTTGCCTCATATTGCGGCTACTAGTTTACAGTCTTGACCTTCCTAATAAGTCATAAGATCATTGAAGGCGGAGATCACACCTTTGTCATTTTTGTAGACTTTTTGCCTTGGCGTCTAGCCCACACTGAATATAATAGACCATGTTATTTAAAACTGTGATAAAAATATACTACTTAAAATGTTTTTAAATTTAAATTCAACGTAGTTAACATTTACTATATTATTAGTTTCAGGGGTAGAACTTAGTGATTCATCGGTTGCATGTAACACCCAATGCTCATCACATCATCCAAATTACCCCATCCCCCCACTCACTTCCTGAAATATATACTGCTATTTGCCACATAATGAATCTTTGTATACCCATATATGCCTACATCTTGTTTACAATAGGAATATCTTATATTTGTGATTTACTTCCAACTTTTCAAAGCTCTTTCCTATGTACTCTCTTTTTATCTTTATGGAAAAAAACATAAGCTTTTATTTATTTATCATTCAGTAAATATTTTCTGAGAACCTACTATGTACCAGCTGTTCTAGTTGATTAGGATATAGCAATGCACAGAACAAAGTCCCTGCTTTCATGTAGATTTCATTTTTGTCAGGAGGTAAAGATGTAAGTAATATGTCAAGTGGCGATGAAAAAAACACAGGATAAAGAGAATATGCAGTAGTACTACTTTAGATGATGTGATCTGGGAAGACTTCTATGAGGAAGTGGCATTTGAATAGAGACTTGAATTAAGGAGTAAATTTGTAAATTTTGTTTCTTTTTAAATTTTCTATTTTTTTTTTAAGATTAGAGGGAAGAAGAGAGAGAGAGAGCGAGAGAGTGTGCGCACAGAGGGAGGAAGAGGGACAAGTAGACACTGTGCTGAGTCGGAGTCCAGAGGCTTGATCCCAGGACCCTGAAATTATCCAAGCTGAAATCAAGAGTTAGATGCTCAACCAACTGAGCCACCCAGACACCCCTTAAATTTTCATTTTTAAAGAAACTCTTAAATTTCTGTCAGCTTATTTCCATTTTGTTTAAGAGTTTGTGGAAGAGGGTGCCTGGGTGGTTCAATTGGTTAAATGTCTGCCTTCATCTCAGGTCATGATCCTAGGGTCCTGGGATCAAGTCCTGCATCAAGCTCCCTGCCCCCCTTCCCCCTGCTCGTGGTCACTCTCTCTTTCCTTCTCTCAAAATAATAAATGAAATCTTAAAAAAAAAAAAGTTTGTGGAAGAGCCACTTAAGACAACTCAGTGGTTGTTCCTACCCATTCAGTGGCCTGAGCAGTGGGAGCTGAAGATCAGTCTTCAGTGGCAGGCTAAGTGCTCCAGTCTTCAGCAGCTAACGGCTGAGTAGGCACAGAGGGCAGCTACATGCCTTCACAAGAGTCCAGTCTACTACTTCAGGTTGAGTAGTAGTAAACTCAGCAGCTGGAGCAGTCTATTCCCCCTGAAATTCTTCCTTAGTCACCCCCTTTTTAGCAGCAGCCTACTATTTTTTTCAGTCTCTTCGTGATCTCTATAGAAGTAGAGATCAGGCATGACTTCTCATGGGTGGGTGTTCATGGGAGATGGTGCTATGCATGTATAGAACTTCCTGGATCAGCATCTCCCACATCAGACTCACAAGAGTTCCAGGCAGAGGGGTAGCAATGACAAAGGCCTTTTAAGTTGGGAGAAACATCAAGAAGAATATTCTGGTATTCTGGAAGTGTGAGAAAAATGAGAAGATGAAAAGGTAGTAGGGGTAGTGTGTATGTGAGGCAGATTATGAAGAGCCTTGTAAAATATGTTAAGAACTTTGGGTTTTATGCTAAGTTTGATGGAAATCAGTAGAACATTTTGAGCAGAGTGACATCTGAATTACATTGAACAGGTTCAGTCTGGATGCTATGCACAGAATAGGATGCATAGGGAACAGAATTAGAAATGGGAGACCAGTTAGGAGGCTATTGAAGTAATCTAGACCAGAGATGTTGGCTGCTTAAACTAGGATTGAGGCAGTGGAAGTGACGATGTGTGATGTTTTTAGATTTGGATCTATTTGAAGATAGAACCAGGAACCAAGAGAACCTGCTGAGGAAATTTTTAGGGTATGGAGGAAAAAAAGGAGTTGGAAATTATTTCCATGTTTTTGGTCTGAGCAATATGGTAAATGTTAGTACCATTTACTGAAATGGGAAACATTGACAGATGGGGCAGATTGAAACAAGATATATATCACTGCCCTTATTTTATATGTGAGAAAACTGAGGAATATAGAGTTTTGATCATCTTTGGACCAGGATCCTGGTTGCCTTGTTGCTTGCCCCAAATTTCTACTAAATAAGTGTCTCAGTATGGTTTATTATTAGTTTTACTTGTATGACAGTAACTCATGTTCATTTTAAAATTCTTTAAAATAAGAGCCTGAGCAAGGGTGTTTTAAAAGCCTTTGAGAAATTACATACTTTCTAGGATGGATAGTCAAAGAGCCTAGCACCTTGTAGATACTGAGCAGTTGTTTGCTAGATTCAGTCTCATCTTCAACTTTGACATTGTAAGAACATGTTATCTGTCTTGTAGTTAAGATAAATTGCATGAATTTAAAATTGCAGTTTGTTTCTCAGAAAGTAGTGGTTAAAACTAGGAATTGTAAAATCTAGGTTTGGAGTCTAGGTCTGCCCTTTACTTTTAGTGAATCCTCTATCATTCTTATCCTTAGTTTTCTCATCTATGAAATTGGAACAATACATACTCATCTCACATAATTATGTGAAGAGGAATTGAGATCATATATACTTAACAGTGCTAGCATACACTGGCTATTAAACATCCAATTAAAGTTTATAAAGTTATTTTTTATGCTTTTTAAAAATTCATTTGAGAATGAATAAAAAAGAACATGCGCGAGTGAGTGAGAACACGAGCAGGGGGGAGGGTCAGAGGCAGAGGAAGAAGCAGACTCCCTACTGAACAGGGTGCCTGATTCAGGGCTCAGTCCCAGGACCCTGGGATCATTACCTGAGCCAAAGGCAGATGCTTAACTGACTGAGCCACCCAGACACCTCAGAAAATTCTGTACTTAAACACATTACATTTCCCAAAATTATTATATATATTAATGTACATGTTACAGAGAATAGTTTACTGAAGATAAATGTTTGTGTTTACAGGTATTGGTTTGCCTTGAAAAATGGTTATCATGTCGCTTTCAAAAATAGCAAAACTGCTAACTTCACAGAAGAACAAATTGATTCACATAAAGAAGTTATAGACAGAATGACTGATTTGAGTATGCTCAGGCTATTTGAGACCTACCTGGAAGGCTGCCCACAACTGGTTTTGCAGCTCTACACCTTTCTGGAACTTGGGCAAGCAAATTTCAGTCAGTGTAAGTCTTTCCTAACACCCTATGTTAAGTGGAGGCACTGAGATCTTTTTGGTTTAAAAATTTTTTTGTGTGTGGGGAGGAGGGGCACAGGGAGAGGGAGAAAGAGAATCTTTAAGCACATTCCACGCCCAGTGCAGAGCCCAATGGGGGACTTGATCTCACAACCCTGATCATGACCTGAGCTAAAATCAAGAGTTGGATGCTTAACTGACTGAGCCACCCAGGCACCCATCAACTACTTAACTCTGGCATATTTTAGAATATTTCTTATACTTTTTCTTTTTAGAATTCTTTTTTTGAGAAGTACGTTGTGGAAATATCAAAAAGTATACGAAGACGTTTTGTCTCCCTCTCTCTTCTTCCTATTCCTCCTTTGTCCAGAAAGAAAACTATTATTGTCAAATTTTTAAGGATTCTTTCAGAAAAAAAATTTTAAAGCCTATATTTTTTTCCTCTTTTTTATAGAAATGGTAACATAAAAACTATCTTTGTTTTTGCACTTATTGGTATGTCTCGGAGATCTATCCATATCAGTACAGAATGAGCTTCCTCATTCATTTTTATTATCTGCATAGTATTGCAAATTATGGATATACCATGATTTATTTAACAAGTCCCATATTTGTTAATTTAGGTTGTTTCTAATATTTTACTATTAAAAAAATGCTGCAATGAGTAATCTTATGCAGGAATCATTTTGCATTTGTGAAATATATCCATAGGGTAAATTCCCAGAATTGGAATCATTAAGTCAAAATGCAAATGCCACAAAATAATGGAAATTTTTTAGGTTGGCCAATAATTGCTCTTTTATAGATTTCCTCATTAGGGTAAAATGTTCATTTTTAAAGGACAATTAGTATTTCTATTAAAAAAAAGTTTTTAGGTATTTAATTTGAGATGTTAAAAAAAACTATTTGCCAAGTAATAGCCCAGTTTTTATTAACGACTCTGGTTCTCTGTAGACTTGAATTCATCTCAGAGGAGCAGATTATCATCTTCCCTGGAGTTCCCTTTATGCTAGAGTCACCTGTGAGATCAGTTCATTCCCTCAAACAGTCTTCTTGTTTCCAATTTCCTATAAACCTCTAGACTGAGGCCCTTCTAGTATTTTTACCTTTACTTTGTAAGACACCAAAGAGGACCTACTTATGAGACCTTTTTTTCCTTGTTGCAAAGAATTTGTGGGTTTGGACTTAAAAGTTCTATATCATACATTCCTGAAGCTAGAAGTTCAACATTTAGAGCTTACAGCCTATATTATGGTAAATCTTTGAATGACTCCAAGTACTATACAGCATCCAGACCAGCAATGGGATCCAGTAACAGCTATCGTTATTTTATAGTTCTGTTCTCATCCTTCAGTTTCTTCTTGAAGTAAGAAGTTGAGGTGTTAGTTAAAAATAGCAAAAAATGATAAATCTAGTTGTAGACTATTAATATAAAAATTATATAGCCACTAGAAATAGTATTTATCGATAACTTTTTAAAAATGATTTTATTTATTTATTTGACACAAAGAGAGAGTGAGCACAAGCAGGGGGAGCAGCAGAGGAAGAGGGAGAAGCAGGGAGCCCGAGGTGGGGCTTGATATTAGGACTCTGGGATCATGACCTTAGCTGAAGGCAGACCCTTACTGGACTGAGCCACCCAGACATCCCTATAGATAACTTTTAATGATACAGGAAAGTAATTCTAAAATAAAATTTAGTCAAAAAAGGTTATGAAATTTTCTATCATTCTTTTAAAGATACAGAGAAATTAAAGAATGTCTGGAACAAAACATGCAAAAATGTCAACTGTGGCTGCTTCTGGGCAGTAGGATTATGAATGATTTTATTTCATCTTTACACTTTTCTGACTTTAGATTTTCTACGGTACTCACATATTGTTTTGACAATCAGGAAGAATAATCAAAATGTAAAAAAAATCAGATTATATATCTGATACTTAGATTATTCAAATAAACTCTACCACTGAAAGGCTAAATTACTTGAATTAACCCTCTGAAAATATGTAAAATAATTGGATATTTTCAAAAGTCTTCATAAAACCATAAAACAGTCTGATACAGTAGGCCAAAATATATGAAAATGGTAACACAGCAGGGTTAAGACTCTGAAGACATTTATACCAGGAGGGTTTTTTTTTTTTTTTAAACCAAACCAATTAATAGCAGGTTAAATTTTGATAGCTTCCAGTGTGTGGAGGACTGAAGACAAAACTCAGAGTCCTCATAAAGGAGGGACATCTAGTAGAAAATTATGATCTGTAAAACTGGTATGCCAAAAGGTACCCTCCTCAGGGAAAAGTGTGAAGTTACTGTACCTTATTATCTACTTTGAATAGACAGCAAGGAATATTGCCTTGCTGCTAAGTAGAGCAGGGAAACATAACAATATAACAATTTTGCAATCAAAATTCTCATCTTTGGCTAGTCCAAAACAAAACAAAACAAAAACCCCCAAAACTAATAAAAGCCAAGCTATGAATATAGAGTGGTCACTTTAACTATATGTGATAGTGAGCCTAGCTGTCTGGCACAAATATAAATTCTCCCTAGAGGAATTCACTTTCTCTTAGGCCTCAAATAATCTTCACAAATAGTTTTCCAAGAAACATGGTTTACAGTAATTTATATCATCAAAAGATATAAAGCATCATGAGTAAGAATCAGCAGAAATAGAAAAAAATTTAAGTCTTTAGCTTAAGCCTTAGATAATGGAAATTAACAGTTGCAAAATATATGTTTCTTATTGTGTTGAAAGAGGTAAGTGATAAACTTGAAAATGTGGAATAGGAAGCTATAAAAAATGAATTGTGTATTTGAAAAGGAAAAGTAGAATTTATGAGAATAAAAAAATTCAAGAATTGGAATTAAAAACTTAGATAAGATATAACTATATAGACAATTAGTGATTCAATGCTAGATCAGAAGAAATTATTCAGATTATAGGAACAAAGAGATGGGAAATATGAAAGAGATATCAAGAGACACGGAAGGTGGGATGAGAAGGTCTAATATACATCTGAGCAGAGTCTGTAAAGGAGAAGAGAGAACAAATGGAACAGAGGTAATATTTAAAAAATTAATGGCTGAAAAAAATTTCAGATATGATGAGAGTCACCTACCTACAGATTCAGGAAGCCTTTCATCTCACAAGCAACTAAATAGAAATCCATGCCTTAGCATATCACTACTAAAGGAAATTCCAAAGATTGTACTTCATACAGAATAGAGGTGTTCTGAGATGCAAGAAGGAATAAAGAGAAAATAGTAAATATGTGAGTAAATCTAAATGAAGATTGTGTAAAATAAAAGTAATGCTATGTGGTTAAGAAAAAGAAGGAAAGTATAAGAGCAATAACATGTTAGTCAGGCAGAAGATAGTGGAGTTAAAGTGTTTTTAAATTCCTTGTATAGTCTAGAAAAAAGGTAAAGCAAAGGTGGATCTGGATTTTTTGAAGTATAAAACTAAAACACTCAGGCCCATTTAAGAAAAATAATATAATATGAAAACAAATTAGATATTGTTTGTCTGTATAGGGTACTGTAATAGAATTATACAGCTTATACAGCTTAACAGTCAGAAATAGATTTTCTTACAGTTCTGTAGACTGGAAGTCTAAGATCAAGGTGCCAGCAGAGTTGGTCTCTCTTTGGGTTGCAGATGGCCACCTTCTTGCTGTGTCCTCACATGGCCTTTCTTCTGTGTATGGAGAAAGATCTCTTGCCTCTTACTGTTTTTATAAGGATACCAGTCCTATCAGACATGGGCTCTGCCCTTATGACCTTATTTGACCTTAATTACCTCCTTAAGACACTATTTTAAAACAGTCACATTGGGGGTTAGAGCTTCATCATATGAATTTTGGGGACACACAGTTCAGTTCATAAAAGGTATGAAAGTAACCATTTAAATAAAATAAATCACAGTCAATTACAGATATAAAGCTGACAAATACCACAAATTTCACAAGAGGAAGAAAAGTAATATACTTTTATTATTTTAATTCCTCAATTTTTTGGCTGCATATGACTTTTAGTCTTTAATTGACTTTTGATAATTTTATTATATAATTTTGTGGAGAGAATAGAAAAATTCAATCTGTTTTTAATTTTAATTTTATTATTTATTAAAAAATATTTGAGAGAGAAAGCATGGGTTAGGCGAGAAGCAGAAGGAGAGGGACAAGCAGACTCTGCACTGAATGTGGAGCCCAATCACAGGACCCTGAGATCATGACCTGAGCCAAAGTCAGACACTTAATTTGACGAAGCCACCCAGGTGCTCCTCATCTGTTTTTTAGCATAGTTGCTTGAAATTTGTTTTTTATCATTTTAACTTAGAAAAGTTCCTTTCAACTTCACAAGTTATTAATATCATGTTTATTTTTTGGATTGTTATTAAATTTGGGAAAAACACTGGCAGTTTCTTTAGTAATGTGCTATAAGATCAGAGTATATCACATTTTTTTGGGATGAAGTAACTATTTTTAGATACTATTTGAATTGACAGTACTAGTTTATTTTTGATGTTTCATTAGTAAATATTGGGAGTGTTCGGTTTTCTTCACTGGTGTCAGTAATGTCAACTCAAAGAAATCATCTATATGCATACTTTGATGAGGTCATTACAGACTGAGAGAAATATGTAAAGATGTGGTTTGTTAAAGACAAGAAATTCATTTTGGATAGAGTGTAATTTTAGGCTAGCTAAGTGATCAGACAAATATGTTAGAGCAGGTAGATTAGTAAGAAATGGGAAATAGTGTCAAACTAATGTCAACTGGATAAGGCTAGATCATTGTCCCTTAATGTTAAGTAATCATAGGCCTGTTGATGGCAATATAATGAAGTGTTAATATCAGGCAAACTGTCTGAGAATCCTAACTTTGTTACTTATTAATCTTAACTATTCAAACCGATCTTATGAACATATTCCTTAAACCTAAACTAAGTGTATTCTCAACTCAGTTTCTGTTTAGCTAGATCTCCAGAAGGACTATAGCCACTTCAATATACCAAAGGAAAATAGAGAGTAAGTAGGAGTAGAGACAGGGCTCAATCCCAGGATCCCTGACCTGAGTGGAGGGCAGACACTCAACTAAACAAGCCACCCAGGTGCCCTGAAAACATTTTTACCATTTTTAAAAGAATTTTATTTCTTTATTTGAGAGAGTGAGCATATGGGGGAGGAGCAGAGGGAGAAAGACAAGCAGATTCCACACTGAGCACAGAGGCTTGATTTTAGGACCCTAAGATCATGACCTGAACCAAAATCAAGTCAGATGTTTAACTGGCTGAGCCACCCAGGCATCCCATGTTTTTAAACTTTCAGTTCTATTTCTAACAAAACTGTATATCCAATGTGAGGGTAAAGAAAAACATTTTGAAACAGACATGATCTCAAACATTTTTGCTTAGGTACAACTTCTCTCAGGAATATCTGGAGAATGCGTGGTCAAAACATGAGAATAAAGCAAGAAACACATGAAAACAGGAAACAGGAAGTCAACACCAAAGAGACTTGAAGGGACATTCTAGGAAGGCAGGAAGCAAACCTTGAGAACAGCCACCTTAGACTAGTAGGGTTCTATTCTTAAAAAAAAAAAGAAAAAAAAAAAAAGAACTAATAGATGTGTATATAGGGTTTTTTTTTTTTTTTAAAGATTTCATTTATTTATTCATGAGAGAGAGAGAGAGAGAGAGAGAGAGGCAGAGACACAGGCAGAGGGAGAAGCAGGCTCCATGCCTGGAACCCGACGCGGAACTCGATCCCGGGACTCCAGGATCGCACGCTGGGCCAAAGGCAGGCGCTAAACTGCTGAGCCACCCAGGGATCCCCCCTAGGGGTGTTTTACTAATTAATTAATTTGAAGATTTTCCCAAGAAATATTGATAGAGTTATGAAAAACTAAGCAAGCAAAGGAACAGTGAACAGTTTTAAAAGAAAGGAAGTATATTAGTGTAATACTTGGCTGGGCAGGAAAAAAAAAGCTATATTTATGTAATTATAATAAGATAAACACCCAATACTAACTTTTATAAAAAATTGTGATGTTACTCTGTTGGGCAGATGGAAGGAGAGGAAAATGCAAAGAAGGTGTATATTTATGTGTGTATATGCTAAATTTTCCTCTTTCCAAATAGAAAATCAATAAGCTTTGTCTAAAGCAGATAAAGTAAGAAATAGAACAGGTGTATTTTTTTATTTAGAAATAAAATGTCAGAAGAAAAGCTAGTAGAGTTGATAGTGATTTCTTCTGGGGGTTATGACTGAGAGGAGGGGTAGAGCTTACTGACTTTTAAATTATATATATTTGGGACACCTGGGTGGCTCAGTGGTTGAGCATCTACCTTTGGCTGAGTGGGTGATCCCACAGTCCCAGGATCGAGTCCCGCATCAGGCTTCCTGCATGGAGCCTGCTTCTCCCTCTGCCTGTGTCTGCCTCTCTCTCTCTCTCTCTGTCTGTCTCTCTCTCTCATGAATAACTAAATAAAATCTTAAAAAATTATATATATTTCTTAATTTGTTTTGTGTTCAATTGTGTGTATGCAGTAGTTTGGTAGATGTTAAAACTAATTAGAAAAAAATGTATCATAGGACAATTAGGGGACAGCAATGCTTTCATTAAAATATTTGAATCAAAGAAGAAAGAAAAAAGTCCAGTGTGGTTCAGAAGGAATATGCTATTACCAGTAAAGTAGACAAAGGCATTTAAAATCATCATAATCTTAAAAAAAAAAAAAAAATAAAATCATCATAATCTTCAACACATCAACATATTTTAAGTCTGCCTTTTCATAATAATATATAGATCTCCAGTGAAGCTAAATGGGAAGGAATAGCATTTTGTATTCTGCTTTAAATTCTTTCTAATTCTCTAATGTCTTTACTTTCAGTTTTATAAAAGTTAAAAGTTCTCAGCTTTGATGGGGCTAATGGCATGCCTTTTCAAAGTTGTAATGAACTTACGTTATTTGTTGGGGAAAAATCGGGTGAAGATTAAAGATGTCAAGCCTGGCATGCCTGGGTGGCTCAGTAGGTTAAGTGGCTGCCTTTGGGATGGAGCCCGGGTTTCCCTGCTCGGCAGGGGGTCTGCTTTTCCTTCTCCCTCTGCCCCTGGTCTCTCTTTCACTAATGTGTGTACTTCCTCTCTCTCAAATAAAGAAAATATTAAAAAAAATCAAGCCTATAGAAATTTATAAGTTTTAGAATATATTTGTTCATTTCATTCATCATCTTAAATGGGAAATTGAGCTTGTTGATATCTTATACTTACATTAAGTTTTCTGTTTAACCTCCCTCTCTCCTTCCCTCCCTTCCTACTGCCACCCCCCATTATGGTATCTCTTGGTGATTTAAGTATATGTTCAAGGTCAAAGCCAAAAACCTGAAGAAACTAGGACTGTAGCTATAGTCTTTTAGAGAACTTCCAGAGTGTGCAGATTCCATTATAACAGTTGGTCAATAAAATTTATGTAGCGAATTTATTTAAAATCTTATAAAGCAGTCTGATATAGCATGTAATTACACCAGCTTTGGAATCAGGCAGATTTAGCTTCAAATCTCACCTTTCTGCAACTTGCTAGCCATGTGATTTAAGTCATTTGTATATTTTCTAAGCATCAATTCTTTTATATGTAATATGGGAATATTAATATCTATTTCAAAGGATTAGATGAGTATATAAAGTACCTGATATGTTTGTGGGCATTTATATATATACAGTTAAAGCATGTATGACATATAGTAATTTAACATTGCTGTTTCCTGTAATAATATATCTATTTTTTATTTTTTGTTTTATAGATGCAGCCATCTTGGTCTCTTGCTGTGCTATTTCTTGGTCGACTGTTGCTTATCAAGTAGCTTTAAGAAAATCCTTGCCTGATAAAAATCTCCTTAATGGATTCTGTCCCAAATTCACATACCTCTTTTATAAGTTGTTTACATTATTATCTTGGAAGCTGAGTATTGTACTTCTTCTATTCTTAGATGTTAAGATTGCATTATTTCTGTTGTTATTTCTTTGGTTTTTAGGGATATTGTGGGCATTTAAAAAGCAAACTCAGTTTTGCGCTTCTGTAAGTATGGAATTCTTATACAGGGTTGTTGTTGGATTCATTCTTACCTTTACATTTTTTAATATTAAGGGACAGAATACCAAATGTCCAATGTTTTGTTACTATATTGTAAGGGTACTGGCCACAGTGGGGATATTGGTTGTGTTCTGGGTTTCCCCAGTCTCTATTTTTAATTCAGACTATTTTATGTCCATCAGTATCACTATAGCTCTTACTCTTGTCCTTGGAATTATTTTTCTTATTGTTTATTATGGGACTTTCCACCCAAACAGAAACGAAGAAACAAAACCTGATGAAATTGATGGAAAAACAACTAAAAGAGATTGTAGAATGAAGTATTTTCTAATGGAATAGCTATCATTTGTGAGATGTGTTTTATTTTTTGTTTTATTGGTTATTAAAGAAAATGTTATGTGGATGTGTTTCTTATTTTTGCCTTTAATTTCAGATCAGTTTTCATTAACTGTGAATGTGAGAGAGCATAGTAATATTTTATTATTGAAATTAATTTCTAAATTGGTTTTAAAGATCTTGGGTACTTCAATATATTTCCCTATAGCCTGGTAGGTTTGTCAGCCTGAGCTTGAACTGGAAGAAATGTTCTGATTCTCCAAAATTAGAAGCCTGGCATCAAGCTTCCCTTCAATTCTTCCCTCATTGTTTCTGAACTAAAACTAATGCTTGTTGTAGAGAACTGTAAAGGGAGAAGAGCAGAACACCCATTTTTCTTTCCTCTATTTTATTGTTTCAGTGCATATATTTTGAGTTGGGGGAAGATTGGTAGAGGAAAAGGAAAAAGAAGGAAAGAGGAAGAAAGCAAAACATCAAGTTTACCATTTTTAAGTGTACGGTTTAATAGCATTAGCTAGCATTCACCTTGTTATGCATCTCTATAGCTTTTTCATCCTGCAACACTGAGACTCTTTTCCCATTTAACAACTTCCCATTTCTCTCTCTCCAGCCTCTGGGAACCACACTTCTGTTTTGGGTTTCTATAAATTTGACTACTTTACATACCTCAAATAAGGGGAATTTGTCTTTTTGTGACTGGCTCATTTCACTTAGTATATTACCTTTAGGTTTATCCATTTGTGACATGTGGTAGTGTTTCGTTCTTTTTTAAAGGCTGAGCAATACTCCTTTGTAGGTATATGCCACTTTTTTTCTGTTTATCCATCACTGGATAAACCTCTGCCTCTTGGCTATTGTGAATAATGCCACTGTGAACAAGAGTTTACAATTATTTCTCTGAGGTCTTGCTTTCATCTCTTTTGGTTGTATACTCAAAAGTAGGATTACTGGATCATATAGTAAACTCTATTAATCTTTTTTTTAAAGATTTTATTTATTTATTAATGAGAGACAGAGAGACAGAGAGAGAGGCAGAGACACAGGCAGAGGGAGAAGCAGGCTCCATGCAGGGAGTGGGACTTGATCCAGGGTCTCCAGGATCACGCCCTGGGCTGAAGGTGGCACTAAACCACTGAGCCACCTGGGCTGCCCTCTGTTAATCTTTTGAGAAAATTCCATACTGTTTTTGACTGTGGCTGCACCATTTTACAATTCCACTACACTACAATTCCAATACAATTCCACCCACAAGGGTTCCAGTTTCTCCACATCTTCACCAACACTTGCAATTTTTTGTATTTTAAAGTTTTTTTTTTTTTTTTGTATTTTTGATAGTGGCTATGCTAACGGGTGTGAGGTGATATTTCATTATAGTTTTGATTTGCATTTCTCTACTAGTGATGGTAAGCATCACCGATGATGCTAATGGTGTTAGCCATTTGTATATCTTCTTTGGGGAAGTGTCTGTATCTGATAAGAGATTATTATCCAGAATGTAGAAAGAACTATAGCTCAAAAATAACAAAACTAAAATAACCTGATTTAAAAAATAGGGAAAGGACTTTAAGTAGCCAAATCATATATGAATAGTTTCCTGCATTATTCCTTATACTAAGCAGTAAATTTTGGGTCTAGGAGTAAATAGGGAGGACAAACGGATTAGGCTGAACTCCTGGAAATAATGAAGCTTCTTCCATCAAATTCTCCTTTCTTTTTTCAGTTTCTTACCCTCTCTTTTCTTTGATTGGCTCTTAATGAATGAGTCCTCAAACAATAGCCTTTTCTAATACCAGGAGAAAAAATTTCCAATTCCACATTTAGTCATAACTTAATGTAAAACTGCTATATAGCTTTCAGGATGAGGGGTAAACTTACTGGATACAACACATTGCAACTATCAAAGCTATTTGAAAGCTAAATGTTAAGCACTAAACTGCACAGCAATCTGCTAGGTACTGTTGTGGGTACAAAACAAGTGTATAATAGAGTTCTGTTTCTTGAAAAGGTTACATACGGAAGCATTTATCGAAACTGACAAGCTGTCTTTCAGAATGTTTTATGTTTGTGATTTTCATTTTATAGTAAATAAAATATTGAGGGATGCCTGGGTGGCTCAGTGGTTGAGTGTGTCTCAGGGCATGATCCCAGGGTCCTGGGATTGAGTCCCATGTTGGGCTTCCTGCACGGAGCTTGCTTCTCCCTCTGCCTGTGTCTCTGCCTCTCTCTTTGTGTCTCTCGTGAATAAGGAACTAAAATCTTTAAAAAAAAAAAGTATTGAATAACAGAAGTGGTTATAGAGTATATAAACTTAATAAGATCCCTCCTGTGTCCCTCCTGTGCTACACTTTGAGAAAGTTAGGCAGTGTGGAAAAACCTTGCAGGAACTAGGGAATCTATAGTTTACTTTGGGCATCAGATCCTCATATGTATGAACCCCACTTATTGCATATTTCCTATCTGTATGTATGTGTATATGTTTGAGAGAGTGAAGATGAGAAAAGAAGTTAGGCTCACTTAGCACTTTATTCAGAATCTTTGAGTCTCAAAGGATAAAAACTAAGTCATGAAATGAAAGTGCTCTTCATTCTTTTTTGAAGATTTAAATGTTTATGTGTTATCATTTCCCTTCAGCATAGAGAATGTTTAGCATTTTGTATAGTTTTGGTTTGTTAATGTGTTTTTTTTCTTTTATCTGAACATGTCTTTATTTTTCCTTCATTCTTGTAAGATATTTTTGCTGAATATAGAGTTCTGGGTTGACTGTTTTCTCCCCCCTTTATGCATTTTAAAGATCATTCCACTAATTTCTGGCCTCGATTTTTTTTAAAGATTTTATTTATTTATTCATGAGAGAGACAGAGAGAGGCAGAGACATAGGCTGAGGGAGAAGCAGGCTCCATGCAGGGAGCCCGATATGCGACTCAATCCCAGGACACCGGGACCATGACCTCAGCCAAAGGCAGATGCTCAACTGCTGAGCCACCTACGTTTCCCTGGCCTCCATTGTTTCTGATGAGACGTTAGTGATCATTGAAATCATCATACCCTGTGCATAATTTGCTTTTTTGGTTGTTTTTAGATTTTACCTTTAGTGGTTTTTTTTTTTTAAATAAATTAATTTTTTATTGGTGTTCAATTTACCAACAATCCTTTAGTGTTTTGTTTGCAGTAGTTTGCCTTCTTTGTTTATGGGTGTAGTTTTTCTTTGTTTCTGTTTTTTTTTTTCCCTAATTGAGAATCTCTGGACTTCTTGAACCTGTAAATGTTAGTCTCTCATCATTGTATTTAGAGAGTTTCCAGCCATTTTTCTTCACATATTCTTACTATCATTTTACCTCTCTTCTTGGACTCCATTTACATATATGTTAGGTGTACTGATGTTATCCCATAGATCTCTGAGGGGCCTGTTCATTTTTTTTCCAATTTAGTTGTTTTCTGTTCTTAGTGGATTTGTCTTCATGTACATTTACTTTTTCCTTTATCTTCAGTCTACTGTTAAGCTTATCTAATGACTTTTAAAAATTTCAGAGGTTTTATTTTTATGTTCCAGAATTTGCATTAGTTTTTTTTATGGTTTCTGTTTTTCTGTTAAGATCTTGTAGGCTTTTTATTCATTTTGAGCATATTTTCCAATATATCCTTGACAATAACTATAATAGATGCTTTAAAATCCTTGTGTGTTAATTTCACTATCTGAGTCATCTCAGGTTTGGTCTTTACTGATTGCCTTATCTTTTGAGTGCAGGTCACATTTTCCTATTTCTTCATATGTGTACTGATTTTCTGTTGTTTCCTGGATTCTATGAATGGTATATTTTAGACTTCTCTTGATCCTGTTTGTTTTTGAGAAGAATATATAGATATTTTTCTTTTAGCAGACAGTTAACTTGAGCTTTGACTGTAAAAAAGTCTATTTGCTTAGCCTTCAGTGTGCTGCTTGGATTCTGCCTCATATAAAAATATAGTTCAGGGCCATTCAGAGAATTAGGAAGATTTAATATATATGGAAGAAAGGCTACTCTATTGGCTCTCTTTTCTAGGATTTTCACCCTTACTTTTCAGCTGCTGTGGTCACTCCATGCTTTATCTTCTAGGCCTTACCCACTAAAACTGTAAGTTTTCTGTGTTTTTGTACTCAGTATGTTGACTGGAGTCTATCTTCACTTAGTACCATTCTTTCTCACAAATATTGAGGGACATCTTCAATATCTGCCTGTTTTTTCTCTCGAGTGCTTTCATTTGTCCAGAGTTTATAGTGGTTATTTGTAAAGGCTTTGTGTGGTAGGAGATGTACCTATCTTTTTATTAATCAATAGCAATTTCAGTACTCTGTAATACATGCCATTCTTTCTGGGTAATTGCTTAAACACGATATGTAAATTCCTTTAAGTTAACATTTAATCTTCCATTATTCTTACTTACTTGAACCTCACAAAATCCTGGTAATACGGATACTTTTTTTTATACTACTCTTTAGCTGGGAAAACAAGACTTTGGCAAGTTACTTGCCAAAAGATCAGATCTCATATTTTCTGGCCTCAAGTCTAGTTTACTTTCTGTAGAACTATTCTGTCTTTATCTGATGGACAGATTAAGTGACCATCAGCAGCCTAGAGCTGACACAAAGTTATACACGATTTAAAAATTACTGTGAAATACCCAAAACATAATTTTTAAAAAGTCTGGCTTAAATAGTTTTTGGCCTTAATTCAGGATGTGACTAAGGTTCTGTTGCTGATAGTTTGGATAATTCAGTTAATAATACATGTAGTGGGAAGTAGCAATTTAATGGAAAAATGGATAGAAAATAATATACATCCATTTAAAAGCTTGAATATTGAATTCTTCACACAAACCTGGATTGAATACTTAGTTTGGTGAACAAACGGTTTACCACTGATTTTATTTTTTATTTTTTTAAAGATTTCATTTATTTATGAGAGACACAGAGAGGGGGAGAGAGAGAGAGAGAGAGAGAGAGAGAGAGAGAGAGAGAGACAGGCAGAGGGAGAAGCAGACTCCATGCAGGGAGCCAGATGTGGGACTCGATCCCGGGTCTTTAGGAACAGGCCCTGGGCCGAAGGCAGTGCTAAACTGCTGAGCCACCCGGGCTGCCCTACCACTGATTTTATAGACAAGAAAAAAATAGATCCTGATCAGCAGGCTCTTAAAATGAACTTGTGATATCTAATGAATTTAGATAGCAAGCTCTTAGAATGAACTTTTAATATCTAATGAATTTACTTTTATTCATTTTATCCTGTGGTTTTCTGTATCATTGAGTCATGGCTTTATAGCACTTTAAAATATTCCCAAGTAAATATAAGTTTTTTCTAGGGTGTCCTGTGCGTGCATATAAAAGGCCTTTTGAGGGAGATCCCCGAGTGGCTCAGTGGTTTAGTGCCTGCCTTGGGCTCAGGGCGTGATCCTGGAGCCCCGGGATCGAGTCCCATGTCAGGCTCCCTGCATGGAGCCTGCTTCTCCCTCTGCCTGTGTCTCTGCCTCTCTCTCTCTCTCTCTCTCTCTCATAAATAAAATCTTTAAGGAAAAAAAAGGCCTTTTGAAGTTCAGAAAAAGCATAGGAATAATTATGAGTAATACTCATAAAAGAACATTCACATATACTGTATTAAGGTTCTTCAGGGAAAGAACCAATAGATTATATCTCTATCTATATCATTTTACCTCTCTTCTTAGACTCCAAGAAGATATAGATATAGATACATAAAATTATGAACAATACTTAGAACACTCACATATACTGTGTTAAGGTTCTTCAGAGGAAAAAACCAGCAGAACAATAGAATAGGATAACTGTAAGAGGAGATTTATTACAAGAATTGGCTCACATGGTTGGTTATGAGGGTTGAAAAGGCCCATGATCTGCTTTCTGCAAACTGGATAACCATGAAAGTCAGTGGTGTAATTCAGTCCAAGTCTGACGGTTGAGAATTTTGGGGCTAATGGTGTAATTACTCATCTGAATCTGAAAGTATAAAGCCAGAGGTGCCAATGTCTGAGGGCAGGAAAAGATGGATGTCTTAGCTTAAGTAGAGAAAGAGCAAATTTGCCCTCTCTGCCATTTTATTCTATTTAGGCCCAATAGATTGGATGATACCCATGTTAGGGAGGGCATTTGCCTTACTCGTTCACCAATTCAAATGTTAATCTCTTCAAGAAACGTCCTTACAGACACATCAAGAAATAATGTTTTAATAGCTATCTGGACATTCCTTAGTCCAGTCAAGTTAACATGCAAAATTAACCATCACATACGTACCTTTCTGCATTCACATTTACTTCAAATATGAATAAAATGCTTCCCTTAAACTAGTGGTTCTCAAAGTTCCTGTGCATCTAGAATCACCTGGAGGATACATTAAAATGGATTGCTAGGCACCATCCACAGAGTTTCTTTTTTACTAGATCTTAGGTGGGGCTTGAAATTTTTATGACTAAGAAGTTTCCAGATGTTGCTGATGGTGTTTAGTCAGGCTATAGGCTTTGAGATCCCTTGCTGACTTTCAAAGGCAAGTAATGCTGTTAATAAATAGTTTCAAAGTAGCCACTAGAGGGCAATGGAACCACGGACAAATTGGATGGGCTACTGGTTTATCAACTACAGTATTTGTACAAGCCATGAGAATACCAAAGCCAAACATTAATTTCCTGTACAATATCTTGAGGCTCATTCTCAATCGTAATATAAATCAAAGCTTGTCCTTGTGATTGCGGGAGTCAGAGATGTATAATGCGACTCTAACTGTGGATGAAACCCATTTCTTGATCACAATAAATTAAAAGTTAAACTTTTCTCAGTGGACATTTGCACATATACCTAGTAGTCTTTGAGGTTAACAGGAACCATTTGTGGTTTCCCAAAGTGACTACATTTTGATAATAGGTTTAGTTTGTTACGGAGAGAATTCTATTCTTAAGTGTTATTTATTGTTCTAAGACACACCTTTTATTTTATGAAAGTGAGACCTAAGTACCTTTTAAGAATATGAGCTTAGTAGATTAAGTTTATACTAAACATCAATTTATAGAACATAAAGATCCACATGGTGTAGGGAGTTTGTAATTTTTTTCTCCTAGATTATTTTGCTTTGATGGTAGACCAGGATTAGAGAAAAATCAAAAGATGTAGTTTGCAGAGTTGTTATATTTTGTTAGCCTGACCTAGCACAGAATTTGAAAATTGCCTTTACTGTGGCTGCTATTACTTTTAAAAAATTAATTCTGATAGGTAATAGCTGTAGAGTCATAGATCTCTTTCTGAGTAGGCCTATTTCTTGGCTTTACCAGCAATTGTTTTCATTGTGTTGCAGAAATTTTGATTTGAAAGCCCAAAGACCTGAGTTTGATTCCCTGCCGTAACACTTATTACCTGTGTGACCACGATGAATCATTTAGTCGAGGTCTGTTTCTGTATATGTAGAATGAGAATTATGCAATGACAACTGTCTTCCTGGGCTATTGTGAAAAATCAGTGAAATACCATATATGTTAGTGTTTTATAGATTGTGACCGTTGCTGAAATTTTCTGTTTTTGACGTTCTTCTACCAGTATGCAGTATTTTGAACTTGATTTTGAGGTCATTATACCTTTGTAAAATTGCTTCCGCATGTATAAAATAGGAATACTTACATAAAAAACCTGGTATTATATCACAAAGAAGTTTAACCTTTTTGCATATAACATCTTAGTTTTTCGTTATTTTTTTCTTGCGTGTACTGTTCCTGATATGTAGATAATATAGTCTATAGAAACTGCTAAATACCAAACTAGTTATTAATGAGATTGGGATTAAGGCTTAATTT
Source organism: Canis lupus familiaris (assembly GCF_011100685.1). Lineage (NCBI taxonomy): Eukaryota > Metazoa > Chordata > Mammalia > Carnivora > Canidae > Canis > Canis lupus. The sequence goes on from NC_049250.1 coordinate 20,284,854, forward strand.
GCAAATCACTTTCTGGCTTTTGGAAATATGAATGAATATGTGCATGTAGTGTGTATATATGTACATGTATTTTTTTTTTAATGGGAGAAGGAGTCAGTGGTCTTTATTGGAAAGAAGAAACTTTAAAGCACAGTTTGAGTAAGTTAGTGCAAATGTTCAGTTGGCTAACTGGCAGGGCATCAGCTTGTAATGGGTTCCGCAGCTAGGGCATTGCTAGGTCTCACTTTTGTGCAGCCACGACCAGGTGATGGCACTGTCTCCTCTTCACAGAAGCTGCCCACTATTGCTTTTGGTGATAGATGGGACTAAATTAGGGACTTCCTTGGTGCCTGAAACTGCCTTCGGGACTACCATATTATATGGGTCTAGTCCCTTCTGTGCAGCCATTGTGACCTTTCTCTCCAGCCCATTCACCTACTCGTCATCAGTAGGAACACCACCTCCAGATGCCATAGGGTGCACCACAGGGACTGCATTGGGACCACTGGCCCTGAGGGCCCCTGTGGCCAGCACTCCAACTCTACAAAGTAACCTTGAAGCCATCATGCCTATCACAGTGCATTTATATGAATGGCAAGACTTTATTAAATAATTGTTGTTAAGTATGATTTCTCTTATTTTTTTCTGGGCCACAGAATCTCTTAGCTATAGTTGCTTTAAGATTAAACACTAGTTTTACTTATAGTTTTTGTTTCTTGTTTAGTAGTATATCTTGCCAAGTAGACTATAAGCTTACATAGGTCAGGGATTCTATTTCTGTGACCCTCAGAGAATTTGCATAGTGTTTCCAATAGCAGCATAGTATGTTACTTTTTCTGATTCCCTGGAAAAATGAATAGAATATATTTCCTTCCGCAGAGTACTAGGAAAATCACCTGATTCCTTTTGGAAGCAGTGAATCAATCTGTCAGGGTTTACTTCTGAGGGTTGTCTATGTGTTCAGCACTGTGCTTGGTAAATACCTATTGCTTAATTGATTGATCACCTCCAGAGAGTGATTTGTGTTTTTGTAGTAGTCTATGGATGAAAAGTGCTTTTCAAAAAATTGTGGATAAAATAACTTGTTTGCATTTTCCAAGGATATAAAGATTATTGTGATAGTCTGTCTTTTGAAAAAAAAATAGCTTTATGTAGGGATAATTCACATATAACTAACCTATTAAAGTATATAAAGTTCAGTGTTTTTTTAGTGTATTCACAGACATGTTCAACCGTCACCACAATCAGTTTTAGAACATTTCCTCACTTCAAAAAGATACCCTATACCTTTATATATCAATCCTGTGATGGTTAGTTTGTGTGAAGACTTGGCTGGGTCACAGGGCCCAGAAATGTAGTGAAACACAATTATGGATGTTTCTATGAAGATGTTTTTGGATGAGATTAATATTTAAATATATGGACTTTGAGTAAAGTAGATAGTCCTCTATAACATGGGTGGGCCTTATCCAATCAGTTTCAAGGCCTGAATACAACAAAACACTGATTTCCTCTAAGCAGGGGGGGACTTCTGGTCTTCAGATTTGAACTACATCATCGGTTTATCCTGGATCTTCAGCCTGTTAGCCACAGCGCAGATTTTGGACTCAACAGTCTCCACAATTGCATGAGTCAATTTCTTTTCTTTTCTTTTTTTCTCTTTTCTTTCTTTTTTTCCTTTCTTCCTTCCTTTTTTAAGAAAATATTTTATTTATTTAATTTATTTTTTAAAGATTTTATTTATTCACTCAAGAGAGACACACAGAGAGAAATAGCGACACAGCAGAGGGAGAAGCAGTCTCCCTGTGGGGAGCTCAATGTGGGACTCTATCCTAGGATCCTGGGATCACAACCCAAGCTTAAGGTGGACACTCGACCGACCACTGAGCCACTCAGGCGTCTCTGCATGAGTCAATTTCTTAAAACAAATCTCTTTATATATACACATATTCTATTCTATTGATTTTGTTTCTCTGGAGTACACTAATACAACCGTCCACTCCCATCTTCTCTTGTATTGCTCTCAGCCCTAGGCAACCACTAATCTACTTTCTGTCTATAGATTTCCCTATTCTGGATATTTATATATGAGTGGAATTATATTATCTGGCCTTTTGTGACTGTCTTCTTTCACTTAATATTGTTTTCAAAGTTTTTTTGTTGCATATATTAGTACTTCATTTATTTTATTGCAGAATAATATTCCATTGTATGAATATATCATATTTTATCTGGCTGTTCATTAATGAGCATTTGTGTTGTTTCTACTATTTGGCTAGTATAAATAATGCTGTTGTAAATAGTTTTACAGGTTCCTGTGTAGATAGATGTTTTCATTTCCCTTGAATATCTACCTACAGATGGAATTGCTGGGTCCTATGGTAATCCTATGTTTAATTGTTTGAAGAACTGCCATTCTTCACCAAAGTGGTTGTACTGTTTTATATTCCTATCAGTAGTGTTTAGGGTTCCAATTTTCATCTTCACCAACACTTATTGTCAGAGTTTTAGATTCTAGCCACCTAGTGGGTAAGAAATGGTACCTTATGGTTTTGATTTGTATTTCCCTGATGACTAATGATGTCAGTCATCTTTTCATAAACTTGTTATTGGCCATTTGTATATATTTTTTGAGAAATGTCTATTCAGAACCTTTGCTCATTTTTTTAGTTGGATTATTTGTCTTTTTTGTTACTGACTTGTGAGTGTTCTTTATACATTCTAAATTCAAATCTCTTATCAAATATATGATTTACAAATATATGTTCCCATTATATGGGTTGTTTTTCTCACTTTCTTGATGATGTCCTTTGAAGCAAAAAAGTTTTATTTTGATGAAGCATAATTTATCAATTTTTCTTTTGCTATTCATATTTCAGACATATCTAAAAATATTTTGCCAAATCCAAGATCATGAATATTTGTCCATATGTTTTCTCCCAAGAGTTTCATAGTTTTTTTCTTACATTTAGGTCTTTAACCCATTTTGAATTAATTTTTGTGAATGGTGGGAAGAATTAAACTTCATTCTTTTGCATACGGCTGTTCAATTGTCTCAGCATTATTTGTTGAAAAGACTGTTCTTTCCCCATTGACTTGTCTTGGCATTCTTGTTAAAAATCAGCTGGCCACAGAGGTATGGGGTTATTTCTGGACTGTCAATTCTATTCTATTGGTCTATATGTCTAGCCTTGTGCCAGGACCACACTGTGGTGATTATGGTTGCTTTGTAGTAAACTGAAATTGGGAATAAGTTTTGAAATTGGGATGTGTGAGTCCTTTTAGCTTTTTCTTCTTTTTCAGGATTGATTTGACTATTCTGGGTCCTTAGCAATTTCATATAAATTTTACAATCAAGTTGTTAATTTATACAAAGAAATTGGCTGGGATTCTGATACGAATTGTGTTGACTCTATGAATTAGTTTGGGGCGTAATAGTACCTTAACAGTGTTAAGTCTTTCAGTGCATGAAATGTAGGATATTTTCCCATTTATTTAGATCTTTAATTTCTTTCAATAAGTTTTATAGCTAAATTTTACGCTGCTTTTGTTAAATTTATTCCTAAGTATTTTATTCTTCTTGATGCTATTGTGAATAAAATTGTTTTGATTTCATTTTCATATTGTATAGAAATATAATTGATTTTTGTGTATTGACCTTGTATCCTGTAAACTTGTTAAACTCATTTATTAGTTCTAATAGTTTTTAGTGGTACCTTAGGATTTTCTATATATAAGGGCAAATCACATGCAAGTAGAGATGGTTTTCCTCATTCCCTTTCAATTTGGATGTCTTTTATTTCTTTTTCATATTTAATCCCCTTGGCTATAACTTGCAGTACAATGTTGAATTAAAAGAACTCATGAGAACAGACATCTTTGTCTTGTTCCTCATCTTAGGGGGAAAACTTTCAGTCTTACCATAAATTATGTTAGCTGTGGGTTTTTTGTAGATGCTCTTTATCAAGCTGAAGAAATCCCCTTCTTTTTTTTTTTTAAGATTTTATTTATTTATTCATGAAAGACAGAGAGAGAGACAAACAGACAGAGACACAGACACAAGTAGAGGGAGAAGCAGGCTCCATGCAGGGAGCCTGACGTGGGACTCAATCCCGGGTCTCCAGGATCCAGCCCTGGGCTGAAGGCAGTGTTAAACTGCTGAGCCACCCGGGCTGCCCTGAAGAAATCTCCTTCTATGCCCGGTTTGTTCAATGTTTTTGTTTTTGTTTTTGTTTTTATCAAATCCATCGTGATGGATTTTTTCAAATTCTTTTGATATGGTTTTATGATTGAGATGATTATTGATGCTTGTTTTTGTTCTATTGATGTATTACATTGATTTTCAGATGCTAAACCAATCTTGAATTTCTTAGATAAATCCATTCATGGATCTTTCCTTTCTTCTTTCCTGGTACTGTCTTTATCTGTATATTGTTGTGCTTAATGGCGTCTCACATTTCTTTTAGGTTGTTTTTTTCCTTCATTTTTTCTTCTTTGTTTTTTGTTTTACATAATCTCCATCAATCTATCTTCAAGTTTACCAATTCTCTCTTCTGCTAGTTCAAATCTACTGTTGATATCCTTCTAGTAAATTTTTTATTTTGGTTACTGCATTTCTTAACTCCAGAATTTCCATTTTATTTATTTATTTATTTATTTATTTATTTATTTATTTATTTATTTATTTTTATTTATGATAGTCACAGAGAGAGAGAGAGAGGCAGAGACATAGGCAGAGGGAGAAGCAGGCTCCATGCACCGGGAGCCCGATGTGGGATTCGATCCAGGGTCTCCAGGATTGCGCCCTGGGCCAAAGGCAGGCGCCAAACCGCTGCGCCACCCAGGGATCCTGATTCTTTTTAAAATAATTTATGTCTCTTTTGATATTCTCTATTTGATACAACACTGTCAATATACCTTCCTTTACTTCTTTAAACATGATTTTCTTTATTTCTGTGAACATATTTCTAATAGCTGCCTTGAAATATTTTTCTGTTAAATCACACCTCTAGTTGCTCTCACAGAAAGTTTATGTTGCCTGCTTTTATTCTTTCTGGAGTATGGGTCATACTTTTCTGTCTCTTAGCATGCTTCTTAATTTTTATTGGTATTATTGACATGGTAATTTTTTATGGACAATTTACATAATATATTTTAGTAACTCTGGCACTGGTCCCCTCATTCTGGGGCTTATTATTGTTATTTGCTTGTTTATTTGTTTAGTGATTGGCTGGATCATTTTAGTGAAATCTGTTCCCTGCTTCCTCCACTCTCGTCCCACTCACCAAAGTTAAGAATCTTGATGTTGCTCCTCAGGACGACACTGCTTTTAGGTGTGCCCACAGTCACTTTGGGATGATGGTAGCAGTGGTAGGGCCCTTTTCCACTCTTTCTCTGACCATACTCAGCTATTAAGACTCCAGTAATTGCTGCCTGGTTGCTAGGTTTTTTACAAAAATGTCCCAGAGCATAAATTCCTCTACAAATGATTCCAATCAAACTGTGGCTCTTTGGACAGAATAGTTTTTGAGGTCAGTGTGATATTTGTTCTGATCCCAGGAGGGCTTCTCCCAGCTGTCTTATTCCTCAGTTCTCTAAACTACTAACCAGCCCACAGTCGAGGCCTTTTCTTCATTACATATACAAATCTCCTTCCAATTGCCTTTTACCACAGCCTCTACAATTCTTGAGAGTGCTCTTAGGTTAAACTTCTCCAAGCTCTGTTGCAAATGAAGTCAGTTCTTTGTGGAGAGATCAGGAGCTATCTGCTTTATGGCTGCTTCTCCCTTTGGCAAAATATCTGGGCCAGGACTCTAGAGCAGGGAGTGAGAACAATGGCAAGCTTCTCTATTGGTGACACCTCACTGTAGGAGCCTTAGTTCTACAACTGGGAGTTGTGTGAAAGAACAGAGCTTCCTACTCTTACCACACTTTCCTGGGACTCATCTCTAGCAATAGGCAGCTGGGGGCAACATGAGAAACATTGAAATCTTGCTAAGCTTCCAAGAAGAAAGCCCTCCCTCTGGGAGAGAACTGGGAAAGAGGGAGCTACATGTTCTTAGCTGCAGCAGTCTTGAGTGGAGTGTCTGTCTTACTGTGCTGGGTGTGGGGTGGAAGAAATGGTCTTGATTGAAATAACACAGACTCTCACTTATAGGAAATTTCTTAGGTTTTGTTGAATAGATGTTTCTTCATTTGCTATTTACACACAGGACTGTCTCCGGAAGCTTTAATAGCTTGCTTTTTAATAATTCTCTCCAGTTTGGGAGTGAGTCAGTGGAGCTCTTTGTGCTGTTACGCCACCTTCATAGCAGTCTGTTGCTCTTGACAACTGTCCACTAACCTGACATTATGAAGATTCTTTCAACTCAAGCCAATAATAAAGTCTCTTAATTCATTATGGGAATTCAGTGCCATTTAGGCACCTATTTAAGTAAAACTCTTCTTTATATGAAGCTGTCCAAATAATTTCAAATCAAGGATGCTTGGAGACCCAGATCCCAGTTCAGTTCTTTCTAAACACTTTTCCTATGATACAATAGTAACATTTTTGTCTCTTGCAAATAACAGTTGTATTTAGACATTGACCTTTTTAAGTTGGTCTTGGTGACATGGATTCTTGGGTTTAAGGTTCAAGTAGCTTAACATTTTAAGTTGTCACTCACCCTCTTGTTTATATTATCAGCAATAGTCAAGCCAGTAGGCTTGGACAGTGCAGTTAGAGAGTAAAATAGAGTTCTGCATTTGTGGCCTTACTCAATTGATACTTTATGTGGAGTTGTCTGGCTGGTCTAGAGGCAAATCTCTGATGTGTTGGCTTACATTACTTGCAATTGGGATAGCAGAGATACTTCATTTTGCTAAGTAGTGATATATAAACAAAAAAAGCAGAAGCTCTTTTTAAGCATATTGTATGGGAAAGCATAAAAATTCTATTTCCATCCCAGAAAATATTCAAATGTCTTTTATTATATGTATCATTCTATAAAGGGAGAAATACTTTACCTATATAAAAGCGAAACTGAGTAATTAACAGTCAAGGCAAGATTTAAAGTGATTAGAGATGATTATAACAAATTTGCAATATTAAGAGACAATTCTTAGGTTGTATTTTATTTATCATGCTAAATAAACACTTACCTGATTTTTCTGCATCTTTCACTAGGTTTACACAATATAATGTCAAGAAAATGCCTTACTCTTGGTTATAACATACAAATGTGTGCTTTTATTATATACCTCATTTCCCTCCCTGTTCATGGTTCATACATTTGGTCTATACAGGGAGTTTGAGAAGTCTTTAGAGTTAGAAGTCTTTCCAGTTTTCAGTTGAAATGAGTTTGTGATTTTGCCAGATTTGTCTTGCCAACTGTTTTCTTTTTGACAATGAAGAACTCAGGTCCATGCACTATATAGCTGAACTGTGCTATATTGGCCCAGACATACTAGGCCTTATTAATAGGACTCACTTCTTCAGGAAATAACAGGTATTTAAAAGGAGTATGGAAGACAAGGAAGAGAAGGAAAAGAAGGAAAAAAGAACAATTCTAAGGAGATAGTTCAGACATGGGATATATGCAGCTCAATTTTTCCTGTTTTATAGTAAAGGATTTTGAAAATCAGCTGTCTGACAGATCATGTATCATGCTTGATCTTGTCATTTTATTTATTCATTTATGAGAGAAAGAGAGGTGGAGAGGGACAGAGGGAGAGAGAATCTTAAGCAGGCTCCATGCCCCCATGCCCAGGAGCCCAATGTGAGGCTTGGTCTTACAACCCTGAGATCATGACCTGAGCCCAAATCAAGAGTCAGATCCTTGACTGACTGAGCTACACAGGCACCCTTTGACCTTGTCATTTTAATCTAGCAGTAAATAGAAAACAAATGTGTTTCTTCTCCTTTAAGGAATGGTCAAGACATCTTATGAAAGCATTTTCAATAAATTAAAGATACTAAGCTATTTTTTCCTCTCTTTTGACTACTGTCATTGTGTAGGAGAAGTACAGCATTCCATGGAGTTTTAATTACCTTGTTGGTATGCACCATGACATCTGGTGGCATTGGTGAGCTCACCTGATGGACCACAAAGAACCCTGATTTATGAACCCATAATTGGGTTTCCAATAAACATTTGTCAAAATAATGTATTAGTTCAAACCAAAGCCTTCTTTATTTATTCATATAAAAGAGCACTTAACTTTCAACAAAGAATTGCCTATCATCAAAAACACTCTATAAATGAATCAAATTTATGAAGACACAGTTCTAGAGGGTGACCTCTCACAGACTACAGCTTATTTTAACTCTTTAGAGGACTTAGTGTCCTAGTTTGCTTGCTTTCACCATATTCTTTCATATTTTTACTTTCAAATAATGTATATTTTAATATACACTTGTTAAGGTATTTATACAGAATGAATATAGTGACTTTTAAAAATATTTATTCAATTGTGAAACTAGCATATCTGTAGCAGGTATCATTCTATAGTTATTTCAAATTTTGTTACAACAACATATTTTTATCTGTTCTTACTCAGTGTACTTCTTAGTAAGAAAAAATGTATACTGCTCTCAAACTAGTTTGTAAATTTCATTTCTGATGAAATTATTAGTGATCTTTAATTTAAATATTTTAGCTGTTTTACCTGTTTACTCAATAGATTAGTCTGTTTCTGTTGGAAATTCACATTAATAACTAAGATGTATAATTTCTACAGTATGTATCCCTTGAAGATTTCACTTTGTACATTGTTAGAAAGCACCTTATGGAGTATTATTTTAATGTTTAATAGTTATTATCTTCTTTTGTTATTATAGTATAATATATATAACATGAAATACACCATTTTAACCAGTTTTTTTAAAAAGTTTTTAATTCCAGTTAGTTAACATACAGTGTTATATTAGTTTCAGATATAGAATATAGTGATTCAACAATTCCGTATATCACCCAGTGCTCGTCACCTATTTCCCCCATCCCCCTACCCATTGCTCGTCTGGTAACCATTAGTTTGTACTCTGGAGTTAAGAGTGTTTGTTGATTTGCCTCTCTCTCTTTTCTGTTTTTCCTCTACTTGTTTATTTTGTTTCTTAAATTCCACATATGACTAAGATCATATGTGTTTGTCTTTCTCTGACTTATTTTGCTTAGCACTATACTCCCTAGCTCCATCCATGTCATTGCAAGTAGCAAGATTTCATTCTTTTTATGATTAAATAATATTTTATATATATCTACCACATCTTCCTTATTCATATGTTGATAGACATATGGGCTGCTTCTATAATTTGGCTATTGTAAATAATACTGCAATAAGCATAAGGATGCATGTATCCCTTTGAATTAGTGTTTTTGTAAGTTTCAGGCAAAGACCCAGTAATGTGATTAGTGGATCAGAGGGTAGTTCTATTATTATCTATTTTTTTTTAAATATTTTATTTATTTATTCATGAGAGACACAGGTGGGGCGGGGAGCGAGGCAGAGACATAGGCAGAGGCAGAAGCAGGCTCCATGCAGAGAGCCTGATGTGGGACTCTACGCCAGGTCTTTAGGATCAGGCCCTGGACTGAAGGTGGCGCCAAACTGCTGAGCCACCCGGGCTTCCCCTATTTTTATCTTTTTGAGGAATCTCCATACTGTTTTCCACAGTGACTGTACCAGTTTGCATTCCCACCAGCAGTGCAAGAGAGTCCCTTTGCTCTACATTCTCACCAGCACTTGTTTCTTCTGGCTTTGATTTTAGCTATTCTGACAGGTGTGAGGTGATATCTCATTGTGGTTTTGATTTGTGTTTCACTGATGATGTGTAAATGTTGAACATCTTTTCTTGTGTCTGTTGGGCATTTGTCTTTGGAGAAATGTCTGTCCATGTCTTCTGCCCATTTTTAATGGATTATTTGTTTTTTGGGTATTGAATTGTATCTGTTCTTTATATACTTTAGATACTAAATATTGGGTACGTCATTTGCAAATATTTTCTCCATTTAGTAGGTTGCCTTTGGGTTTTGTTGTTTCCTTCACTGTGAAGAAGCTTTTTTATTTTGATGTAGTTTATTTTTGCTTTTATTTCCCTTGCCTCAGGAGACATAGCTAGAGAAATGTTGCTTTAGCTGGTGTCAGAGAAATTACTGCCTGTGCTCTCTTCTAGGATTTTTATGGTTTCAGGTCTTACAATAATGTCTTTAATCCATTTTCTTATGTGTATGGTGTAAGAAAGTGGTCTGGTTTCATTCTTTGGCTTGTAACTGTCTAGCTTTCCCAGCACCATTTGTTGAAGAAACTTTTTCCCATTGCATATTCTTTCCTCCTTTGTTGAAGATTAATTGGTCATATAATTGCAGGTTTATTTATGGATTTTCTATTGTATTCTATTGATTTGTGTGCCTTTGTGCTGTACCATACTGTTTTGATTACTACAGGTTTCTAGTATATCTTGGACTCTGGTATTGTGATACTTCTAGTTTTATTCTTCTTTTTTCAAGACTACTTTGGCTATTTGGGGTATTTTGTGGTTCCATACAAATTTTAAGATTGTTGATCTTGTTCTGTGAACTAGAATGCTGTTGGTGTTTTGATAGAGATTGCATTAAATCTGTAGCTTGCTTTGAGTAGTTTAGATATTTTAACAATATTGGTTCTTCCAATCCATTAGCACGTCTTTCCATTTCTTTGAGTTGTCTTGAATTTCTTTCTTTAATATTTTATAGTTTTCAGAGTACAAGTCTTTCATTTCTTTGGTTAAGTTTATTCCTCAGTATTTTATTCTTTTTGGTGCAACTGTAAATGGGATTGTTTTCTTAATTTCACTTTCTGCTGCTTCATTATTAGTGTATAGGATTTCTGTACACTGATTTTGTATCCTTCAACTTTACTGAATTCATTGGTCAGTTATATAGTGTTTTTGGTGGGGTCTTTAGGGCTTTCTATATACAGTATCATGTTATTTGCAAATAGTAAATGTTTTACTTCTTCCTTAGTGATTTGGATGCCTTTTATTTCTTTTTGTTGTCTAATTGCTGTGGCTAGGACTTTCTTTTTTTTTTTTTTTAAATTTTTATTTATTTATGATAGTCACAGAGAGAGAGAGAGAGAGAGAGAGAGGCAGAGACACAGGCAGAGGGAGAAGCAGGCTCCATGCACCGGGAGCCTGACGTGGAATTCGATCCCGGGTCTCCAGGATCGCGCCCTGGGCCAAAGGCAGGCGCGAAACCGCTGCGCCACCCAGGGATCCCTAGGACTTTCCATACTATGTTGAATAAAAGTGGTGAGAGTGGATGGACTTCTTTTATAATCTATGATCAAGTAAGTCAGATCTATGTTTTCACTTATTAAACAGAAACATAAGGGAATTTAGAAAACCCTTTTCTCTCATACAAAGCCTGACTTTTAAGATTGTTTCTTATCCTCATTGACTTGAAAATTCTATTTTTGTGGTGTGATTACTAACTTTTATTTCTCTTTATTTTAATGCTGCAACAATCTTAATCTCCTCACCCCAATTTTCAAGGAAGATAGATAATTTAGGATGCCTGTAGGGTACCTAAAAGAGAAAAGCTTGTTGATATACTTTAAAAAATATGCTTGCTATCTGTAGATCAAGTGACTGTTTTAATCTGGCTTGCATATGACATTAGTCTATAAATGAAGATAAGTTTAGACTACCTCAGAAGAAAATGTGGCCAATGGCTCTTGATAGTAGGCTGGTAGTACCTAAAATGTTCCTTGACTGTGTTCACTAATGGTATCCTGTGTGTAGACTTTCAGAGAACCCACTCACACTTGTCAAGCCCTGTTTCCTGAGATTTGAGTAAAGCAGGTGATCCAATCCTGCTTGAATCTTTTAGGACCTGTCAAAAAGGCAATTTTGAATATCAACAGATTTTTCAAGATCTTTTAAAAAATAAATAAAAATTGGCCTATAAAAAAACCCAAGAAAAATTTCTAAATGGGTTTAAAAAAAATAAAACATGCAAAATAAAAATGTTTTGCTTGCCATGTATAATGTACTATTGAACACTTTTATTTTTATTTTTTTGTTTTTTGTTTTTTTTTTGTTTGTTTTTTTTTTGAACACTTTTATAGTTAGAGTTTATTTAAAATGGTCTAGCCAGGTACCTGACTTAAATTATACATGGGAAAATTAATACCATAATACCCTGAGATTGTCTCTATCTTTGTGTAATTAAAGGATGTTTTCTCTATTAGAGTATAAGCAACTTGAGACCAGGACTGTGTCTTAATCACTTTTGTATCTGTAGGTCTAGCATAATAACTGGAACATCGTAAATGCTTTTGCTCTCTGTGCAGATCTTTGCTGATCTCTGAACAAAAGACTTGTGAAAGAGAACACAAGGGAAATGATGTACATCTTTTTTTTAGTGTTTAATGCTTGGAATAATGCCCTATGACAAAGGAACCTGATGATTTGTATTTCAACTTGTGTTGACCCTGAAAGGATTTTGAATGGCCCAGTTAAATAATAGGCAGGAATAGTGGGGAAAAACATATTTCTTGGTAATCTATGTAGTGTACAACACTGTGAAGTGCTTTGGTTATCACAGCCTCCATAAGCTAGCAAGCCAGGAATCCTATAATGTTTATGACACTGATAGGAGTTTTAAAAGGTATGCTGTGTAAAGTTTCATTTGATGGACTGCAAATATTCTGAATTGTGATACCTCCTGGTCATAACATCATCCTGGAATACCATGGCAACTCTTTTTTTTATTCATACAAATATTAAAAAAATAAAAATAAAATCTTGTGAGATGAGCAGAAAAATTAGTCCTTTGATTTCTAATTTATGAACTGAAATGTTTTGCTTTTTAAGACTTGAAAAATCTGGGCAGCCAGGGTGGCTCAGCGGTTTAGCGCCACCTTCAGTCCAGGGCGTGATCCTGGAGACCCGGGATCGAGTACCACGTCATGGACTGCATGGAGCTTGCTTCTCCCTCTGCCTGTGTCTCTGCCTCTCTCTCTCTGTCTCTCGTGAATAAATAAATAAAATCTTAAAAAAGGGAAAAATCTTTCAACTTTTTCCATTTCTAGCCAGGTATCAAAGGTATCAAGTAAAAGGAGATATTTTGGTATGAAACTTTAAAGAATTTTAATGGCAAGTACAAAGAATTATTGGTTCCAGTTGAATAATTGTTTTGAGAACTAGTATTATTTTCTTAATGTTATGTTCATAGGTTTGATAGAAAACTAGCAAATTGTGAAAATACTAAATTATAAGGTTGCTTATGCCTGTAAGGGAAATGCATTTTTTAAAAGGTTTTATTTATTTGAGAGAGAATGCTCATGCTCAGGCAAGCACAGTCTGGGGTGTGGGTGGGAGTTGTGAAGGGCAGAGAGAGAGAGGGAGAAGTATTCCTTGCTCCGTGGGCTGAGGGAGGGAGGAGTCCAAAGTGGGGCTCTTTCCCAGGACCTTGGGATCCTGACCTGACTGGAAGGCAGACACTTAACTGAATGAGCCACCCAGGTGCCCTGAGGGAAACGTATTTTTGTGATAAACCTACTACATAGTAATTACTATAAGAGAGGTCCTGTTACTTTGTAAAAAGCCCCAATATTATGATTACTGAGTGCTCAGAAATGTTCTTTGGTTATAAACAGATCTAACCAATAGATACGGTGAGGTAAGCAGTTTATAAATGTCTTTGAGGATTTTTAATTTGGGTTGCCCAACTGAACAAGGAGTATTTTTTGGCATGTCTATGGATATAATGGTATGCAGGGCAACAGGGCTTTGGTCTAATTCAGCCAGAGCACATGCGTTAACAAATTGGCTCTGTCCATGATGATTTATGCCTGAAAGAAGTTAACGGAGTGCAATCTACTGGCCGTGGTCATAGAGCAACCAGCGTTTTTTCTTCTTCCCATCAGGCTGATTTTTCGTTTGGCACAGCACTTAACAAATACCACATGCAAAATTGGATGATCCTGATTGTTGTAAAATGGACTCAACTTGTGCACTTTGGGAAAAGGAAGAAATGCTTGGATTAAATGTGTGTTAATCTTTTGGAATGTGTGTGGATCAGACTCTGGGAAGGAGATTGATAGCTTCATGGTGAAATGTTGGCATACCATTTTTAACTTCCATTTGTCAGTTAAAAAGAGGAAGTGTTCAGGATCAAAAACACTGATTTATTTGCTACCTAAGATAATGAATGGACAAAATGAGTATGTCATTGTAATATTTGGAATTAAAGTCCAGCATGAAGTCAAGCTGTTTAGTAGTTCTTAAGCCAGTTGGTTGCAATGGAATCTTCATTTCTTTGTAATGTTTGTAGGTTTAGTAAGAAAACAGAACTTGGCTGTTAGTACAGAGTCATCTTTATGTAGAATAAAAGTATGGAGATTTAAAATCTAGAGCAGTGGTTCACTAGAAATTATTTCATACCCTTCTATTGGCATTCTTCTTCTTTTTAAAAAGATTTTATTTATTCATCACACACACACACACACACACACACACATACACACACACACACACAGGCAGAGGGAGGAGAACTCGGTTCCCTGCAGGGAGCCAAATGTGGGACTCGATCCTGGGACACCAGGATCACACTGTGGGCTGAAGGCAGGTGCTCAACTGCTGAACCTCCCAGGTGTCCCATGTTGGCATTCATTTAATAAAACCTTTGTATTTTTCTCTTTGCCCAAAGGATAGATACAAGTCATCTTTAACAGTACATTTCTTTATTGAAGTCATACCTCTAATTTCATGCTTGATTTAAGTTCTCAATTGATTTACCAGCTTTCTAGATTAAAAGTGCCAATAAGACCTTACATTTCTAAGAAAAATAGCATATGAACTATGGGCTAGAATATGCTTCAGTAGAATGCCCAAATATCAGTGGTTTAACAAAGCAAAGATTTAAGTCTCACTCATACTACATGTCCACAAAGGATCTCTGCACAGGTTGACTGAGATTCCGCTTTCACAGATGCTTTCATGATTACATGGGAAAAGTAACATATTATATCATACCCTGGGACTTAAAACTGCCACTTCATATCCATTCACATTTTATTGGCTAAAGCAGGTCAATATTTGCCTATTCCAAAGTTGCAAAGATTTTCTCCTGTATTTCCTTCTAGAAGCTCTATAATTTTTATATTTAAGTCGGTTAGCCATTTTGGGTGGTTTTTCTGTATGGTATAAGTATCAATTTTTTTTTCCATATGGCTTTCCCATTGTTCCAACACAATTTGTTGAAAAGACTGTCCTTTCCCCATTGAATTATCTTAGAACCTGTGTGTGTGTGTGTGTGTGTGTGTGTAGGTATATCCCCCCACAGCCACTGGTCTATCCTGTTCTATTGCTCTGTATGTCTGTCCTTAGGCTAATACATACTGTTCTGATAACTGTACCTATAAGTATTGAAATAAGTAGTGTAAGTTCTACAGTTTTGTTCTTCAAAATTGTTTTCATTGTTCTAAATCTTTTAATGTTCCATATAGATATTATAACTAACCTGTTAGCCTTTACAAAGAAGCTTGCTGGGATTTTAATTAGGATTGCATCAAATCTTTTTGGATCAATTTAGAAAGGGATGGTTTATATCTTAGCCATATTGAGTTTTCCAGTATTTCCTCATCTGTATAGGTCTTTGATTTTTCTCAGCAATATTTTATAATTTCAGTGTACATATTTTATTAAATTTATCCTTAAGTGTTTAATTTTCATACTAATGCAAATGATATTTTCTCTATTTCTCTAATTGTTTGTCCTGGGATATATAAATACAACTGATTTTTAGATATTGATCATATATTCTGTAAACTTGCTAATAACTTCACTTATTAATTCTAGTAGCTTTTTCTTTATAGATTTCTTAGCATTTTTATGTACACAATAATTTCTTTTGTAAATTAAAAGTTTTACTTTTTCCTTTTCAAATTGTATGACTTTCATTTCTTTTCTTGATAATTTCACTAGTAGCACTTCAAGTACAATGTTGAACAGAAGTTGTTAGAGCAGATATCTTTGCCTTATTCCTGATCTTTGGGGGAGAAAATACTGTCTTTATTATTAAGTATAATGTTAGCTACAGGTTTAGTAGATACCCTTTATCAAGTTGAGGAAGTTTCCTTCTAGTCCCAGTTTTCTGAGATTTAAAAATTGTGAATAGGTACTGAAGTTTGCAAAATGCATTTTCTACATTTATAGAGATGCTCAGATTTCTTTTTTCCCTTATATTGTTAATATGGTGAATTACTTTTTTTTCCCACATACTAACTTTGTATTTTTGGGAAAACCCCACTTGGTCATAATGTATTGTACTTTTTATGTATCACTGGATTTAATTTGCTTATATGTAATTAAGATTTCTGCCTCTATGTACATGAAAAATATTAGTCTTACATTTTCTTTTCTTGTAATGTTCTTGCCTCTTATTGTTATCAGGGAAAGAACTGCCTCATAAAATCAGCTGAGGAGAGGTCCCTCCTCCTCTATTTTTTAAGTGATTTCCAAAGAACTGGTTTTATTTCTCTCTTAAATATTTGAAATAATTTATCAGTAAGACACCTGGGCCTGAATTTTACTTGTGAGAAGGGTTTAATTCTAAATCAATTTCTCTAATTGATATGGCAGCTATTCAGAATTTCTATCTCTTCTATAATCAATTTTGGTAATTTGTGTCTTTAAGGAATTTGTTTCATCTAAGTGATTAAAATTTTTTTTGCCTAAATTTCTTTATAGTTGTCTCTTAGTCTCTTTTAAGCATCTGTAGGATCTTCATGATTTTCCTTCTTTTGATCTTAATATTAGTAATTGAGTTTTTTCTTTAAGCTAGAATTTCTTTTCAATTTTATCAGATTTATATTTCATTGTTTTTTCCCTTTGTCTTGTTTTTATGTGTTCCACTATTACTTATTTTCTCCTATTTACTTTATGTTTATTTTATTTTTAAAAAATATTTTATTTATTTATTTGGTAGAGAGAGAGGACAAGCAGTGGGAGAGGCAGACTCCCTGTTGAGCAGGGAGCCCTACATGGGCCTCCATCCCAGGATCCTCGGATCGTGACCTGAGCTGAAGGCAGATGCTTAACTGACTGAGCCACTGGACACCCCTATTTACTTTAGGTTTAATTTGCTTTTCTTTTCCTAGTTCCCTAAAATGGATACTTAGACAATTGATTATTGAAACTTTCTTCTTTTCTAATACAAACATTCAAAGCTATAAGTTTGTCTGTAAACATTGCTTTAGATGACCCAACAAATTTTGACATGTTGTGTTATCATTTTACTTTAGTTGAGAATATTTTCTAAGTTTCCTTGTGATTTTTTTCCCCCCAAAATCAAGTTGGTTCCTTGGCCTATGGATTATATAGAAACGTATTGTCAAGTCCCACATATTTTGGAATATTCCAGATATCTTTCTGGAATTGATTTTTATTTTAATTCAGAATATACTTTGTGTATACTTTTATTTCCAAAAGAATTATTGAAACTTGTTTTGTGGCACTGACTTTTTTAAGACTTATTTTGTGTTCAAGAATGGGGTTTTTCTTGGTGAATGTTATATGTGTATGCTTGAAATTTATGGTATTTGCCTGATGATAATCATAATGGAGTACTCTGTAACTGTCAGTTGGGTCAAACTTGATTGATAGCATTGTTTATATCTTCTTTATCCTTACTAATTTTTTCCTATTTCTACTAATTATAGAGACAGGATTGTTGAAATAGCTCTGGACAGTTGCAGACTTCCCTATTTCTTCTTTCAGTTTGTCAGTTTCTGCTTCACATATTTTGAAGCTCTGTTGCTAGGTGCATAGATATTTATGGTTATGTCTTCTTGGTGAACTGATCCCTTTATTATTATCCCTCTTTGTTCCTGGCAACATTCCTATTTTTCTGAAGTCTACTTTGTCTGATATTAATATAGCCAGCTTTCTAATGAATAGTTTTTGCATGGTGCGGTGCATCTTTTCCCCATGTTTTATTTTTGATCTATAGTCTATTTAATGTGAACTTCTGGTAGACAGCATTTAATTGGTTCTTGGTTTTTATTCAGTCTGACAATTATGCATGAAATTTTTTTTGTGTATTTGAGTATAGTTAACACAAAACATTCATTAGTTTCAGGTGCGTAACATAGTGATTTGACAGGTTTAAACATTATGCTATGCTCACCACAAGTGTAGCTACCACCTATCACCATATAAGGCTATTGTAATAACATTGACTATATTCCTTATGCTGTTATTCCTATGACTTACATATATACATGTATCCATACACACCCCACCACCACCGCTACACATCTTCCTTATTATTTTTCTACTGATGGACACATAGGGTTGTTTCC
This sequence comes from Canis lupus familiaris, assembly GCF_011100685.1. Taxonomy (NCBI): domain Eukaryota; kingdom Metazoa; phylum Chordata; class Mammalia; order Carnivora; family Canidae; genus Canis; species Canis lupus. The sequence continues at coordinate 20,303,157 of NC_049250.1, forward strand.
ATATCTTGGTTATTGTAAATAATGCTGCAATAAACATAAGGAGGGAGGAGTGCAAATATTTTTTGAATTAGTTTTTGTTTTCTTTGGCTAAATACCCAATAGTGGAATTATTGAATTGTATGATATTTCTATTTTTAAATTTTGGAGGGACCTCTGTGCAATTTTCCACAATTGCTGTACCAGTTTATATTCTCTCCAACAGGGTATGAGGGTTTCTTTTTGTCCAATCATCAACACTGATTTCTTGTCTTTTTGACTTTAGCTGTTCTGACAGGTATAAGGTGATATATCATTGTGGTTTTGATTTGCATTTCCCTGATGATTAGTGATGTTGAGCATCTTTTCATGTGTCTATTGGCCATTTGTATATCTTTTTTGGAAAAATGTCTTCTGCCATTTAAAATTTATTTAAAAAATTTTAAATTTAAATACAATTAGCCAATATATAGTACACATTAGTTTAAGAAGTAATGTTCAGTTATTCATCAGTTGTGTATAACACCCAGTGATCATCATATCTGATGCTCTCCTTAATGCCCATAACTCAATTACTTTATCTCCTCATCCATCTTCCCTCCAGCAACCCTCAGTTTGTTTCCTATAGTAAAGAGTCTCTCATGGTTTTTCTCCCTCTCTGATGACTTCTTCAGTTTTCCCTCCTTTACCCTATGATCCTCTGCACTGTTTCTTATATTCCACCTATGAGTGAAATTATATGATAATTGTCTTTCTCTGTTTGACTTATTCCCTCAGTGTAATACCCTCCAGTTCCATCCATGGTGATGTAAACAGTAAGTATTCATCCTTACCAGTATATTCCATTGTAATATACTGAGTAATATTCCATTGTATATATATACTGCATCTTCTTTGTCCATTCTTCTGTCAATGGACATCTCAGCTCTTTCCACAGTTTGACTATTGTGGACATTACTGCTGTGAACATTGGCGTGCAGGTTCCCCTTCGGATCACTACATTTGTATCTTTGGGGTAAATACCCAGTAATGCAATTGCTGGGTCATAGGGTAGCTCCATTTTTACATTAGATTTTTAATTTATTTATTTATGATAGTCACAGAGAGAGAGAGAGAGAGGCAGAGACACAGGCAGAGGGAGAAGCAGGCTCCATGTACCGGGAGCCCGACGTGGGATTCGATCCTGGGTCTCCAGGTTCGCGCCCTGGGCCAAAGGCAGGTGCCAAACCACTGCGCCACCCAGGGATCCCGGTAGCTCCATTTTTAACTTCTTGAGGAACCTCCATACCATTTTCCAGGGTGACTGCACCGTCTTGCATTCCCATCAACAGTGTGAGAGGATTCCCCTTTCTCTGCGTTCTTGCCAACATTTGTTATTTCCTGTCTTGTTAATTTTAGCCATTCTGATTAGTATAAGGTGGTATGGAACATATTTATATGTATCAGTTGGCCATTTGTATGTCTTTGGAGAAATGTCTGTTCTTCTGCCCACTTCTTAACTGGATTCTTTGTTTTTTGGGTTTGAATTTCATAGGTTCTTTATAGATCTTTATCTGATGTGCCATTTGCAAATATCTTCTTCCATTCCGTAGTTTGTCTTTTAGTTTTGTTGACTGTTTCCTTTGCTTGTGCTGAGGCTTTTTTTTTTTTTTTTAAGATTTTAATCTATTCATTCATGATACACAGATAGAGGGTGGGGGCAGAGACAGGCAGAAGGAGAAGCAGGCTTCATGCAGGGAGCCCAATGCGGGACCTGATCCCTGGACCCCAGGATCACGCCCTGGGCCGAAGGCAGGCACCAAACCACTGAGCCACTCAGGGATTCCCACATGCTAAGGCATTTTATCTTGATGAAGTCTCAGTAGTTCATTTTTGCTTTTGTTTCCCTTGCTTTAGAGATGTGTCTAGCAAGAAGTTACTGTGGCCAAGTTTGAAGAGGTTGCTGCCTGTGTTCTCCTCTAGGATTTTGATGGATTCCTGTCTCACATTTAGGTATTTCAACCATTTTGTGTTTACTTTTGTGTATGGTGTAAGAAAAAGGCCAGGTTTCATTCTTCTACATTTGGCTGTCCAATTTTCCCATTGAAGAGTACGCCCATTTTTAAATCAGATTGCTGTTTTGTTGTTGAGTTTTAGAACTTCTTTATTTATTTTGGATATTAACCGCTTATCAGATATATGATTTGTAAATATCTTCTATTCAGTAGGTTGCCTTTTTTGTTTTGTTGATGGTGTCTTTTGCTGTGCAAAAGTTTTCTAGTTTGAGGTAGTCTCAATAGTTTATTTCTGTTTTTGTTGCCCTTGCTTAAGGAGACATATCTAGGAAAATGTTGCCATGACTGTGTTGTGTATATTCTGCTATTGTATTTTTGCTACTCTGCCCTTCAGGCCAGCCTGTGGAGGCTCTTCTTGCCTGCTGTGGGAAACATTTGGTCCCTGGCCTGAATGTGATGAACTTTAAGTAGGTGTGCTCTAGTCTGCTTGTGAAGTGAGATTTGACACCAACTCCACCAGAACTGAGGCCCTGTGGAACTCTGATCAGGAGGTATGTTGTGGGCTGTTTGACTGGGGGAGAGGCCCACTGCATTGGGACAGAGGCAAACTTGACTGAAAAGGGCAGTCTTGCCAGAGCACAGGGTGATGGGGCTTGGTACAGGCAAGTTAGGCAGCCAGTGTCAGCATTGTGCTGCTTCCTACAGATGGCTCTATGTTTATGCTGATGGGGAGAGGGTGGGAAATGGCATTAGCCAACTCCTTTGTTCCTGGAGAGGTATCTCTGTGAACACTGCCTCTCAGGGACATGCTCAGAGAAGAGTAAATAGTCTCCCCACTGTGTGCCACAGGCATTCTTCTGATCACTGTTGCCATGTTATGCACTCCCTGGATTGTTTGCCCACCTTCTCTCAAGGAGAAAGGCTATGCCTTCCAGGCTCTGTGCTAGCCAAGCCTGCCATTCTTTAAAACTCCAGACTTTAAGCCCCACTGGTTGCAAGAACCTACGAAATTCAGGCCTTTTTGTTTTCCTTGTGCATTCCCCTGTGTGCTTTTCTCTCTCTTGTCCTTACCTATGGCCACAGCTCCCTTCCCTCTGTAGCACCTGTGATCCGTTTCTCTCCTAAACCGTGTCTCTGCACTTCCTACCTTCTTCAGTGTGGCCTTTTCTCTCCTTTTAGTTATGGAGTTTGTTCTGTCAGTTTTCAGTTTGACCCTAGAATATTTAGGATGATTTGATAGTTATCTACGTGTGTTGGTGAAACAAAATGAGCCTAAGGTCCTATTACTCCACCACATCTTCCTCTCTTTACCAGAGACTTGATGAAGTACAACTGGTTATTTTATTTTTATTTTTAAAAAATATTTTACTTATTCATTAGAGAGAGAGAGAGAGAGAGATTGAGAGAGAGCACAAGCAGGGGGAGTAGCAGAGGGAGAGGGAGAAGCAGACTCCCCACTGAGCAGGGAGCCCCATGTGGGGCTTGATCCCAGGACTGAGAGACCACAACCTGAGCTGAAGGCAGACACCCAACCATCTGAGCCACCCATATGCCCCTGGTCAGTTTATTTTTTAATGAATTGTCCTTTCTGTTTTATCTTTAAGAAATTTTAGCCTAATCCAGGAATCAGCCAACTATGACCTGTAGTCCAGGTCAGGCCTGCTGATTGTTTTTGTATGATTTATGTGCTATGAATTATTTTAATTGAAATTTTTGGGGTTAACTATAGATTCACATGCAGTTGTAACAAACTGTAGCAAGGTGTTCATGAACACTTTCCTAGTTTCTCCCAATGGTAGGCCTTTTTAAAATTATACAATTTAATATCACAACCAAGATATTGACATTGGCACAGTCCACAAACCTTATGTAGATTTTTCCAGTTTTACTTGTACTCATTTGTGTGGGTAAGAATAGTTTTTACATTTTTAAATAAACTCTGCCCAATATGGAGCTCAGACTCATGACCCTGAGATCAAGAGTTACATACTCTACTGACTGAGCCAGCCAGGGATACTTTTTTCATTTTTAAATGGTTGAAAAAAATCAAAATAATATTTCTTGATGCATGAGTATTATATGAAATTCACATTTTAGCATCCATAGCTTTTATTGGAGCATAGCTACATTCACTTATTTATAGTATAGTCTATGGCAGCTTTTGCCCATTGATAAAATAATGGACTAGTTGTGACAGAGAACATATATAGTAATTGCATTGCCTTCTATTGCTGCTCAGTGGACTATAAATTGCAGTAATACAGTTATAACTTGACAACATTTTGTGCACCATATATTACTGTACAATGACATTGTATTTACTTTTTACTTATCAGGGCATTCCCATCATGTCACAACAAGAAGACAAAAGTGGATTTTGAATATCATACTTATAAGGCACAATGAAATTTAGATTATCTTGTTAACAAACCAGATGTGCAATGACACCACAGCTGTGCTGAAAGAATGCAGTGTACACTGACATTCTCAGACTATCACAATATTCCTAACTCACAGTAAAGAAATAGGAAAAATTAGAAAATTCATTGTGGAATATCTCATCATGGCAAAATTTCCAAAAATAAAAAAATAAAGGCTGCAACCAATGTAAGTTTTTGAGTGGCCAATTTGTTAGCCAAACAAAGACTTCTTTTTTTAAAAAAATATTTTATTTATTTATTCATGAGAGAGAGAAGCAGGCAGGGACACAGGCAGAGGGAGAAGCAGGCTCCATGCGGGACTCCTCAGGACCCTAGGATCACTCCCTGGCTAAAGGCAGGCGCTAAACCACTGAGCCACCCAGGGATGGATCCCCAAACAAATACTTCTTATGGTGAATTAATTAAAATCATGTTTGTAGCAGCTGAAGAAAAAAATGTGTCCAGAGAAAACATTTGTTTAAGATAATTAGTCTTTTGGCAAGAGCGAATTCTCAAAGACTTGAGGACATTAAGAGTAAAATCAGTAGTCAGCAAGAAGGCAAATTATTTCAAGTGGTTTTCATTGGCTCTTGATGAGTTGAAAATGTTACTGGTATATCTCAATCATTTCTTTTTATTCAAAGATTAAATACCAAGTTTGAAGTGATAAAGTATTAGCCCTATGAATATTCTGCATGGAACAGCTACAGGTAATGATATTTTCAAATAAGTTATGAAATGCTAATATAGTACAACCTGAAGGTGGTATCTACTAAAATGTGTTAAAACTGATAGTGGTAAAAATACGGGTGAAGCAGGAAAATTTTGACTGAACAAATTGACAAAGCTTTTGAAAACAAAAGCTGTTTAAAGCCTTTGGTTATTCAGTAGTACTTCACAGGTAATATTTCAGTCTATCATTTGTTATTGAACTGATAGTGTTTAACAGAGGACTTCATTTACTCTTGTGACTTAACCATTATGAGTTTTGTGAATTTTTGTCAGAAACGTAAGTGAAATATCCTAGCTTGCTCTTCTGCATAACAGTTCAATGATTTAGCATTGGTAATGTTTTACTGTGGTTTTTGTTATTATGAATAATACTCCTAGGAACACTCATGCACAAGATTTTGTTTGAGCACCTATTTTCAGTATTTTTTGGGTATATATATATCATGGTGAAATTTCTGAGTATTATGGGTTAAATTGTATCTTCCCAAAAGATATATTGTAGTCCTTACCTTTGGTACCTGTGACATGACCTATTTTCAAAATAGAATCTTAGTCGATATTATCAAATGAAGATGAGGTTATACTGGTTTAAGGTGGATTTTAATCCAATAATTATAAGAGGGAGATTTGGATAGAGAGACAGACATGCACAGGAGGAGGCAGCCATGTGAATACAGAAGCACAATTTGAAGTGATGCAGCTCCAAGCCAAGGAAGCTAGGGATTGCTGGCAACCACGAGAAGCTAGAAGAGACAGGAAGGATCCTTTCCTAGAATCTTCAGAGGGAGCATGGTCTGAAATCACACAATGTTTTGAATTTCTAGCCTTCATATCTGTAAAAGAATAAATTTCTACTGTTTTAAGTCATCTAGTTTAGGGTAATTTGTTATGGAAGCCCTAGGAACCTAATACACTGGGTCATATGACCATTCTATGTTAAACTTTTTTAGAAATATCAAACTGATACAATAGCAGCTGCCATTTTACAATTCCATCAGCAATTTTTAGGGTTTCAGTTTCTCCATGTCCTCAATGACAAATGTTTTCTTTTTCTATATTTACAGCCATTCGGGCAGCCCCGGTGGTGCAGCGGTTTAGTGCCACCTGCAGCCCAGGGCGTGATCCTGGAGACCCTGGATCGAGTCCCACGTCGGGCTCTCTGCATGGAGCCTGCTTCTCCCTCTGCCTGTGTCTCTGCCTCTCTCTCTCTGCATCTCTATGAATAAATAAATAAATAAATAAATAAATAAATAAATAAATCTTTAAAAAAATTTACAGCCATTCTAGTGGGTGCAAAGTACGGTCTCATTGTGGTTTTGATTTGTATTTCCTTAATAAGCAATGATGCTCAGCGTCTTTTCATGTATTTTTTTGGTCACTTGTGTATCTTTGAAAAAAAATCTATTGAAAAAATTTGCCCATTTAAAAAATTGGGTTATTTATTTATTTTTTTTTTGTTGAGGTAAATATTCTTTATATATGCTGAATATTAGGTCCTTATCAGATATATGACTTATAATATTTTCTTTATTCTATGGATTTTCTCTTTCTTGATAGTGTCTTTGATGCACACCTGTTTTTAATTTTGATGAATTCAGTGTAACACGTTATTCTTTGATTGCTTGTATTTTTGGTGTTATAGCTAAGAAACCATGCTACCCAAGGCCATGAAACCTTAAACCTATGTTTTCTTTTTTTTTATTTTTTAAGATTTTATTTATTCATGAGACATACACACACACACAGAGGCAGAGACACAGGTAGAGTTAGAAGCAGGCTCCATGCTGAGAGCCTGATGTGGGACTTGATCCCGGGTCTCCAGTATCACACCCTGGGCTGAAGGTGGTGCTAAACCACTTAGCCACCAGGCTGCCCCCTATGTTTTGTTTTAAGAGTTTTATAGTTGCAGCTCTTACATTTAGGCCTTTGATCCATTTTTAATTAATTTTTGTATATAGTATAAGGTATGGGATCAAAATAATTTTTTTGCATGTTGATATTCACTTGTCCTAGCATCATTTGCTGAAAAGATTATTCTTTCTCCATTGAATAATCTTGGTATCTCTATCTAAAGCCAATTGACCATAGATGTATGTGTTTAGTTCTGGAATCTCAAATCTATTCCTTTGATCTATATATCTGTCTTTATGCCAGTATGACACTGTCTCGATTACTGTTGCTTTGTAGTAGAATTTGAAAACAGAAGGTGTGAATCTCCCAACTTTGCTCCTCTTTTTTCAAGACTGTTTTGTCTTTTCTGGGTCCTTCGTAATTCTATATGAATTTTAGGATCAGCTCTATATTTCCGTAAAAAGAAAAGGCAGTTGGAATTTTAAAAGGGATTATGTTGAATCTCTGGATCAATTTGGGAAGTATTACTACTTTAACAATATTAAATGCTCCAATCATTGAATATAGGATGTCTGTCCACCACTTATTTGCGTCTTTAATTTCTTTCAATGAAATTTTGTAATTTTCAGGGTACAATTTTTATACTTCTGTTATATTATACCTAAATATTTTTTGATGCTTTTGTAAATGTATTTGTTTTCTTCATTTTCAGACTGTTCATTGACAGCATATAACTGATTTTTGTTTATTGATCTTGTATCCTGAAACTTTGCTAACCTCACTTATTAGTTCTAATAGATTTTTTCTTTTCCTTTATTTATTGAGGTAAAATTGTATATATAACATTATGTTTCAGATGCACATTATAATTTGACACCTGTATACACTACAAAGTGATCACCACTAAAATTCTAGTTATCATCTATCACTATACAATTGACCTTCACTCATTTCACAGACTCTTCACCACACCCCCCAACTTTGGTAATCCACATTCTATTATTTGTATCTATGAGTTTAATTTTTTTATCTCTTTTTTTTTTTTTTTTTAGATTTCACATAAGAGTGAAATCATGCTGTCTTTTTCCATCTGACTTATTTCAGTTAGAATAACAACTTCAAGGTCCATCCATTTTGCCACAAGTGATTTTCTTTTCTTTTTTTTTTTTTTTTTGGCTGAGAAATATTCCATTCTATATTCCACATCTTCTTTTTCCCTTCATTTATTGATGGACATTTAGGTTGTTTCCATTTCTTGGCTATTGCAAATAATGCTGCAATGAATATAAGGGTATATATATCTTTTTGAATTAGCATTTTTTAAATTGTTTGGATAAATGCCCAGAAGTGCAAGAATTAGATCATATGGTAGTTCTAGCCTTAATTTTTTTGAGGAATCTACATACTGTTTTTCATAGTGAGTATACCAATTTACATTCCCATCAACCATGTACAATGGTTCCCTTTTCTCTACGTCCTCTCCAACCCTTATGATTTCTTGTCTTTTTGATAGCAGCCATTCTAACTGGTGTGAGGTGATGGCTTAGTGTGGTTTTGATTTGCACTTTCCTAATAATTAGTGATGTTGAAGATCTTGTCATGTGTCTATTAACTATCTGTATGTCTTCTCTGGAAAAATATCTATTTAGCTTCTCTGCCCATTTTTAATCAGTTGTTGTTATTGAGCTGTATGAGTTCTTTATATATTTTGGATATTAATCCCTTGTCAGGTATATGAATTGGAAAAATCACCATTCAGTAGTTTGTTTTTTGGTTAAAATAATGGTTTCTTTTGTGTATAGAAGGTTTTCAGTTTGATGTAATTCCATTTGTTTATTTTTGCTGGCCTTTGGAATCAGATTCACAAAAATATCATTAAGACCATTGTTAAGGAGCTGGCAGCTTATATTTTCTCCTAGGAATTTTATTGTTTCAGGTTTTATACTCCAGTCTTCAATCCATTTTGAATTAATTTTTATGTATGATGTAAGATAGTTTAGTTTCATTCTTTTGCATGTTGCTGTCCAGTTTTCCCAACACCGTTTATTGAAGATACTGTCCTTTCTTCATTGTATGTTCCTGGCTCCTTGGTGGTAAATTAATTGGCCATACAGGTTTGATTCTGAGCTCTCTATTCTGTTCCATTGACTTATGTGTCTGTTTTTATGCCAATACCATATTGCTTTGATTACTATGGCTTTGTAATATAGTTTAAAATCAAGAAGTGTAATACCTCTGCCTTGTTCTTCTTTTTTTGGTGGGGATGTGGAAATGCTTTGTTTTTCTTTATCAATGTTGCATTGGTTATTTGTGATCTTTTGTGGTTCCATACAAATTTTTGGAATTATTCGTTCTAGTTCTGTGAAAAATGCCATTGTAGTTTTGATAGAAATTGCCTGGAAACTGGCTTGCTTTAGGTAGTATGGATACTTTAACAATCTTAATTCTTCTATTCCATAAGTAGAATATCTTTCCATTTGCTTGTGTCTTCTCCAATTTTTTTTGATTACTGTCTTACAGTTTTTAGTGTACAGGTCTTTTATATCATTGGTTAAATTAATTCCTTTTGATTCTTTTTGATGGAATTATAAATGGGATTGTTTTTTTAATTTCTCTTTCTGATAATTCATAGATAGTGGAATATTTTGTGGGAAGTTTTTTGATTACTAAGTAAATCTCTTTGCTTGTTATATGTATATTCAGATTTTTAATTTCTTCTTGAGTTAATTTTTATAGTTTGTCTTTCTAGAAAATTTTTCCATTTTATTTATCTAATTTGTTGGCATTCATTCATTATATTCCCCAATAATCCTTTATATTTGTGTGCGGTTAGTAAGGATGTTACCCTTTTTATTCATAATTTTAGTAATTTAAGTCTTTTTCTTTTTTTTCCTTTGTTAAAGATCTGTCAATATTGTTTATCTTTTCATAGAATCAACTTTTGGTTTCATTGATTTTCTATTCTCTATTTTATTATGTTAGCTGTAATTTTTATTATTAGATTATTGATTTGAGGTTTAAAAAATAGGTTTGTACAGTTATAAAATTACTCCTGAACACTGTTATTGCTGTATTTCATAGGTTTTGGCATGCTGTATCTTCATTTTCTTTAATTTCAAACTATATTTAAATTTTCCTTATAATTTCTTCCTTGGTCTATTGGTTTAAAGTGCACTGTTTAGTTTCCACATATTGTAAATTTCTCAAATTTTCTTCTCTGGATTTTTCCTCTCAAATTCTTGTCTTTGGAGAGTATGCTTTGTTTGATTTCAGCCTTTTAAAATTTATTGAGACTTGTTATATGGCTTAACATATTAACTATAATGGAGAATGTTCCATGTGCATTGGAGAATGTGTATTCTGCTATTGTTCTATAGATGCCTTTAGGTCTAGTTGGTTTATACTGTTGTTCAACCTTGATTTCTGTGCTGATTTTCTGTGTAGTTGTTCTATCCATTATTGAAAATGGGCTATTGAGGTCTCTGACTATTGTTGATTTGTCCATTTCTTCTTTCAATTCTGGCAGTTTCATTTCATGTAATTTGGGATGGTTATTGGGTGCATATATATTTATAATTGCTATATCTTCTTGATGGATTCATGTTTTTATCATTATAAATGTATTTCTTTAACTCTAGTAACAATAATTGTCTTAAAGTCTAATTTGTCTAATATTAGTATAAACTTTCTAGTTCTCTTTTGCCAACAATTTGCATTGTATGTATTTTCCATCTTTTTACTTTTAGCATATTTTTGTCTTTGAATTTAAAGTGTCATGTAGTCAGTATATAGTTAGATCATGTTTTGATTAATTGATTGATTGAGAGGGAGAGTGCAGAGAGGGACAGAAGGAGAGGGAGAGAGAGAATCTTATACAGGCTCCATGCCCAGTGTAGAGCCTGATATGGGGCTCGATCACACAATCCTGAGATCATGACTTGAGCTGAAATCAAGCATCAGACACTTAAGTGACTGAACCACCCTGGCACCCCTAGATCATGTTTTTATTATTTATTTATTTATTTATTTATTTTTATTTTATTTTATTTTTAGATCATGTTTTTAAAATCAAGTTTTCCATTTCTGACTTTTTTATATGACATTTACATATAATTATTGTTAAGGTAAAATTTATACTTTCAAATTTATACAAATTTTACTAATTGTTTCTTATATTTCATTCCTCCCCTCAGCTCCTTAATTAATGGTATCCTTTGTGTTTAATATTTTTCTTTTCTTTTTTTTTTTTAAAGATTTTATTTATTTATTCATGACAGACAGACAGAGACACACACACACACACACACACAGGCAGAGGGAGAAGCAGGCTCCATGCAGGGAGCCTGACATGGGACTTGATCCCAGGTCTCCAGGATCACACCCTGTGCTGAAAGTGGCGATAAACCGCTGGGCCACTAGGGCTGCCCTAATAGATATTTTCTAACATATTTTAATTCCGTTGTAATTTTTTGGGCATATATACTTTTAATCTTTTTTAATTTGAGTATACTTGACACACAATGTTATATCAGTTTTAGGTATACAGCATAGTGATTCAATATCTCTACAAGTTATGCTGTGGTCAAAAGAAGTATAGCTACCATCTGTCACCATTCATTGCTATTAAAATATCAATGACTGTATTCCCTATGCTGTACCTTTTATTCCCATGACTTATTAATTCTATAACCAGAAGGCTGTATCTCCTGCTTCCCTTCCATTCTGCTCATCCTCCCCTTCCCTTTGGCAATCATCAGTTTGTTCTCTACATTTATAGGTCTGATTCAGCTTCCTGTCTATTTATTTTTTTGCTTTGTTTTTTAGATTCTACATGAGTGAAATTATATGGTATGTGTCTTTCTCAGTCTGATTTATTTAAGTATGTGTCTTTCTCAGTCTGATGAATGGACCCTCTAGGTCCATTCATGTTGTCTCAGATGGCATGATTTCATCCTTTTTTAAGGCTGTGTAGCATTCCATGTGTAAACACACACACACACACACACACACACACATCCCACATTTTCCTCATCCATTCATTTATTGATGAACACTTACATTGGTTCTGTATCTTGATTATTGTAAATAATGTTGCAATAAACATAAGGGTGTATATACCTTTTTGAATTAGTATTTTTGTTTTCTTTGGGTAAATATCCAATAGAGGAATTTTTGGATCATATTTTTATTTTTTCTATAAAAATATTTCTATTTTTAATTTTTGTAGGAAACTCCATATTGTTTTCCACCATGGTTATACCAATTTATGTTCCCATTAACAGTGTACAAGGGGTCCCTTGCCAACACTTGCTCTTTCTTTTTTTTTTTAAAGATTTTATTTATTTATTCATGAGAGATAGAGAGAGGGAGAGAGAGAGGCAGAGACACAGGCAGAGGAAGAAGGGAGAGGCAGAGACACAGGCAGGCTCCACGCAAGGAGCCTGATGTGGGACTCTATCCCAGAACTCCAGGATCACGCCCTGGGCCAAAGGCTGGCACCAAACCGCTGAGCCACCCAGGGATCCCCTTGTTATTTCTTTTTTATTTTAGCTATTCTAACAGGTGTAAGGTGATATTTCTTTGTCGTTTTGGTTTGCATTTCCCTGAAGATTAGTGATGTTGAGTTTAGTGTGTATATATATATATATATATTTTGAGTTTAGTGTATATTTTTGAGTTATATTCTTAACGGTTGTCCTGGGCATTACCATTACCATTTCATTTTATAACAACCTAGTTCAGATTAATACCACCTTAATAATATATAAAAATGAAGTTTTTATATAACTCTGTATGCTGTTCTTCCTTGTACTGTTGTCAACACATATTACCACTTTATATACTATGTGCCTACCAACTTAGATTTATGAATACTGCATCATGCAGTTGTCTTTTAAATCAGATAAGAAAAAAGTTACAGATAGATATTTATGCTCTTTTTTTATATTTACCTTTTGTAGTTATACTTATTGGTGCTTTATATTTCTTCATGTGGATTAGGGTTACTGTCTATTATCCTTTCTTGTCAGCCTGAAATACTCTTTTTAGTGTTTCAATAATACTCCTTTTAGTAATTCTTATAAGGCAGCTCTGCTAGTAAAAATTTTTCTCAGATTTTATTTATGTAGAAATCTCTTAATTTTTTCTTCATCTTACAAAATAGACTCTCTTTTAAAAAAGAAGATTTAGTGCTATCTCCTTCATTTTTGGAGGATAATTTTGCCTGATTCAAAATTTTAAATTGACCGGTTTTTTTTTCCCCGTAGTTGAATGTTATCCCAGTGGCTTTCTGATGAGAATTAGTAGTTAATCTTTTTGAGGATCCCTTGTATATGATGGTGTGATGAGTCTCTTCTCCTTTACTGTTTAAGATTCTATTTTTGTCTTCTGCTTTCAACAGTTTTATTATGATTTGTGTAAGTGTAGATCTCTTTGATTCTCATCCTAAAGTTTGTTCAGCAGCCTGGTTGTGCATATGAATGTTTCTCAACAATTTTTGGAAGTTTTCAACATGTCCTCAAATATTCTTTCTACTCCCTTCTCTCTTACCCTATAGTGACATATTGGTATATTTGATAGTGTCTCACATATCTTTAAGGTTCTGTTCATTTTTTTTCACCCTTTTTTTTATTTCTGTTCATGAGACTGGATAATATCAATTGATTGATCTTTAAGTTTGATAATTATTTTTTCTTCCTGCTCAAATCTGCTATTAAGCCCCTCTAGTGAATTTTTCATTTCAGTTATTGTACTTTTCAACTCTGGAATCTGTTTGCTTTTTATAATCATATTTCTTTATCAATATGCTCCATGTGGTAAAACATCATTTTGCTACTTTATTTCTTTAAACATAATTTTCTTAGGTCTCTGAACATATTCAAAATAGCTGATCTGAAGTCTTTGGCTGGTATGTCCAACGTCTGGCTTCCTCAGGGACAGTTTATATTGATCACTTTTTTTCCTGAGTTCTTATCATTCTTTCTGTGTTTTTGTATGTCTTGTAATTTTTTTTTTGTTGTTGAAAATTGAACGTTTTAAATAACATAGTTATCACTCTGGAAATTAGATTCTACCCTATTCCCAGAGTTTGATGTTACTGGTGCTCATAGTAGTAGTTTTTGCTTGCTTAGTGGCTTTTCTGAACTACCTTGTAAGGTTTGTGTCCTTTTTGTGCGAAGCCACTGAAATCTCCATTTGTTAGCTTAGTGGTCAGCTAACTATTAAACAGAAATTTCTTTAAATACTTGGAGCCATTCAGTCCCCCAGTCTTTTCCAAGGGACTATGGGTGCTTTTTGAGACATGCTTTCAACACTCAGCCAAGAAGTTTACAACTCTGCCTTACCCGTCACTTCCTACTTACACAGAGCCTTAAGGTCAGCTGGAAGTGAGAACATGGGGCGTTTTTAAGTCTTTCCTTAGCATATTTATAGCCCTGGGTATGCATGGCCTTCTATGTTCCTGGGAATATGTCAGATCTTTTTTTCAAAGTCCATATAGACATTTCATTTCTCAGGTTTCCTTTTAAATGTTTTGATTAGTCTGTTGTTTGTTCCAACTGTTACCCATCACCTCAGGCATCTGTGATGTTGAGCTTTTGACAAATGCTTCCTGGGAAGAGGCATTTAACACTGGACAAATTTAAGCGAGATCAAGTAAATGCAAGCATTTTGAATGGAGTCTTCCAGGGAACCACCAGACAGGTCAAATATTACTTCTTTGAAAATGACTTTATTCTGCTCCCTCTGTAACTGGGAATGTGAGCTGTGGTTTTTTCATGGGTTGGGGTATGGGACTAGTGCAAGTTAAAACAAAGTTCAATTTCTTTCAATTTCTTACTGAGACTTAGCTGTTTTTCTCAATTAAATGTTTCCTGGATTGCTACAAGCCTTTTGTTAATTTCCAGAGTTCCGAAAAAGTTAATTTTGACAGTTTTGGGGGCCATTTTTTGGTTGCTTTTATGGAGGGCTAAACTTTTGAAGGTATTTACTCTGACAGTTTTGTTGATGTCACTCTGCAATCAGTTTTGATGTTCAAAAACACTAACTTTGATATCCAATTAAGTGATGTGCTTAATTAAGTGAAGCCCACCCCAAATTCTATTACTCATATTCATATTCCTATTGTGGACTAGTACTACACAAAATTGCACTCAGTTATCACAGGTATATTTTGAATTTCTTCAAAAAAATTTGTGGAAATTTTTTTCTTTCTTGCTGTATAAGGACCTATACAGTATTCTCATTTTTTCCCTCTTGGTCCAAAGTTTAAAATATTTACTATCTGGCCCTTTACAGAAAAAGTTTGCTAACCTCTGGTCTAATCCAAGGTCCAAAGATTTCCTCCTATGTTTTTTCTAAAGGTTTTATAGTTTTAGGTTTTCCATTTAGATCTATGGCCCATTTTGAGTTAATTTTTTATTGCAAGATATGGATCCACATTCATTTTTTTCTATATGGATATGCAGTGATTCCATCACAGTTTGTTGAAGCGGCTGCTTTTCTCCACTGCATTGTCTTGGCATCTTTGTCAAAAATTAGTTGTTTATGTGTGAGTTTATTTCTGGGACTATATTCTTTTCTACTGATCTATTTGTCTTATATTTATGCCAATGCCATGCTTTCTTGATTACTACAGCTTTATAACAATTCTTGAAATAGGTAATATAAGTTCTTCAACTCTATGATCAATTCTTCCCCCCAGAATTGTTTGGCTATTACAGGTCTAGCATTTTTTAAAGGTCTTTAACATTTTTATATGCAATTTAGAATTAGTTTGCCAGTTTCAACAAGAAAGTCTTTCTGATTTTTATTGGGATTGTGTTGAATGTATAGATCAATTTGAGGAGAGTTTACGTCTTAACGATAGTGTGTCTCTGGACCTGTGAACAAGGCATATCTTTTAATCTGTTTAGGTATTCTTTAATTCTCTCAGCAGTATATTATTTCTAACTCCAAGATCTTGGAAATTAAGGACTACACATATTACAGTACTAAACATGGGAGCTCCAATTTTTGGTTCAGGTTGCCTGACTCTAAATTTCAGCTTCACTATTTACCAGCTGTGTGATCTTGGGGAATTGCTTGACTTCCCTGCTTCAGTTTACCATTTACAAAATGGAGGAGTGATAGTACTTTTTCACAGGGTTAATAGGAGTTAATGCATAAAATTGCTTAGGACACTTCCTGGCACAGATTAATTATTATGTAAAGATCAGCTTTTGTATGCTGTGATAAGGAATTCATATAAACATTATTTGATTTATACCATTAATACTGAGGGATGGTGTGCCTAAAAGTTTTTTTTATTGTACTAAGACAAATAAAAAATAAAGATATAGCAAGTGGCAACAACTTCAAAAACATTTTTCTTTTTTTTTAAGGATTTTATTTATTTATTCGTGAGAGACAGACAGAGAGAGAGAGAGAGAGAGAGAGGCAGAGACATAGGCAAAGGGAGAAGCAGGTTCCTGTAGGGAGCCAGTGTGGGACTTGATCCCAGGACCCTGGGATCACGACCTGAGCAGAAGACAGACACTCAACATTGAGCCACCTAGGTGCACACTCTTTCTAGCTTCCTTAGGTATGAAGTTAGTTTGTATATTTGAGACTTTTCTTGCTTTTTGAAGTAGACCTCTATTCCAATATATTTCCCTCTTAGGACTGCCTTAGTTGCATCAAAATGGAATTTTAACTTAAATGGAATTAAATGATATTGTATATGTTAAGTTCTTAGCATCCAACTGGTATATTGCTGTTGTTATTAAATAGAAATTGGGAAAAAACTTGAAAATATAAGGTATAGTATATGCAGGTGATAGATATGTTATCCTTGGATAACAAACAGGGACTAGGAAGTATAAAACATACTTTTTTCTCTAAAAATGGTATTTTTTATGAGTTTTTATATGGTAAGCTGAATATAGCTTGTGTACTTGCCAAAATAAGTCTTGAATCTGTTTACATTTCTCCATCTCTACTGCCATTTTCTTACACCACTGTCATTTTTTGCATAAACAACAACAACCCAACTGGTGTTTTTTTTTGGTTTTATCTTTTTCCAATTGATTTCTACATACTAGTGAGAGCAAATGGCTTTTAGAAATGTAAATAGGTTTATGTTAGTCCTCAGCTTAAAACACTTGACTAGTTTCCCACTGTATTTATAAATAAAAACTTTGTGTCATGGATTACAGGTCTTACCTGTTCTACCCTATGATATTTACCTTTCTAATTTCAATGCTCTTTTTCCTTATTTTACTCTATCCACTATGGTCTCCTCTCAGGTCTTTAGTTATCATACTATTTTATACTTTAGCACTTTTGTTCAGGTCATCTGCTTGTGATGAGGGATAGAAGCAGAAAAATGTTCACCTTTAGCCCAGAAGCCTGACCAATAGCTCGCATAGTTTCAATAAGGATCAAATACATACTGGTTGCTACATTCTTAAAGGGTCTCATGACTGTCTGTACATCTCACTGATAGTTAATATCAGGGTGAATGATAAGCACCAGAGAAATCTTGCAAAAGTTGTTCTATGAGTAGAAATTCAAAGAAAAGATTTATTATCTATTACTCCCTACACATCCCCTCCCCCTTGAGCACTAAGCATATAATTGCTAGCTTCATAGAGGAAAAGTGCAGCTCTTTCTGCCCATGGGTCCTGTTCCCATGCTACTTACTTAAGTAAACTTACTAAATTGCACCATAAAACATCTCAAGAATTCTTTCTTGACCATTGTACTCAACAATCCCACATTTTTAGTGGCTTAGACAGGGACAGTGGAGTGAATCCAAGAGTGTCAGTGCAACTTGGTAAGTCTTCTTTATTTCCCGTCTTTATTTCTTTTATTTATTTATTTTTTAATTTTTATTTACTTATGATAGTCACAGAGAGAGAGAGAGAGAGAGAGAGGCAGAGACACAGGCAGAGGGAGAAGCAGGCTTCATGCACCGGGAGCCCGATGTGGGATTCGATCCAGGGTCTCCAGGATCGCGCCCTGGGCCAAAGGCAGGCGCTAAACCGCTGCGCCACCCAGGGATCCCCCTGTCTATTTCTTACCGCCGCCGCCGCCGCCGCCGCCGCCGCCGCCGCCGCCGCCTCCGCCGCCTCCTCCGCCGCCTCCTCCGCCGCCTCCTCCGCCTCCTCCTCCTCTTCTTCTTCTCCTTCTCCTTCTCCTTCTCCTTCTCCTTCTCCTTCTCCTTCTCCTTCTCCTTCTCCTTCTCCTTCTCCTTCTTCTTTCTTCTTCTTCTTCTTCTTCCTTCTTTCTTCTTTTTCTTCCTTCTTTCTCCTTCTTTCTCTTTCTTCTCTTTCTTTCTCCTCCTCCTCCTCCTCCTCCTCCTCCTCCTCCTCCTCCTCCTCCTCCTCCTCCTCCTCCTCCTCCTTCTTCTTCTTCTTCTTCTTCCTCCTCCTCCTCCTCCTCCTCCTCCTCCTCCTCCCAGAGGTGTCCTGAATAGTACAACCCTTCAAAATATGTCTTGCCTGAGTGCTCAGGAAAGATTATCTTGCTTGTGGCTATATTATGGAGAGGAACAAACTCCTGTCACCCAGCTGGACAGCAGTACCTTGGCTGTAATAATGCTAGGTTCAGAAATCAGGCTGTCCCTCTTTTTTACCTGTTCTTTTAATACTTGTATTCATCTTGGGCACTGGATAGCCGTACATGTCATCAGGACAGTTGCCGGTCTTAAAACTCTCATGTAAGGCTTCCTCCTAAATAACCCAGTGTGATCTCTTGCTGAGCATAAAATCCAAGGTATATCTGACTATGTGCTTCCCAAAAGGGACCAGTTGGAGCTATTACCCATTTGGGGTATTCATCCAACTAGGGACTACTCCCTTGAGATTAGATCATAGATAAAGCTCACCAGAAAGTTGCCTGGATTAGATAAGAGTTCAATATTTTCATTTTTTTCATGTCTCTCATTTGTCCTTACCTATGGGCTGTTTGGTGTTCTCTGTCCAGCTTTCATTTTTTTAAAAAAGATTTTATTTATTCATGAGAGACACAAAGAGAGAGGCAGAGACATAGGCAGAGGGAGAAGCAGACTCCCCATGGGGAGCCCACTGTGGGATTCGATTCCAGGTCCTGGGGATCATGACTTGAGCCAAAGGCAGATGCTCAACCACTGAGCCACCCAGGCATCCCTTCGTCCTGCTTTCAGATTGAAAGGACTTCTAACTTAGATCTGTGATGCTTAATATGGTATAAAATAGCTGCCTATTCTTAACAAAGGCTAGGACGTCTACTCCATTTATTAATACTAGAGCTAGATGCTTACAAAGGATATTATTATTGGTCACCAAATATATCAACTACCTCAAAATGGAAAGAGGCAGCCCCAATCTCTGGGGCATTTAAGTCCATTCACTGGCATCTATTGTAGTCTAGAATGCAATGGGGAACCAAAGGCAGGTAGTACAAAGGTGTCAGAAAAGAAGGATGCCTCCTGCCACTCTGAACCCCAGGAATCTTCAGCAATATTCCTGATGGGATGCCATTCAGAAGTGGAGGGGAATTTTGGTAATGGACTCCTAGTTAATTTACTCTCCTTGTTTTATAAGAATTAACTATGGCACCAGCTTCCGTGATCTCAAAGGATTCCCTCTTGGGCTGTCTCCTAGCGCATTGGAGTGAATTTGGATTTAAAGGAAAAGCACCCAAGCTGTTGGGCTATAAAAGATAGAAACCCACCCCTAGGGTATCCAGCTCTCTTGTAAACAGGTTGCTGCAAAGATCCTGTACCTTCCTCCCTCTGTTTTTCTTGAGTCATGTGTCCCCTCTTTTGTATGTTTATGTTTGTTTCTTCTTTTGTGTGTCAGATCTGGACTATATCTTGAGACAATTGGATAAATGTTGCTTGACTCTTGTCTTTGTGGGTTTTTTTCTGTCATTCATTTCCTGGGGTAATGGTTATGATAATTGGAGCCAATTGTCCAATTAGTCTATCTCAGAATGGGGACTTGAAAGAATATGCCAAAGCAGCTGCCAAAATTCCTTTTCTTTTGGGGAGTTTTCCTGTCTTTTTTGGCCCGACATGGACTGCCTATTTTCATTTTCTGTTGGTGGGAAGAAAACAGGTATCTGTTTATCTGTCTGAGCTGACAAACTTTAGGGCTGGGAGTCTTCTTTCTCTGCCCTCTGGGCTTTTATCTGTCTCTGGCCTGGTTGGCAGTACCTTGAGGACCTTTTCTGCCTCCTCCTTACTCCCTCCTATTTATGTACTACCATAAGTACGGCTTGCATACCTGACTCATATACCATCCTCTGTGCCTCTGGCACCACTGGCTCCTATTCTTATTACTGTTGCTATCACAGAGCGAAGGGCACCCCAAGCTGTTGAGCTACCTCCTTTTGAGGTTCAAACTGGAGCACCTCTTTAATCAACATGAAAGGGCCCAAAGATTTCCTTGGGCTTAAACTGCCCACTTCATTTCCCCATATGTGCTTCTGGTAAAAATTGACAGTGGGGAACAAATTGATTGACTTTTAGGGGACCCAGGTGCAACATATTCAGTATTTAAACTAATTTTTTTTTTTTAGTTTAATTAAGGTATACTTGTCTTTAGATTTGTCAGCATTTAATATAAAACTTTCATTCTACCAAGGTTTACTAAAGGTGAATCAAATAAGCTTATGTTATCTCTGTTGCAATTGTCAGCAAAAAGATGACTTAAACGTTGATTAATTTTGCTTGTAAGAGTTTTCATGGGTAATTGTTAACAAATAGATTGAATAAATAAAGAGGTTTATCAGTAAAACTTTTACATAGCTTTCAAAATTTTAGTAACTGAAACTTTGAAGTTTTGCTAAGTTAACTGAAAAGTTGGACTGAATTCATTGGATATCTAAGTCTTTTCTAAATAAGATAAAATACGAAAGTATTGGTTACTGAACATAGGTTTATCTGCTTTGGCTTCTTATCATGGAGAAACTGAGGATACTTGGGTCTTTTAGTAGATATGCTTTATTGAGAGATTGTACTATGGAAAAACATGTTTTTTTGAAATTATGAAATGTATTCATGAATTTCAGATCTAAAGAACTCTGGTGTTACAGACAGTTCACAATTACTTACTACTTATTTTCACTGAAACTAAGGTTTCTAAGAGTTAAAATTCTGCCTAATATAATTGAGACTGATGAAAATAAGGAAAGCAAATCTGTATGCAGGAAAATAGGAGATATATAAGAAAGATATAAAGAATGGAAATATATTTTGTTAAGAGAAAAAGAAGGTAATTTTGTTCTAAAATGAGACTTTGGAGAGAAAAGGCTTAGGACAAAATCTGAATGAAAAAGGTTTATGAAGGGAAATCTTTGGAAAAGAATTTTATGTGTAATCAGGACTGAGGTTGAAATGAATGGATTTTATTTTTTAAAAGATGTTATTTATTTATTCATGAGACAAAGAGAGAGAGAGAAAGAGAGGCAGAGACACAGGCAGAGGGAAAAGCAGGCTCCATGTGGGGACCCTGATGTGGGATTCGATCCTGGTACTCCAGGATCACGCCCTGGGCTGACAGCAGACACTAAACCACTAAGCCACCCAGGGATCCTGAAATGAATGGATTTTAAAGTTACATTGATATAAGATTGAAATTCTGCTTTTCTCTTTGCTAAAAAGACAACGTTTTCTTGGATTGTTGGTCTGCTCTTGATAAAAAAATATAAACAAAGTTTTTTTCTTTATCTGGCCAGAAAAACCAAAGCTCCTATGGTTTGTCTTTATCAGGTCTTTGATTATTAAGAAAATGAAAACTTCTCAGTGTTAGAGGAGCTAAGTTTTGCTAACATCTATACAGCTTCCTGTAGAATCTGTTATTGCTACCTTTGTTAAATATAAGTAGTAAATTTATAATGATCTGTAATCCTATTTAGGTATGTGATTTAAAACTTTCTGAGGTTTTTAACCAACTTCCTAAGGTTTAAATGGTTAATGAAGTCTTTTTGATTAATTAGTCTTGTTTTATTTGGCATGTTAAGTTACTTGGAAAGTACTGTCAAACCAATAATGATAAGCCTTAGGTTGTATTGTGTGGGTAAATACTCTGTTCTAGAAAATACATGAAATTCCTGAAGTTTTAATATGTCCTGGTAAAAGGTCATTACTTGAATTACCAAAATGTGTGTCACAGAAATAACAGGATTTCCTTGTCAATTTCATTATAATGAATTCTCGTATCAGATCTTTATCCATGTGCATTTCTGAGGGTTTCTTTTTGTCATTGTTATTTTTTTTGGTGCTCTTGTAAAATATGTTTCGTTTCAAGGAGATTCATAAAACAGACTTTTGACAAATATAGGTGTTTGACATCTATAAAAATCATAATGCTGAACTGGGTAAGAATTTCCAGAACTAATAGGAAAGATTCATTTAAACATAACAAAAGTTAATAACATAGTACTGATGAACTGAGGAAGATGATTATAGTTTTTTTTTTTTATCACTCTTCTTTGAAACATTTCTGGTTCTTTGATGTTTGCCCTTCTAGATTTAAGGGAACTTTCTCTGAAGATACCCATGACTTACAGAAATATGATAAAATATTCCTTTGTGAACAAAGTGAAACTTCTAACTTTTCTCCCTACCTGAACCCTCCAGAATTCAGAAACTGTCAGTAAGTATTCTTTCATTCATGGCAATTATAATTATTTTCGTAAGTTCAGTGGGAATCTGTTCTGCTTGTAACAAGACACCATTGGAAACATTGGTTATATTATGAAGGCTTTGACTGGAATGTCACATTTGAGAGACACATAGACTCAGGTGTGACCAGACAGCTTTAAGGAATTAAGGTTGACTTCATGGAGCCAATATAGCCCCTTGAGAATGTTGGCCTGATATTTTTGCTTGCAGAGTTCCCAGCAGCCCTATCAGGTATATAAAGAATGTCACTTCATGGCAGGTGCAGGAAACCTCAGGATATTTTGGGGACCTTAAGAAGAGGAATATCCCCAAATCCACAGGTATTGCAGGCAAATCTGACAATAGTATTTGTCCTGGCTCTGACTTTGAAAGGCTATTAAAAGTTCAATCTAGGGATTTTTTAATGAAAATTTCTGGCAAAGCAGATTTTAAGTGATTTTAGTGATCAATCACTATTCTTGCTGAGCTTATATAAATAATTAGGCCAAGTTTGTTAAAATTGGACTTGTTTTACAAATGAATTAGTCTTGATTTGGCTATCTCTAGAAATAAGGGTGGATTTAGAGAGAAAAATTATGTTTCAGTAATGCATCCTTAAGGATGTTAGAATCTAGTTTTGATTAATTGTCTTTAAATTTTTGTTGTTTGCCTACATTAGACAACTGGAGGTAAACTTCAGAGAGATTGTTATAATAGCTCATATACAATCTTCCTGCTTGTTACTCTGTGAGGATAATTAAAAGGACCCCATGGGCATATGATTATTTATGATATGATTGTTTATAATATTAATCCTAAAATATTGTCTGTTTCAATTTGTTCTCTCTTATTGTTGAGATACATGTAAGCAGTTCCTGACTCCTTCACCCAGCTGACAGATGGTCCTTACTACTCAAAATGAATTCACCCAAATGTCCACTTTGTACTCTAAGGCAATGGCCTTCCATAATAATTACTTACAGGCATAGGTAGTGACCAATTTTGGTCCATAGGTAGGGACATTTTTATAACCCTTACTAGCTTGAAGAAGTTAAAGAGGATGAACTTTTGCCCTCAAATACCTCAAAGATTTAAGGATCAAAAATTGGTCAGGAGGAAAGGATGAGGAATAGAAACAGAAAAATGTTCATTCACCTTTAGCCCAGAAGGTTGACTTATAGGCTGTATAGTTTCAATAAGGATCAAGTACATGATGGTTGCTAGATTCTTCTTAAAGGGTGTCATGACTGCCTGAACATGTCACTGATAGTTAAAATGAACGGAATGATAAGCACCAGAGAAATCTTATGAAAGTGGTTTTATGAGTAGAAATTTGTAAAAAACATTTATGATCTAATACTCCCTGCATGCAGCCCCTCTTCCCCCAAACACTAAGCATAAAACCACTAGCTTTATAGAACAAAAGTGTAGCTCTTTCTGCCCATGGGTCCTGTCCCTGTGCTACTTAAATAAACTTACTGAGTAATACTGTAAAACATCTCAATAATTCTTTCTTAACCGTTATGCTCAATAATCCTTAAATATTTTGGAGTGCTTTTTTTTTTTTTTAAAAAGATTTAACTTATTTATTCATGAGAGACACACACAGAGAGAGAGAGAGAGAGAGAGAGAGGCAGAGACACAGGTAGAGGGAGAAGCAGGCTCCATGCAGGGAGCCTAACATGGGACTCCATCCCGGTTCTCCAGGATCACACCCTGGGCTGAAGGCGGCGCTAAACTGCTGAGCCACCTGGGCTGCCCATGGAGTGCTTTTTAATATGATTTTTTATATGATTAGCTCATTTTCATCTTTAGCTTAAGTCCTTCCCTGGTCAATCCATCTAAAAATCATTCCCCATCCAAGGCACTGTTATTTTCTACTACTATTTCTATTACTATTGCTATTATTATTTTCTATTTCTATGTTTATTTTTCTTTTATAGCATCTTTCTTACCTTATAATTATATTATGTTTATTTAATAACTTAATCACTTATTGACTATCTCTTACCTAGATGAAAATGTTCATGAGTGTACTGATTATCACTTTTATTTATTGTAATATAAGCAGTTCTTTTTTTTTTTTTTATAAGCAGTTCTTAAACTGTGATTGTTTACTACCATATAACCAGTGCCTGAAACTTTGTTAAATGAGTGATTAAGTAATATATCTGAAAATTCTCAGAGATTCTGAGGAAATCTATGTAATCTGGGGGCAAATGGTCATACATATTGATAGCATTAGACAATATTTGTACTGTGCAGAATACATTAGATGGTCTAGGACTTTTGTTTGCACTAACTTGCTATTATTGGTAAATGTAACTAGGGATTGAGTGGTCTTAGAGACTGTGCCATTTTGACATACCTCTCCTAAGTCATTCTAGAGAATTGGGTTACACACTGGCCTTTTTACAGTGTGGTTGCAGTTTGGCAAGACCAGGTCTATGGCTGGCCATCTGTGTCTTAGGTCCTTCTAGTAGCTCTGGAATGGTGAGACAAAAGCACTCCTGTCTTTCTAAAGCTGATGAAGAACAGACCGCTTCTCTGGAATGGGGCCGAATGGTAATGTGCCTCTAAGGACTGCACTGAGTAAACCTTTAGAGCAAGGTACAGTCAAAGCTGATTAAAATCACACTATTTCATAACACTGCTTACAAGCAAAGACATACACCAGGAAGCTGCGGAGAATGAGAGCTGGCTGCCCAATGAACAAGCAACCTGGATCTGTTCTTTCATCCCTTGAGCCATTTGTTTAGTATTACATAGAAATCAATTTCCTGCTTTGTTTATTACACCTCCAGCTTCCTCTCTGAGTCTGAGTTATTGATAAGGTGCCCATGTCTCAGAGTTTTCCACCTTGAGATTGAAAGTTGAGTAACATTACTGTTCTGTGCTGCTTCTTTGAAAGAAAAGATATAGTGATATCTTAGGAAAATTGAGAAAAAATCATAATCTCTTAGAAATCTCTTAGTATGTTAATAACATATGATGAGTTGCCATTATTTCTCTGAGGGACAGGATGATATTTCCAGGAAGCTGTCCGCTAGTGTTGCTAGTATTTAGTCTTCTGAGTGGTGATGCAGAGTGTTGCTCCTGCAATTTTAAGAGTTCAAATTATGACTGTTACTTAACAATGTGAGCATTTTAGGAAAGCCTCTTAACATCTCTGAGTCTTAATTTCCTTATGTAAAATAGAAATAACAGATGCTCTACCTAACTCATTGTGTTGTTTTAAAAATAAAATAAAATAATGGATGTGAGGACACTTTGTATCCTACAAAGCGCTTTGCAAATGTAAAGTACTTTTGTTCTTGCCAAAGCTTTTTTTCCTCTCCTTTAAAGAAAATGTTAATATTCTTCAACCATTAGTTAATTACTCCTCTAGCGCCACACTTTTTTGCAGACAGAACAGGTGTCATGCTCTGTGATGAGATTTGGAGGAAAATGGAGAGGAAACCCTCGAGTCTTTTAGGTGACCTTCCAGCTTTCAAAAAGAGGGCTGGCTCATATAAAACCCTTTACCTTGTCATGTCTCTTCTAGCAAGGCCCCCATGGAAGTACAAACTTCAGATAGCATACACTTAGCAGGGTATCATTAACATGTATTTATTAAAGGGGATTCTAGATGCATTAATTTAACAGACTTAACCTATTACTTCACTGTAAAGGAAAACAGAAACACCCCCAGCATATACATATATATATATATATATATATATACACACACACACACACATATATGTGTATATTAAAATATATGTAATATGTTAAAATATATAATTAAAATCAGTTTAATTATAATTAAAAGTCAATTTAATTCATTGTATTGCATAATATTTTAAAATATTTTTCTCAAGCAACCATTTTTGATTAAAAAAAATTTATTTTCCTCTTCTAAATTTCATCAGTACAGTTTTAGTGGTTTAATTATAGGTCTTGTCCATTTATCCTAATTGTCATAAAAGAGGATCTTGTCAACATTATTTTAGATAGTTTGGGAAGAATAGGAATATTTGTGGCCATGAGTAATATAAATAGAAGATAAAGGATTCTTTCCTAATATTTGAATCCGCTAATTTCCCCCAAAGTATTACACTTACTTAAACATTTGCCACAAAGCTTAGAAATATAGTTTACTGATTATATTTTTGTAATAATTTAATAATAATAAATATAATGATAAATAATATAATTGTTTATATTAAGAAAAGAAAAGGAGAATAGGCTCAAATTTCGCCAGTGAGGATATAGATTTTAACTTAATACCTGCCCAGGACAGTGAAATGGACACTTTTAGTACTCAGTGAACCTTGGTTCTGAGCAGTAAGGATAGCTTTAGTTGTTAGCAACAAACAAACTTTAGTTTATTTCCTTCCATCCCTACTCCCCACCCCAATTTAAGACTTTACCTTTACTCTGAAGATACAGAAGAGCAGAGTCCTCACCCTGCCCCAACACATACAACATATACACACACTGAGGGCCAAGTTTCTGAAAAATTCTTTGGTGGAAAAATTCATAAAGGATGTAAGGCATATATCAGATAAATAGAGTTAGAAAGATTGAAAATTTTAGGATCCTATAAAAGTTCTTATAAGTAATCTTAAAGACAAGAAAATAAAACAAGCATAGTGTATGAAATAGAGAATAATCAGTAACACTTAACCATTTGATATTAACAATAATGGACATTTTACAATTAATTTCCATCAAACAACTGCTTGCTTTTTAAAGATTTATTTATTTATTTATTTTAGAGAGAGAAGGAGAGAGTGTGCACACAAGTGGTGGGGGGAGGGGTAAAGGGGGAGAGAGAGAGAGAGAGAGAGAGAGAATCCCCAAGAAGACTCCCTGCTGAGCATGAAGCCCAAAGTGGAGCTCAATCACAGGACCATGAGATCATGACCTGACCCGAAATCAGGAGTCGGTTGCTCAACCAACTGAACCACCCAGGTACCCCTCAACTGCTTGCTTCTGAGAAAATTTTCAGGACCTCAATCTGTTAGAGTTTCAGTAAGGTGTAAAAATATGTCCAGTTTGTCTTGTGGGAGATAGCACAAATAATAAAGGGCTATTTTGTGTGTGTGTCTGATGCCGTTTTTGAATGCCTTTTGAACTTTAATGATCCAGAATTGTTGACTCCAGTCTCTGGTTTCCACTTTGTCCCAGAAATTATGGCATAACTTAGAGACCTTACATTTACTAAGCTTTGTATAGCCTTATTTTACATATTTGATGTAACTAGATATTTCCTAAATTATGTCCTCAACTCAAGATTCTATATCCTTGGCTCTGATCAAGAATAAAACGTGAATAAAAACACACCACCAGCTTTTATGTGTAACTCAACTTACTCCCTCCTTACAGAAGTAGAATTCTTGAAAACTTCTATTGCTGCTCTGCCATCCATTCTATCTTTTCTAATCCCAGTCATAGGAATGGCTTATAACTTATGGATTCTGGAACTCAAATGCTCATAGTTGCTAAAAAGAGGTATACAGGAGACTAGAGAAAATTGCTATTGGAAAATGATTTTTGTGTTTAGGGAAAAGTATTTTTGTTTAGCACTTCTTCAGTATTTTCATATCTCAATTAAGTGGGTTTATAAGATTGTTCCCTGAGAGAAGTTTTGGATGGGGATGGAGTGGGGATGAAACTTAGGGAAGAAGGGAACAAGAGCTCTTGAGTCCTTGATGAAGTGGACAGGAGTTTATATAAAGGAGTTGGGAGTGATGCTGAAGAAAGGACATTTGGAATGCTGAAGATAAACTTTGTCCATTTCACTCTTTTATCTAAAGTAGAAATAAGTCTCCATTCTCAAAGAACTTGAGATCTAGTTTCTATAGCAAGAATTGCATTCCTTCCTTCCTTCCTTCCTTCCTTCCTTCCTTCCTTCCTTCCTTCCTTCCTTCCTCCCTCCCTCCCTCCCTCCCTCCCTCTCTCTCTCTCTCTCCTCTCTCTTCTTTCTTTCTTTCTTTCTTTCTTTCTTTCTTTCTTTCTTTCTTTCTTTCTTTCTTTCTTTCTTTCTTTCTTTCTTTCTTTTTTCTTCTTGTAAAGGGATAGAAGTTTATTAAGCAAAGATATAGGGAAAGCTCTCAGAAGTGAGAGGGGTCCTGACAGGTTTGCCACTGAGGGCTTGTAGGGTTGGTCTTTTATTGAAAGCCAACCAGGGAACCTAAAATCCTCTTAACAATGTCTATTGATAACACCATTGAGTAAGGATTAGTGATAACATTTTTTTTTAATTCATGAGAGATACACACACAGAGAGAGAGAGAGAGAGAGAGAGAGAGAGAGAGAGAGGCAGAGACACAGGCAGAGGGAGAAGCAGGCTCCATGCAGGGAGCCTGATACCGGACTTGATCCCGGATCTTCAGGATCAGGCCCTGGGCTGAAGGCGGCGCTAAACCTCTGAGCCACCAGGCTGCCCTAGTGATAACATTTTTAATGTTCTTTGGGTTCTGGTTATTCTTTGTTGGTCACAAATGACTATCATAAAAAAGACACCCTCCCCACTGACATGTAGGGCAGGGTGGTCTGGCTTGTTCCCTTATCTCTGGTTTCCTTATACCTCAGCGTTTTTGGTATTTTTGTAAGCCTGTTTCCATGGCCCCTGATCCAGTTCTGCCTAGCCCCATTTGTCCCTAACTCAAAGGGAAAAGAAATGATAAAATGAAAAGAAATTTATTATTTATCTAGAACAAGAATTTATTGCCATGGAATTGTCACTGGAATATATTATCAAAGTAATTTGTAGTCTTTTGAGAATTTTTTTAATGAAAAAAAAAATCACAGTATTGTTAGAAGTGGATTAGCTTAAATACGGTGCAGAGAATATTGGAAAAAATGAGCCGTAAATACTGAGATAGTGACTAACGAAATACAAAATAGACCATTTTCAGTTATGAAAAACTGACCATTTTCAGCCACTGTGTCTTTTAGAAAAGGAATATCTGAACATTTGATTAATTTTATCCTCTACTGTACCTGTTTTAAATGTCAGTATGGTATCTGGCACATAGTAAGTACACAACATTTGTATGTTGTTTTTAGCACAATATGATGCAAGATTATTGTTTTCTTTTTTTTTTTTTTAAGATTTATTTATTCGAGAGAGAGAGAGAGAGAGAGAGATAGGCAGAGAGAGAAGCAGGCTCCATGCAGGGAGCCCGACGTGGGACTCGATCCTGGGACTCCAGGGTCACGTCCTGGGCCAAAGGCAGGCACTAAACTGCTGAGCCACGCAGGGATCCCCAAGATTATTGTTTTCAGTCTAAAACTTAGAGAAACTGAGGCTTATGTTTGCTTTTCTCATCATTAGATTTTATAGTTCTGTTCTTTACTCAGGACTGACCCTTCTTACTTAGCTCTCTATTTCCTAGTCTAATCATATTTTGTTTTTTCATTACCATCATAGTAGTGGATTAGGGATACCATAACAAAATACCACAGGCTGGGAGGTTTAAACAATAGAAATTTCTTTCTTCATAGTTCTGGAGGCTAGAAGTCCACCATGAAGGTGTCAGCATATTTGTTTCTTCTGAGGCCTATTTTCTTGCTTTGCAGATGATGTCTTCTCACTGTGTCCTCACATGGTCCTCCCTCAGTCTCTGTGCATGTTTTCTGTGTCCTAATCTCTCCTTTTTTTTTTTTTATTTATTTATGATAGTCACACACACAGAGAGAGAGAGGCAGAGACACAGGCAGAGGGAGAAGCAGGCTCCATGTACCGGGAGCCCGACGTGGGATTTGATCCCCGGTCTCAAGGATCGCGCCCTGGGCCAAAGGCAGGCGCTAAACCGCTGCGCCACCCAGGGATCCCCTAATCTCTCCTGATAAAAAACCAGTGACATTAGATTAGGGCCACTCATATGACCTCATTTTACCTTAACTACCTCTTAAAAGGCCCTATCTCCAAATATACTTTGAAGTAATGGAGATTAGGACTTCAACAAATGAATTTGGGGGAACCTTTAAAAAAAAAGATTTATTTATTTATTTGAGATACAGAATAAGCAAGCGCAAAGAGAGCAAGTGAGCCTGAGCAATGGGAGGGATAGAGAGAAAGGGAGAGAGAGAGAGTTCTTTTTTTAAAAAAATTTTAAAAGATTTTATTTATTCATGAAAGACACACAGAAAGAGAGAGAGAAAGAGGAAGAGACACAGGCAGAGGGAGAAGCAGGCTCCATGCAGGGAGCCTGACATGGGACTCAATCCCAGTTCTCCAGGATCAAACCCTAGGCTGAAGGCAGGCACTAAACCACTGAGCCACCCAGGGATTCCTGAAAGAGAGAGTTCTTAACCAGATTTCCCACTGAGCGTGGAACCAGATGCAGGATTTGATCCCAGGACCCTGAATTCATGACTGAGCAATAACCAAGAGTTGGACACATTAACTGACTGAGCCACTCAGGCACCCCCATAACGACCCCATAACAAAATGCTTTTTGCTGCTTCAGTTCAGATAGATTTCCAAAATAGATATATGTAAAAAACTCAAATGTTGATTTGAAAATCTGTTAAGGGGATCCTATTCTCTTGCCAACTACGTACCTAAGACCTAAAAGAGATTGAACGTAAAGTTTAAATGACAATATATATTCTCTCTTTCAAATTCTGTATAGGAGCCATGGGCAGACGTTTAGGAAGGGCGAAAAATAGAATAACTATGATTATATGGTGAACACTATTCTATAATTTTCTTGAATTGTGGTATATGGTGTTAGATTTTGGTAGGCTCAATTTAAACAAAAGCATTTCTTGAGAGATACAACTCTCAAGTACAAAAGATCATTAGGGGAACAAATACTCACTGATATTAATAGAAATGTTAATAGTGATAATATCACAGAGGTCCTCCAAGATTTCTGTGCTTTCTTATTGCTCAAAGTAAGGTTAAAAGGTTTAGTATAGTTTCAGTGGCAAGAATGTTTTATTTTGAGCTGAATGAGGTTCCACATTCATCATGATTCTCTAGTTTCTCCTTTGTGTCGAGTCTTTGAAACACGGTAGCTTTATCTTTGACTGAAGTTTTTCTAGAAGTTCTCTTTACTCTGTTTGAATTATTTGGTAATTGATAAATTGTAGTCTGTAGATCTTCCTCGCCTCCCTCCCACCTTGTTCTGTTCCCATAATGATCATATCTCAGGCTTTCTTCTTCCTGTTTTTGATTGGAGTTGGTAGATTTTCTCATACTGACTTCATTAAGTGGTCTGCTCAGGTATCTTGAAAATTTGTTAGCCTGACTTCTTCTCTAAATCCCATTGCTTTGGAGGTTTATTTCCTCCCTTTATGCCTTCGCTCAAAGTTTTCCTGAATATAATAGAACATTTTTAAACTCATACAATTCTTTCACAGAATCTTGACAAGATATCATATCTTGGAAAAACTATCTTCATATTCTAGTAAAAAGGACATTTCCTTGGAGACTGGCTTAGTAGTTCTCTCTTCAACTCCAGGAAACACCAAGTTCCTATAGTTCTTTCATGGGACTACCCTGAAGAGCTTCTTTTGATGAGGATTCAGTCACTTCAGTGTCTCTCAAATACATTGCACAGCCATGCCTGTGAATGTCATTGCTGTCATCTAGAATTTTAATAGATAAGCCATGGGGAAATCTACCAGACACCTGGAAACTTAAGAATCCTTTGAAAATTGATCATTCATTTGTGGTATCTATGGACACGCTCTATTAACTATCCAACTTCCTTCCTCTTTCCTTCATTCCTGCAGATTATGTTGGAAAATGGAATTTACTGCAAAAAGTTTAAAAACAAATTATACTTCCATCAGAAAGGTCCAGTTTATTCTTTTGATGATATCATGTATACATATATATTTATAAATTATATATTTACATATGCTGTATATTTGTAATTTATTTTGTAATTGATCTTAAATTAGGATATGTAGTTAGAATAAATAATTCATTGGTAAAACTTAGAGTCAGAGACACTACTACTACTCAGGGTAGTAGATAAATGTATGTTGATAAAAGTGAGGTTGTATTATAGCTTATTTTGAGTCTTTGTTTTCTAAGGAAAAATTGTATTAACTGTGTATTGAGTCAAAGCATTTGTATAAAAAAACTCAGATGTTTAATTTCTACTCCGGTTTCCCAAGTTTTGACTGGGTCTTGGTATAGCTTCCAAAGTGTGAACTGTAGAAATCAGGAGATGAAATTTGCACTAATTAGTTTTGTAATATGTCAGAGGACCTTTGTAAAAGGTCTATTTGCTTTTGTTCTATTAGCAAAATCAAGCACTGACTTCTTTTGGTTTGTCTACGATGCTTTTTTCATTGTTAAACAAATTTCATCCAATAAAATAAGTAGATAAGATAAATTTGCCTTTTTTAAGATAAAAGACATCAGTTTAGCCTAATTTAAGTCAGAAAAAATGGCCTAAATGGTTCATATATTTAAATTATGAGAAATTTAGAGGCATGGAAACTTACTTTATTTTATCCATGTAAAGTCTTTTATATTGATTTATGTTACTTCCTTTAAGAATTATAATAGCTCAGTCTGATTGATTTTGTAGGCTTTTCATTGTCCATATTTAGAAGATCTTTTTCTGTTACAGTTAATTTGAGAAACTCTTCAGGTAACATTGCTGCCCTAGCCTCAAATATTGTATTTGTAGAAAAGGAGCTTAACTGTTTAATATATTAGTATAAATAAAGGATAAACTATTTTTAAAATAAAAATGCCTATATTATAACATTAAAAATGAATAAATTTTTGGTGATGCATTTATATCCTATTCTAAGTATAGTTTAAAAAGAAAAAGAATTCCTTGAGCTTATTTTTTTGATGATTTTTAAAAAAGTTTAACAAGTAAACACAATGCAGGCTACAGGTTCATAATATGTAGCTTCTCTAATGATCCCCCAACTTTTAAAATTTGTTAGACATAAAAGCGGCGCTAATCTGATTAGTAACTGTGATTGAGTAAATCTACTGTAAAAATGGACCGTGTTCTGGTTTTTAACATGATACCATGAAAGTCATTTGAGAACTGCCTCTGTAGAACATAAAAGTCTCTTTGATGGAATATTTATTCCATGATTAAAATCTATCTCTATATAGATGTATGTATATATATGTATATATATATGATTTGTGTTGTTTATTTTCATACATAGTTATAAAATTTAGCTCTTGGAAAGCTGATAGACAGGAAGGAAAAACAGTAAGACACAAACAAATGTCAGTCAAGTCTTGATGTGAAGGTGGTTTACCAAATATTGAGACTCGAGATTATCCGTGCTCATTTAGCTTGCACCCTGCCGGTCTCTCTACCTCTAGACATATGTAGAAAGAAGAGAACAAATGTCCAAGAGGCTATTGTGTATAGGCATTTTGAATATGTACCTAATTTAATTAGAAGGGTAGAAGGAAGTATGGGGAGCTTGTGATGTTGAAAAACTCTGTTACCTATATTTGTGAGACATTGGAAATATTCCTCGGGCCTTCAATCTAGGTTGTAGTGTATTTTTACATGTCACTTTAGTAGTCACAGATACTTCTTTTAAAGCAAAAAAGTTCATTCCTTGGCATCTACATGCCCTGCAATTAGACTTTTGGCAAGATGCCAAAAGTTTCTGGCAGTTTAAGCAAAGTCCAGGGAAATGTCAGTACTGCTTATTAATGTATTTATGTCAAAAAAAGAAGTCATTTTCATATTGTTAATATGTATGAAAATGTACCAGGAAAGGAAAGGTTTTAAGCAAGTAAAATAAAAAAATTGCTTAATTCATAGTTAACCTAGAATTTAAATGGAATTTTCCATTTTTATCACAGGTATCTGTTAAAATATCAAGTTTTGTGATTCTGTTTTAAATTTCTTTACAAATTCAGTAAACATCTT
Organism: Canis lupus familiaris; assembly: GCF_011100685.1. Classification (NCBI taxonomy): domain Eukaryota; kingdom Metazoa; phylum Chordata; class Mammalia; order Carnivora; family Canidae; genus Canis; species Canis lupus. The sequence continues at coordinate 20,337,631 of NC_049250.1, forward strand.
ATTTATAAATAAAATCACTTTAACCTTTTATAATGCTTTTTGCACAAGATTTTCATTATTAACAATGTCATAAAATGTGAATGCTGAACATTATGTAAGATACTTTATAATATATAACATAGGAACAATTGGCTGAAGAAAGTTAGGTTTTTATTTGAATTTGGCTGCTTGACATTTTCCCTTAGTTCCATGGCATTTTTGGAAAGAATTAAGTTCAGTACTCATTTAATGATTTCAAACACTGTATTGTTCTTTTTATGAAGGAGTTTTCTATTTTCAAGGAAGGCAAAGGTTAATGAAAAGTTTTCAATGAATAAAAAAAGTAAATTTCAAGTAAAGTTTGGATTTAAGATGCATGATTTATCAATTCATACATCCCTTAGTTCACAGTGATATTATTTGGTTGGTCTGCATTCTGCAGCTTATTAATATATAAGGACAAAGCCAGCAGTGGGGGTACCATATGGGGAATAGGACAAAGACTTCCAAGGTTTGGTTTGGGGCTGTGGGTTGAATACCTAACCATTCGATTTAATGTATAAGAAGGATTGGTGGGAAATAAGGAAGGAAGGAAATGGTGCTTAGGAAAATCGAGTATATAATGATTATGAAGATTAAATTAACCCTACTTATATTATCTGTTGGATCATTAAGAGTCCTGAGAATAAAGTCCAAGTTTTCATGCTAAGATTTTTACATACATTATTTTTTCCATCTCTATTATTTCCCCCAAAATTTTCAGTTATTACCATTTAGAAGAAGTAAACTGCTTTCATCGTCAAAAGAAAGGGAAATTCTCCTGTGGAAAACCACAATAATGATGGGATGAGCACTGGATGTTATACTATATGTTGGCAAATTGAATAAAATATTAAAAATAAAAAGTAAAAAAAATTTAAAAAGGAAAGGCACGATAACTTTTACCAACAAAATAAATGGCACGTATGATATTTCTTCGTCATATATTGTCACAGGTGCTTGTGCTGTGGTTCATCATTTAGAAAAAAGACTGGAATTTATTTCCCAGGTGTGAACTAAATCCTCTACTTACCAAATATGTGATCTTTGCAAATTAATCTTTCTCTGGCTCAATTTCTTATTTGAGATAAAGAAGACAATAGGAGTTCTGTATAAACAGGAAAAGATAAGTAAGGCACTTGAAACAATTAGCACTAAGTGAGTATTGACTATGACTGTTATTGTTGTTTGTTATTACATACTTTAATTTCCAAGAACTTCTGTGGGCCTTTAGGACCTATTTCTGGGTTAAGAAGTGGAACTTTTTGGACCAGGGGTTTGACTATTTTTAAGCCTCTTGATATGTGTAATTCACTGTTTCCCTAAAAAGATTTTACTAATTTGTATTTCCAAAGTACCTGTGAGAGTTCCCATTTCACCTCACTAACACACCATTATTTATAATTTCAATCTTTGTTAAGTTATGCTCAAACATGATACCATTATGGCTTTAATTTTCATTTCTTTGATGAATAAATAGATTGATTTAAAAATGGATTTACTTATTTGTAAAAGGTCTTTGTCCTATTTTTCTTCGAGGTCTTCCCGTTTGCTTATTTATTTTTATGAGACTTTGCTTATTAAGGACATTAGCCCTTTGTCATATTTGTTGTAAATAGTTCTTCCTTTTAATTTTATATTTCATATGTACAGAAGTTTTAAGTGCTTATATAATGAAATCTCGTGATCTTTTTCCTTTGTAATTTCTTCCACTGAAGATCCACTATTCTTAGGATTAGTGCTATTTCAGACTAAGTCCTGATTAATAGAGTCCTGATTAATTAATACATCAACTTGAAGGACTCCGAATCATTTCTTTGTGTGAGATTAAGAAGTCACTTATTCTTACTGTAATTGCAACTTACCATCACTAATCATAGCAAAAGTCTCTTATTAAATATAAATTTATATTAACCAATATATATAAATTTATGTATTTATATAAGCCAATCCAGCATCTGTTGATATAGCACATTACAATTTACAAAACACTTCTAATATACTCCATAATTTGATTTCTTATCTTACAACTACCTTATGGAGTGGAATAAGATGGATATTATTATATTATTATTTATCCAATTCTCAGAAAGGGTGAGGCTTCTCTTAGGTTATACAACTAGTAAAAGCAGAGTTTGAAACTTGAACCCAGATTCTCCAATTCCAAACCTGTGCTTCACTCATTTGTCTTCCTTTTTTTTTGAAAAACTATATGTATACCAAGTAACTTTTTAAGGACCTAACTTCTTTGGGTTTGAAAATTGCAAAATTCTTGCTGCTCCAGATACCTTGCTAGAGAAGAGGAAAGGAAACATTTGTTGAGCTAATATTTACATTTAAAATATTTACACTGGGTCATCTACTTTGATTAAAGTATCCTTTGATTCCTTTTTATTTCCCCCCCCTTTAAAATATTTATTTATTTTAGGGAGAGAGCATGCAAGTGAGTAAATGGGGAGGGCAAAGGCAAAAGGAGGGAATCCTCAGGCAAACTCCCCACTGAGTGCAGAGCTGGAGGTGGGGCTCCATCTCAGGACCCTGAAATCATGACCTGATCCAAAATCAAGAGACTAATGCTTCACTGACTGAGCCACCGGGGTGCCCCCTTTTTAAAATTTTCCCGTTATTAGGAACTATAGGATGTTTTATTTGTAATGACTTCTTTCATTCATCTCTTCTCCATGTTATAAACCCTCTTGCTCTTTTTAAAAAAGTCATCTTTTGGTAAGGTTCTGCATTTTTACTCCTCTAGCAATCTGTGCTGATTTCTGCCTGAATCAGTAATACTTCCTTCTCTGTCAATCATAAAACCCATGTTTGGTTCTCATAAATGTTTAGACCCAGCATGCTATACATAATCATTATCTCCTTTAATTTTCAATATAGTCCGTAAGGTAGATATTCTTATCATCTTTTCCATTTTATTGGTGATGAACAAACTTAGGCTACCACCTTGCCCAAGGCCTTGCAGCTAGCAGATATTGGTGCCCTGCTTGGAGTGCAGGTGTTTTCCTGCTGCATCCAACTGACTCCTGGCAGGGATGATTGAAATTCTTTTCACCTGTTATGATCCTAGAAGCAGTTTTTCTTCTATGTCTGAGCAGCTGTAAATGCACTTCTTGGTTCCCATCCCATAAACCTAATTCCATCTCAGGGTCATTCTGCACAGCTTGACTTACACATAAAAATTAACTTTTAAGAGGTTTACTTTAGCTTGATAGCCATCTATTCACTGATCTAGAAAGCAGGTATCCTGAGTGCAATTTCCTTTCTATAAATGAATACATTGCCCTACTCTTCTATGAGCTCATTCTTATAGAGTATCACATTTGCATTATTGTTCCAGACTAGATGAGGACATACTGACCTACAGTTTTCAAACCCTCTTGGTCTTCAAATTTCCACAAACAACTGAGTTTGGGCATTCATTAGACCTGGACATTGAATTTTTTTCTCTCTTTTGGGTACAAGTAAAAGAAAAGAGAAATGGAAAGTACTTGGCAAAGACAGACAAGAATAGCTGCTAGAGTGGAAGAAAGGATTTGTATAAAGGGATGAAAGAAGCTGAATTCCCACAGCATAGACCAAAGATAATTGAGGGGGGAAGTCTTTACTTATAGGATATTAGAAAAGGAATTACATTGAGGAGAGAATGAGCTGAAAGGAAATTTAGTTGTAGCAAGTTTTAACATAAAAAACATAAAAACTTAGAATGCTGTGAGATCACTGAGATATTCATATTAATATTACTAGCTAACCTCTATTAAATGTTACTGTTGCTAGACAGTTAACTCATTTAATTCTCGAAACAACCTGTGAACAAGGTACACTTTTATCTCTGTTTTATAAATGAGATTTAGAGAGATTAATAACTTGCTCAGGATCACAGACCAGGTAAGTAGTGGAACTGCTACACAAACGTAATAGCATCTCCTATGCTTTGTTATTATTTACTTGTTTACTGTCGATTTCCTCTACTGGAATGTAAGCCCCACGAGGGGATACTGATATCTGTTTTTTCAAAAACTGCTATATCTCCAGTGCCTGGTTCAGGGCTGGACACTTAGAGTTTGCTCAATACATATCCATGAAATGAACGAATGAATGAATAAAATCATTCTAATCTCAGAACCATGCTAATCCTTTTGCAATAATGTGTAAAAAGTTTCTCATTGGTTAGATGAATGGACAAAGATGTGAGAAATATATATATATATATATATATACACACACACATACACAATGGAATATTATTAGACCATAAAAAGAATGAAATCTTGCCATTTGCAACAACATGGATGGAGCTAGAGGGCATAATACTAAGCAAAATAAGTCAGTCAGAGAACAACAAATACCATATGATTTTTAAAAAGATTTTATTTATTTATTCATGAGAGACACAGAGAAAGAGAGAGAGAGAGAGAGAGGCAGAGACACAGACAGAGGGAGAAGAGGGTCCCCATGAGGAGCCCAATGCAGGACTCGATCCTGGATCCTGGGCTCAGGACCTGAGCCAAAGGCAGACGCTCAACCGCTGAGCCATCCAGGCGTCTCTAATACCATATGATTTCACTCATATATGGAATTTTAGAAACAAATGAACAAAAGGAAAATAAAAGAGAGACAGACGGACACACCCAGAAACAGACCTTTAACTATAGAGAACAAACTGATGATTACCCGAGGGGGTGTGTGTAGGGAGATGGGTGTAATAGATGATGGGAATTAAGGAGTGCACTTGTCATGATGATCACTGGATAATGTATAGAATTGTTGAATCACTATAGTACACGTGAAGATTATAGAACACTGTATGTTAACTATACTGGAATTAAAATAAAAAGCTTAATATAAAAATTTCTCATTGGTTAGTCATGTCTTCCTTCAAGCACCTTTGTATACTTTCCCTGAAGCTTTTATAGATTCAGGAAAGAGGTTTAGCTAATCAATACGGGATTCTTTCCCACCTCCAAATATTGAGCTTATCTCCATGTAGAGATGATGGAGAGAATGTTTAGAATTTTCCCAATTTGGGATGCCTGTGTGGCTCAGCGGTTGAGTGCCTGCCTTCCAGCTCAGGGCATGATCCCGGGGTCCTGAGATTGAGTCCCACATTGGGCTCCCTGCAGGGAGCCTGGCTCTCCCTCTGCCTGTGTCTCTACCTCTCTCTCTGTGTGTCGCTCATGAATAAATAAATAAAATTTCAAAAAAAAAAAAGAAGAATTTTACCAATTTGGATCAGTTGTATTTCTCAGAATTATAATGTATAGCAACTATTTTCTATAATTTTCATGAAATTCCAGTGAATGGGCAAACAACCATCACAGCAATGACTAAGACAGACATGTCTTGGCCTACGTGGAACTTATTATTTATTAATTTTGAGATTTCTGTCATATCCTCATTAATTTTGGAATTTAATATGATATGGGACATGCTATTTTACAAAAACATTTTAAGTATCAGAAATAAAAGGTAAAATATATGTAGATGTTACTCTGTGGTTTGAGATGTGTTAGCAAAAAAATTGTGAAATAGGAAATGTCTTATAGAAGGTATAGATAGTCCCCAGTCTCTAGCCCAGTATTCTCAAGTCTGGCTGTGCAATAGAAACAAGGGAAGTTTAAAAATATGCTAAGACCATTATATTAGAATATCTGGGGCTAGGCCATTTTATGTTTAAAAAAATACAACAGGTTTTGTTACTCTTTGCAGATGACATGATACTATACATAGAAAATCCTGGAGACTCCACCAAAAAACTACTAGAAGTAATAAATGAATTCAGTAAAGTTACAAAATTAGCAGCCAGAAATTGGTAGTGTTTCTATACACTAATAATGAATTAGCAGAAAGAGAAATTAAGAAAACAACTCCATTTACAACTTTACCAAATGTGATAAAATACTTGAGAATAAACTTTTTTTTTTTTTTTTTTTTTTTATTTATGATAGTCACAGAGAGAGAGAGAGAGAGAGGCAGAGACACAGGCAGAGGGAGAAGCAGGCTCCATGCACCAGGGAGCCCGACGTGGGATTCGATCCCGGGTCTCCAGGATCGCGCCCTGGGCCAAAGGCAGGCGCCAAACCGCTGCGCCACCCAGGGATCCCATTACTTGAGAATAAACTTAACGAAAGAGGTACAAGACCTGTACACTGACGACTATAAAACACTGATGAGAGAAATTTAAGAGGACACAAATAAATGGAAATATATTCCATGCTCATGGATTGGAAAAATTAAAATTGTTTAAATGTCCACATCACCAAAGCAATCTACAGATTCAATGCAATCTCTATCAAAATGTCAGCAGTTTTTTCTACAAAACTAGAACAAATACTAATAAAATTTGTATGGAACCACAAAAGACCTCAAAGAGCCAAAGCAATCTTGAAAAAGAAAAAGAGCTGGAGGTATCACAGTTCTAGACTTCAAGATACACTACAAAGCTGTAGTAATAAAAAAGCCAAAAAGCAAGTTTTTAAAAACTATTTTCACTATGACATGGATATGAATACCTTCACAGTGCCTTTCCCTCACTATACTTACTTTTTTTCTATATCTTTTCAGGGACCCTTAGTGCCCTGAAAAGAGCATAGAAGTCAATATATGGTGTCATTAATTTAATACAGAGGACTTTAATTACCTTCTTTCTTTAAATGCAATCTAAGATATAAGAAATATCATATAATATTTAAGACATACAAAGAGAAAAAATAATGCAATGTATATCTGTAGATTCACCAACATATTAAAGATATGGCATATTATCAAGTTACAGTTGAAAATCCGGTGTATCTCCCTCTAATGCACTCACTTACCCAAAGTTACCATGTGTTTTTCTCTTTTTCAATATATGCTTATATATTCTTAAGCAATATATACTATCATTTTGCATTTAAAATTTTTGAACCTTTATAAAAAATTATATATTCTTTTGAAACTTATCCTTATGTTTGGGAGATTCAACTGTGTTATTATGTGAAGTTTGTGCATTGATTTTCACTGCTACATCATATTTTATTGTAGTAACTATACCAATATTTATCCTTTTTTTCTGATGGACATTTAGGTTTCTATTTATTTTAATGTAGCCCAGATTCATATTACCTGTTGAATAACCAGCTCACATTGTTGATTAGTTTTTAACATATGCTGCTGCTAATTATGATTTTCCCATCTTGTTGCAGTTCATTTTCTGAAAAAATTTTAACGCAATATCTTATATTTTGTTCCAATTATATTTCATGTTTAAATTTTGAGGTAGAGCTTTTACCTAAGTATCTGTCTTGTTAGTTTTGTCTCATTTTCAGTGCTTGTCAGACTGTTTTTTGGATTAATCTGGTTACCTGGTATTTAACTCCCCTTCCATCTTAGTGCTATTCACAGATTTGATAAGAAATCTTTTTATATATTATTTAAGCCATTGATAAGAATTATGTTGAGTAGGATAGGACCTGTTACCAAATGAAGCAGAGACTATAATATGGATTTAGCATGGATCAAAGCAAAAACACTAAATTTATTGTTAGAACTGGATTTGAGTAGCTAAAACATATATGCTACTTTAAACTACCACAGATTAAAGAAAGATCCTGAGACTGAAAATCATACTGATTATGTCTCAAGTAACACTCATTGAGCTGGGTTAGTTAATTAGGTGAGAGAATGAGCATCTAGGAATTGGAGTAAAGACAAAATTATACTGATGTTTTTCACATCAGAGTTAATCCTAATATGATCACATCAATTTTTTAAAACTGTTTTTGTGGTTGGAATTTAAGGGTCTTACATCTGTCAACCACAAGGAGGAGCTATGGTCTAATAAGGAAGAGGCTTGCTTCTTCTGATTGGGAGTGGCAATTTAAAGATAATCTTTTAGAGAAGAAGCCATATCTGGAAAATGATCTTAAAAATGAAATTTATATTGGAAATTTTAAATGGGTAAGCTAGTTTTTATTTTCAAAGGGAAAAGAAACAAGACTCTTCTATTCTAATATAACCCCTGTACTAAGAAAAAAGTAAGTTTCCTTTTCTTTTTCAATTGATTAGATACATGGAATAGACCAATTAGCTGATTCTTTAGTTCTTCATCCAGAACCATTAGGCTTTAGAATGGACAGAGATCTCAGCATCACCCTGTTTACCTCATTGCCTTAAAGTATTCAGGTATTAAGGTTTTAAGATGTGTAATGTGGGCTCAATAATTATTTACTGAATGAATGAATGAATAATATAAAAAGGTGTAGGCCAGATAGGTTAATTAAGTTGATCATGGGCAAACAAGTAGTCAGCCAACAGTAAAGATCTGGGAAGAGGACCAATATCACACCAAATCCTAGGTTTCTAGTTCCTTGAATTATAGTTCTTACACAAAATTGTGCTCTCTCTCCTGCATGACCTGCTTAAGTATAGTTTAACTGTAAATTAACTACTTTTAGCCATGTTCAGAGATGCAGATGGGTGTAGCAAGCTCCCATGCACTATACATATGTTAACTGAGGCTGGCACAATCCACTTGTTTTGAGAGGTTGTAGAGGAGATTCCTACATTAAGTGTAACTTTAAAATAGATGATTTCAAAGATTCTTTTCAACTCAAAATTTTATTTTATTTCATTCTATTCTATTCTCACTTAAATAAAACATTTTATTATGGAAAACTTTAAACATAAAAAAAGTTGAAAGAATTTTACAGTGAATACCCATATACTTACCACACAGACTCTACCACTAACATTTTGTTATATTTGTCCTATTGTATCTATCCATATTATTTTTTGGTGTGTCACAAAGTAAAATATATGCATCAGTATGCTGTCCCTTAACCACTTCAATACGTATAATATATAAGTAGACTTAAATATTTGTATAGCTTTTTTTTAGGTAAAATTTTCACACAAAAATATGGATATCTTAAATGGACATTTGCTGAATTTTGAATATGAAACACCTGTGTAACCTAAACTCCCCATAGATATGGAGCATTATCATCACGCTAGAAATTTCCCTCAAGTCCCTTTCCAGTCAATCCCTGTCCCCTCCCAAAAGAATCACTGTTCTTTTTTTCCCTTCACATCAAATTAGTTTGCCCATTTTAGAACTTTATATAAGTAGAAGTACATTACCATTTTTTTCTTTTTTTGTGTGATGGCTTCTTTTATTCAGCACATTATTTTTGAGATTCATCAATATTGTTGCCTGTCTTGGTAGTCTGTTTCTTCTCTTTTTTTTTTTTAATTAAAGACTTTATTTATTTATTCATGACACACACACACACACACACACACACACACACACACACACAGAGTCAGAGACCCAGGCAGAGGGAGAAGCAGGCTCCATGCAGGGAGCCCGATACAGGACTTGATCTCAAGTCTCCAGGATCATGCCCTGGGCCAAAGGCGGCAGCGCTAAACCGCTAAGCCACTGGGGCTGCCCTGCCACAAATTTTTTTTTTTTAAGGATTTTTTATTTATTTGAGACACACAGAGAGAGAGAGAGAAAGAAGGAGAGGGGAGAGGTGGGGGGGAGAAGCAGGCTCCGTGCAGGGAGCCTGACGTGGGACTCGATTCCGGGTATCTAGGATCACACCCTGGGCTGAAGGTGGTGCTAAACCGCTGAGCCACCAGGGCTGCCTCACAAGATTTTTAAAATCCATTGTAAGTCAAATATTGATGGATAGTTGGGTTGTTTCCAGTTCTTGGTTATTACAAATAAAGTTGCTGTAAACATTTTTGTACAAGTATTTCTATGGACATATGTTTTTGTATTTCTTAGGTAAATGTCTTGGTGTGGAATTGCTGGGTTATAGTAAATGTACATTTGGTTTTATAAATATTATTTCATTTTTAAAAAACTAAATATTTATTGGATGCCTAATATGTCAGGCACTGTGTTGAGGGACGCCTGGGTGGCTCAGCGGTTGAGCATCTGCCTTTGGCTCAGGGCGTGATCCCAGGTCCCGGATGGAGTCCTACATAGGGCTTCTTGTGAAGAGCCTGCTTCTCTCTCTGCCTCTCTCTGCCTCTATCTCTGTCTCTCATGAATAAATACATTTTTAAAAAAAGAAGAAGGCTAGTTGATATCTTAATATGTGTCAGGTTTTTTCCCCTACTGAATTAACATACTATTTTAAGGTTTTCTTTTATGAAGTTGATCAGATACATTTTCTAAACTATTTTGTGATTTTTAAATTTCAAAATGATAAGCCTCATTAGAGACTATTTCCACTACTACATAGTGGTTAAGACCACAGGCTCTGGAGCCAGAATACTTGGGTTCAAATCCCAATTCTACCACTCACAGCTGTGTAATCTGAAACAGGTTATTTAACTTCCCTATCCCCCAGCTACCTGTTGTTATAGCTTCTCGTATATACCTCTAATACCACTCACTTAGTTTTATTGCAATTATTTGCACGCATATTTGTTTCCCCTACTAGACTGTGGCCTTCTTGAATCATGTATATATTTCACTTATGTATATAATGTAAGTACTAAGATTACTGCATAGAAAATAACAAGTGCTCAGTAAATGTTTGGTGAGTAAATGACAGTACAGATTTTGGGGTTAAGACATAGTTCCCAACAAAGATTTGTAAGAATTTATTTATTTATTTATTTATTTATTTATTTATTTATTTATTTATTTGAGAGAGACAGAGACAGAGACAGAATGAGAGAAAGAGTACAAGCAACCGGAGGAGCAGAGGGAGAAGGACAAGCAGATTCTGTGCTGAGCACAGAGCCCAACTTGAGACTTGATCCCTAGGACCCTGAGATCATGACCTGAGTCAAAACCAAGAGTCGATGCTTAACCAACTGAGCCACCCAGGCACCACAAGGCTTTGCAAGAATTTAAATGAGAAACTTTGAAGTAGGAAACCCTATAAACACATGCTATCATATTGTGAATTTGTGAGATTATTAGTGTACAGAGCAGCGAGCTGTAGAGATGGGAGAGAGAACAGAGAAATCTTTGGAAGTGGGAGGTAAAATAGACTCACAATGACTCTGGAGGCAGGTCATTGAGCCTGAGCCCTGGCAAAAAGGCTCAGAGGGTACAAAGTATGGGGGTAAGGTACTGAAAAAGAAGGAATGGAACAAGAGAAACAAACTTAGCAAACTTCAAAATTAGTCAAATTCTGGTTATACTGGTTTCAATTCTGGTTTGGAGGCAACAAAAATACCTACTGAATTACTGTTACCCTTGGATTTCAGTGGATCCTATAAATTGAGAGAGAAGTAGTGTTCTCTTACAGTTTCTAGGCCATGGAGGATGCACATTGTCTCTTTTTGTTTCTTTATGTCAACATGAAACTTATTAGAAGCAGCTAAAGTAAGAGTGATGAAAACAATAATCAACTAATGTTGATGTTGAATGAAATGTCTTGAGGTTTTAAACTAGTATCTCTTGTTTACACGTTCATAATCCTTCATTATTACTGAAAATCACCTTCCTATTTGGGGCTTGAAATCTTGATATCACTGCTAAGACAAAAGTTCAGTTGTTTGATGTTAACAGTTTGACAAAAATATTTGTTCCTTTAGATAAAACTTAAAGAATGCCAAAAAGACCAGCTGATCTAGGACCAGGCATGATTATAGACAATATTTTTCAAGAGAATATATGTTGAATATATTCCCAAATAAGAATAATAATAAAAGATTTGTTGAGTACTTACTGCCATGTTCAGTACAGAACAATTTTATATTTATTATCTCTCTTTATTGTCACAACCTTTTTATGTAGTATTAGTGCACCATTTTATAGATGGAAAGTTAAGATTCAGAGAAGGCAAAGAAAGAACGTATATCTGGCATTTTATGATGTTATTTTGTTAGGCACTTTCCATCACCCTGCATTTTACAGAAAAGAAAACAGACTGCAGGACATTCAGGGAATGAGCATGGAATACTTACTATGCTCCAGGCATTCTAAGTGCATTCTAGTCATTGTTAGTGTGACTTCACACCTCAAAACAACCCTGTCAGATGGGTACTGTATCTCAAAATTATAAGTGATTAAACCAAGGCTCTGGGACTTTAAATAATTGGCCCAAATTCATATATTCAGTGAACAAAAACAAAACTAAAAGTCAGAAGCAGTCACTTCTTTTCCCACAGTCCACGTTACCCCAAACTTATGATGTTCTTTTTCCAATATTTAATTTGTCTAAGGTCACACAGTTAGAAGTAGAGTAAAATTTCCTACCCAAAGTTTGGTTGCTCTTTCTACTATGTCCTGCAGCTGCTCCGTGGTTTTACTTTGTGTCATCATTATGTCCTCTGCAGAGGTAGAGAAAACAGGTCAAGGTTTTGCTCTTTAGAAGACATTTTCAAATCCATATGATTAAGCAACTGTGTGGACTGTTTTGCTAGACTAAATACTGTGATGGCAAACCCTTTAACCTTCGCTTATAGATCTGTTTTCAGCCTCAGCCTAAGATATTTTTACTTATCTTTTTTCAATTGTGATAAGATAAAACATATAAGATAAAATTTACTGTCTTAACTGCTTTAAGTGTACAATTCATTTGAGTTAATTATATTCATGTTACTGTGAGCAGATCTCCAGAACTTTTTCATCTTGCAAAACTGAAACTCTATATCCATTGAACACTAATTCTTCTTCCCTCCAAGCCCTTTGCAACCACCTTTCTACTTTATGTCCTTAGGAATTTGATTACTTTAGATATCTCATATAAGTAGAATCACGCAGTATTTATCTTTTTGTGACTGGCTTATTTCCCTTAAAACAACATCCTTGAGATTTATCCCTGTTGTGGTCTCTGACTGGATTTCTTTTTGCTTTAAGGTTGCTTATGGTTTTATTTTGATTTTTGTATTGTTACTGAAGATTAAAGGAAACGGCATAAACTGGTCTGTGCTGAGGGGCTGTTTCCTGATATAGAGGTCTTACAATGTTGTTAAAGAGAAGAATGTTTTTCTGAAGGATAAAATATGGGTGAAATAATGTGACCTAATTCCATATTTCTTGCACTTATGTGACTTGGGGATATACTGGACAGAGGGAAATTTCATAGTCTAAAACACATATTCTGTATCCTGAAGGACTGAGTTTTTCCTGTACAACTGTATTTACAATATAAAGCAGTGTGTTCCTAAGGAATTTCACTAAAAAATGGGAATTTTAACCTCTGTTTTGAAGCTGAATCTCTAGCTTTGTGCTTGGAAGCTAGTGTTTCTCTTTTCTTTTTATATGCCACATGGAAAATATATTCCCTGGGAGATTAGGACTCTTAAGAAATTTTAAGACTTGGTCTTTAAATATGTGGTCAGATAAATCAATGTACTATGTTTCTACTTTTCCAATCATAGTCACCATCCATCTTATGAAAATTTGTTAATATTTGCTTAAACATGAAGACAATTTTATCTATGGGATTTTAGTGTACGACTTGGATAAAAACTTAGTGTAGCAAAGACAAAAATGCATTTCTTATCCATTGTTTTTTCTCTTTGGTTTTTGGGATACCTTGCTCAACTTCATCAGGAGAATTTTATATCTGTCTAATTAACAGAGAAGACAGTCTAATTTTAATAATGAAAAAGAAACTACTACTTGATAAATGATCATGTGTGTTCTGGGTTAAGTAAGGGACAGTCCTTAAATTTTAAGGGTATCTGTTCCTAAGAAAAGAGCCACCAGCAGATGGCAATCCCCCTACATGGAATCTCTTTCCAGACAAATGGCAAGTACCTAAGTAAACTGATACCCCAGTGAAGTCACATGCCATTTCAGAGAAACCTGATAGCTTTGGTTGGGTAGGAACCCATTTAACATTATCTCTCAGCTATCATCTCATCTCTCCATTCCATCTGACAATTCTCCAACTCAGCATTTTGTATATGCCATCCTAAAGGTCAAACATGGTTACTGGGGTGGGTGCTTTGAATGTGGTCCCTGGGTTTGGTTTTAGGAGCACACATTTTTAACAAGCAGCTTATGTGAACTGCTCTCCACATTGACCTTGTTGGGGGCTATTTGCTGTACTCACCTCTGTGGTATTCTGGGCTTGGTTAACCCATGTTTTGGGATGCTAAGCATTGAATTACCATTACTTGTAAGCAAACCTTGAAGCAGAATATGTTGTTGATGTTTTATATAAATAAGAAACTTGGAAATTTCCACACAACAAAAAGCTTTTGAATTTGGTTGGCTGGTTTAGCTCTCTTCCTGCCCCTCCTTTATCTTCTATAGGCCTCTACTCTTGCTTACAAAATCCACCTGTGCAGTACTGTACCCTTCCAGAAACTGGTTGAGATATGGAAACTCTTAAGTAATTTGAGGGCTATGGCTGATATTTTCTTTTATTTTAATGCATATTTTAAGATTTATCCCCTTTGTAGGATATTTTCTTAATCTTAGGCGTTTTTCATTGATGTATATGTGTTGAGATACTTTTGGCTGCAACAGAAAACTTATCTCAAACTAAATTTAAATATAAGAATATTTGTCATTTTCTATAATAGAAAATCGTGAAGTAAAGCAATTTGTAGCATTGGTTAATTCAGTGGATAAACACTGTTGTTGGACACTAAGATTCTTCTATATCTCTACTTTGTCATTCATAGCTTTTGCTTCATCCTTAGGCTCCTTCTTATGGTCATAATACAGCTGTTTGCACATCATTATCCAGGAGAGAAGATTCACTTCCATATCCCCAAGCCCCATGAGAGGCCTATGCATCTTGAACCAACTACTGGTAAGGGGATAAGGGATTAGTATGTTTGATAAATAGTAATCCTTTGGACTGGAATGAAGGTTAAGGAGAAATTCATAATGTTTACTACAGTATGTGTGGAATTCATTTGTTTCTCAAATCTATTTAGAAGTTGATCTATATACTCTTTTAGTCCCTGGAAGATTTGAGGAAAAGGTGCTAAAGGAGCAGTCATTTCTAGTGAAAGAATAAATGTCTTTTATGTGAGTAAAAAATTTTGAATCTAAATTCACAGAGTTTGGGGTAGGTCAGTAGCTGAAAAATGTGTATCATTCTGTCTACCATTTATGGAAATTACTTGAGGTATTATTTGCAATGTGAATACAGGATTTTGCTTTAATAATTTTAAAGTGTGAGAGAATAACCTCAGATTTTTAAAAGAAAACATAATCTATGAATAATATTCTGTGAGTCTGATAAATTATAGCATTCAATTTTTCTTTATTTTCTGGGCCTCAGTTTCCAACTGTATAAAGGAAGAATTGTGTGATTTCTCAGCTTTTAATAAGGACATAATTAAAAATAATATCTCTACTTCTTTAAGTACTTAATCAGACTTGTATGAACTTTCTAGTTAATGTACAGATTAAAATTTAGTCTTAAGCTGTGTCATATTCAACATTACTTTGTTACCTACTTTAGATTTTTTTTTATTTTTTATTTTTTATTTATGATAGTCACAGAGAGAGAGAGAGAGAGAGGCAGAGACACAGGCAGAGGGAGAAGCAGGCTCCATGCACCGGGAGCCTGACGTGGGACCCAATCCCGGGTCTCCAGGATCGCGCCCTGGGCCAAAGGCAGGCGCCAAACCGCTGCGCCACCCAGGGATCCCCCTACTTTAGATTTAAAAAAAATTTTTATTCATTTTTTTAAAAGATTTTATTTATTTATTCATGAGAGACACAGAGAGAGAGAGAGAGAGAGAGAGGCAGAGACACAGGCAGAGGGAGAAGCAGGCTCCATGCAGGGAGCCTGATGTGGGACTCAGTCCCAGGTCTCCAGGATCACACCCTGGGCTGAAGGTGGTGCTAAACCACTGAGCTACCTGGGCTGCCCTCTATTTTAGATTTTAAGAAACATTTTATTTGGTAACAATATCAAACTTACAGAAAAATTGCAGTACGGTGTAAAAATCTCCTGTATATTCTTCACTTAGAGCCTCCATTCAAGTTTTACCCTTGCCTGCTGGCATCCTCTGTAGTGTAAGGTTCCAGGATCACACCCTACAATGAATTGTCATGTCTCCCTAGATTCTTTCAATCTGGAACAGCCCCCTCAGTTGTCCTCTGAGTTTCAGATCCTTTCTAAATGGAAGGTCACAGGTCAGTCACTTTGTGGAATGTCCCTCAATTTCAATTTTCGAAATGTTTCCTTATGATCAGGTTATGCAGTTTTTGGCAAAAATGTTACAGAAGCGATGCTACATTCCAATTGGATGGCTCATAACATTGATTTGTCCCCTCATTGGTGCTGTAAATTCTGACCACTTGATTACTAGGAGTCTCTACTGTGAAGTTGCTTTTTTTTTTTTCTTTGTATAATTAAGTGTTTTTAGTGGAAAATACTTTGAAACTATTTAAATACATATACCTTACCCCACTTTCACCCACAAGTTTTAGCATCCATTGATTTATCATGCTTGAATTAATTACCTGTATGAGGGTTTCTAAGTGTGTTGTTTCTAATTCTGTCATTTCTTCCACATTTATTAGCTATTGTTATAAGCAGAGCTTTCTTTTCTCACCATTTATTTATTCATTTACTTACTTATATCAGTGTAGACTCATTGATTCCTATTTTATTTAATGGTTTATATCTGTTATTGTCATTATTATTTTGCTGTTCAAATTGACCCAGACTTGGCCTTAAGTTCCTCCTTCAAGCTGGCTTCTGTGTCCTTTTGACATGTCTTCATCATTCTTTTAGCATTTCCTTACTTCTTGGGGCCAAAGAACGTTTTAGGTTCATTTTGTACTTTCTTTGCCCAGCCCTGGATTCAGCCATTTCCTTGAGAAGTCCTAGATCCTTTTAGTGTAAAGTGGAATTTAGAAACCAAGATCAGGGTACTCAGTGTGTTTATTGCAATTGGGATGTTGCTGTTTCTAGGCCAGAGCTAAGGTACACACATCCTTTGCATCTATATTTATATATTCTGAGACTATAAGTTCATATTAGTAACTCCAATGCCATAGGGTTTGTCTCATTAATTGAGAAATATGGTTCTCATTATCACTAATATATTTACTCATTTGTTCAAACCTTTTTATATAGCTATTGACCTTGTCAGACTATGCCTGCTGCCCTGTTCCAACCCCATCTTCACAAGGGCTGTCATTACTAGCTGTAACCGGGCTTCCTTTACCCTGTGGTTCTAACACCATTTGTAAGAGGTGCCATTACTGAGTGAGCTGCCCAGGCTCCTTTTTTTCCCACAGCTTTGATGTCATTGTCCTGTAGGCCACCATTACTGCCCTAATGAGGTCTGTCTAATGAATTTTATTTTTTATTTATTTTTTAAAAATTTTTAAAGATTTATTTATTTATTTATGATAGACAGAGAGAGAGAGAGAAAGAGAAAGAGAGGCAGAGACACAGGAGGAGGGAGAAGCAGGCTCCATGCTGGGAGCCTGACGCGGGACTCGATCCCAGGACTCCAGGATCACGCCCTGAGCCAAAGGCAAGCGCCAAACCGCTGAGCCACCCAGGGATCCCCTGTCTAATGAATTTTAGACTAAAGAAGAGAAAAATGAAGGAAGGAAGAATGGGAGACAAAGGAGATTATAGATTAAAATAGATAACAGGGAGGGATGCCTGGGTGGCTCATTGGTTGAGCATCTGTCTTTGGCTTGGGTTGTGATCTCAGGGTCCTGGGATTGAGTACCACATCAGGCTCCCCACAGGAAGTCTGTTTCTCCCTTTATGTCTCTGCTTCTCTCCCTGTGTCTCTCATGAATAAATGGATAAGATCATAAAATAAAATAAAATAAAATAAAATAAAATAAAATAGATAATAGGGATTTTTTAAAAAGATTTATTTATTTATTTATTTATTTATTTATTTATTTATTTATTTATTTATTTATTTATTTATGATAGACAGAGAGAGAGAGAGAAAGAGAGAGAGAGAGGCAGAGACACAGGCAGAGGGAGAAGCAGGCTCCATGCTGGGAGCCCCATGCGGGGCTCAATTCCGGGACTCCAGGATCACGCCCTGGGCCAAAGGCAGGCGCCAAACCGCTGAGCCACCCAGGGATCCCCCTGATAATAGGTATTTTAACAATCACTAAAGTTAGGATGCATGCCCATGGTTTGCTACTTATTCTTTACTAGTTTCTTTTAAGTTTCATATTAAAGTGTACTTTCACAGAAAATTAGCATAATATCTTTACGAAAGAAATATATACTTAAAATATTATTTTGAAAAGCACAATGAAAATGATTGCATGTAACCTGGATTTGGCATATGAAGTCACACATATATCTAATACAACAGATAAATGCAGCCTCCCACTATGAATATCTGAGAAGCAAATATAACATGGGCTCTGTCTTAAATTGCTTGATTTGTTGTTTGTATGACTGATTAAATTAATTAAACTCTGTGTTCCTTATTTTCCTCATCTGTAAAATGTGAATAGTGATTGTATTTATCTTTCAGAGTAACTTTGAGGAGTAAATGAGTTGATAAATGGAAAGTCCTTAGAATAATGTCTGATACTTAGTAAACACTACCATAATTGCTATTATTATTTGTATTGCCAGATACCTTTTTTATACAAATATTTGTTATTTGAATTTTTACTGTCAAATCTGTAACTTTAAAAGTTGCCCTCAGGGGGCACCTTGGTGGCTCAGTCTGTTAAGCATCTGCTATTGGCTCAGGTTATGATTTTACGGTCCTGGGTTGGGCTCTCTGCTTAGCAGGGAGCCTTCTATCTCTCCCTCTGCTTTCTTGTGCTTGCCCTTTCTCTCATTTTCTGTCAAATAAGTAAATAAAATCTTAAAAAAAAAAGTTGCTGTCACAAACCTCTGAACTTTATTTGCAATATTTTTTTCCTACATGAATTAGTGATTAAATGTTCTCCTTTTTCTGCTCCTACATTAGACATTCTCTTGAAAATTAATCTAGGTCCCTCATCCCTACAACTCTGCTTTGTTTTTACCCATTTTATTCTGCTTGTGCATAAATATCTTACCTAAATTCTGGGGACTTTGTAGAATCTAGAACTTCAGAAGACCACATAGCAGTTCTTTTTGTTGTGGGTCTTGACTTGGCTTGTGAAAATTGACCTTGTGAAAATTGCTTGATCCTCAGTTTTCTTCAACTATAAAATGGAACTACATAGTGTTACCTCATAGACCTTGTGAAAATTGCTTGATCCTCAGTTTTCTTCAACTATAAAATGGAACTACATAGTGTTACCTCATAGAGCTTGTGAAAATTGCTTGATCCTCAGTTTTCTTCAACTATAAAATGGAACTACATAGTGTTACCTCATAGAGCTTGTGAAAATTGCTTGATCCTCAGTTTTCTTCAACTATAAAATGGAACTACATAGTGTTACCTCATAGAGCTTGTGAAAATTGCTTGATCCTCAGTTTTCTTCAACTATAAAATGGAACTACATAGTGTTACCTCATAGAGCTAGTAGGAAATTTAATTAACTAATTAATTAAATTTAGATCTAACGCTATATTAATTTCAGGTATACAACATAATGGTTGAATATTTGTATATATAATGAAATGATCACCATCATAAGTCTAGTTAATATCCATCACCACACATAATTACAATTTTTTTCTTGTGATGAAAACTTCTAAAATTTGCAGTCTAAGCAACTTTCCAATTTACAGTATGGTATTGTTAACTATAATCACAGTATTGAACATTGTATTCCCATGATCTATTTATTTAATAACTGGAAGTTTATACTTTTTAATCCTCTTCAATCATTTCTCTTACCCCACCACCCCCAGTTCTTGCAACTACCAATCTATCCTCTGTATCTATGAGTTCATTTTTTTTGTTTGTTTTTTGGTTTTAGATTCCACATATAAGTGAGACCATTAAGATTTGTCTTTTTCTCATCTGACTTATTTCACTGAGCATAATGTCCTCAAGTTCTATCCAAGTTGTTACAAATGGCAAAATTTAACATTATTTTTTATGGCTGAATAATATTCCATGTGTATATATATCACACCTTCTTTATCCATTTATCTAACAATGGACACTTGAGTTGCTTCCATATCTTGGCTATTGTAGATAATGTGCAATGAACACAGGGGTGCAGAGACCTTTGCAAATTAGTATTTTCATTTTCTTCAGTTAAATACCCAGAAGTGGAATTGCTGGGTCATATGGTATTTCTATTTTTAATGTTTTGAGGAAACTCTATATTGTTTTCTACAGTGACTGCTCTAATTTACATTTCCATCAGTAGTGCACAGGGTTCTCTTTCCTCTACATCCTTGCTGACAGTTATTTCTTACCTTTTTGATGATAGTCATTCTGACTCATGTGAGATGATATCTCATTATGGTTTTGATTTGCATTTCCCTGATAGTGATGTTAAGCACCTTTTTTATGTATCTGTTAGCTAGCTGTATGTCTTCTCTGGAAAAATATCTATTCAGACCTGTTTATTCATTTTTATATCATATTGTTCTTTTGCTATTGATTTGCATGAGTTCTTTATGTATTATAGGTATTAGCCCTATATCAAATATATGATTTGCAAATATTTTCTCCCATTTGGTGATAGTTTGCCTTTTTATTTTGTTGGTAGTTTCCTTTACTGTGCAGAAACTTTTTAGTTTATTTTGCTTTTGTTGTCTTTGCTTTTGATTTCAAATCTAAAAAATCATTGCTAAGATTGATATCAAGGAGCTTACTGCCTATATTTTCTCCTAAGGGGTCTATATAATGTTTAACATTAAATCTGACCCATTCTGAGTTAGTTTTTATTTATGGTTTAAGACAGTAGTTCAGTTTCATTCTTTTGCATGTGGCTGTCCAGTTTTCTCAACATCATTTTTTGAAGCCTGTCCTTTCTTCATTGTATATTTTTAGCTTCTTTGTTATAAATTAATTGAGCAGATGTATGTGGATTTATTTCTAGCCTATCTCTTCTCTTCTATTGCTCTATGTATATTATGTGTCATTTAAGTGAGACAATTTGATAAAGCACTTAGCACAATGTTCAAAAAATGTTAGCAATAATTATGATTAGGATACTAAACTGGAGGAGTTGATTCTGGCTTTCTTTATTTTGAGTTTCTTCTTTCTCCTTGGATATCTTTCTTCCAGATCTTTTTTTTTTTCTTTCTTCCAGATCTTAAATATTAGTTCTAGTGCTAAGAAAAATGAGTATATGAGCTTCAAAAAGTTATTGGTTACTGTCTGCAGAAAAAACTAAGATTTTGGATTTTTAGAGCAATATGTGAATTTAGGATTGTGGAGTCCAAGACTGACAACTCTTGAAAGCCATTATAATTTTTTTCTTTTTTAACGATCTTATTTATTTATTTGAGAGAGAGTGCACATAGTGGGGGTGGGGTGCAGAGGGACGAATAGACTCCCCACTGAGCAGGGAGCATGACACAGGGGCTCCATCCCAGGACCCTGGAATTATGTCCTGAGCTGAAGGCAGATACTTAACCAACTGAGCCTCCCAGGTGCCCCCAGCCAGTAAAATGTTTTTAAGAGGGTAAAATCTGGAGCCAGACAGCCTGGGTTTCAGTCCTAGTTCTTCTGCTCACTAGTTGTGTGACTTTGGGCAAGTTTCTTAACCTCTCTTTGTTATATAGTTATTTCATAAGATTGTTGTGAGAATTCAGTAAGTTAAAATATGTAAAAGTACTTAGACTGGGGCCTAGCCCTTAGTGAGTACCATATACATGTTAGCTATTCAACTATTAATCTTTAGTGGCCTTTCCATTAACATGGGGGTTTTCCGTGATCATAATCAAATTGTACTTATTTCCAGTTATTTCAATGTTCAATTCCTTTATATTTAGAAAATTAAAATTTTATAGTATGTGTATTATATATATTTTATAATGACATACATATTATAATCATTTATATAATAATTTTTTTTACTTATCCATTTTACTGATATAAAATGATTGCAGTGTGGGAGAAACTTTTTCTCTTTAGCCTCTATCTATATGAACAAGTGAGATGGGAGTAGAACCAAAGGACATCACTGATGTGATTCATTGGAAGGTGTCTAGAGGGCTGAGAAACATGATAGATGTCTCTCCTCTTCATGTAACTCAGATGCTTAAACAGGCATAGAGAACTGAGTCAACTGAATGTTTTGGCTCAGTCCACTTTGTGGCATAAAACCCCACACAGTCTCTTAAATCTCTGGTGCTTTTTTCTTCTGGTTAGTGCACTTGAGGTTAGAGTTTTATATTTTAGACTCAAAATCACTAGGAAAAGAGACTCAAAGTCACTAGCAAAAGAAATTATTTTTTGAATGGGTATCACAATATTTTGGTATATACCTATTTTTTTAAAAAAGTTATTTGTTTGTTTTAGATAAATTGGGCCGGTACAGATATGGCTTTGAATAAAATAGCTCTTTAAAACATAGAACATAATTAATATCAATTCATATTTTTTAAAAAGGCAGCATGGAATGGTAAAAAAATTCATTCATGAAACAAATATCTTTTAAGCTTCTAATAAATTTCAGCCAACTGTGCTGAGTGAAGAGAAAGTATTTGTACACATACACATTGTCGCCCCCTCCTGCTCCTGATGAATATATTTCTTCACTTATAACTTATATCTGGTGGGGATACAGATGTTAATGTGAGAATCATATAAGTAAAAGAATACTTATAACTGGGGTAAGACCATGGTATTGGAGAGTGTATTGTATGGTAGGAGAAGCCTGAGAAGGCTTCCTGGAGGCAGTGGCACTTGAACTGAGATCTGAAGGATGAGAGAGAATAACACTGAGGAGCAGTCAGGGAGTTAAGAAAGGAGATTATTCCAGACAGGAGCATCTGTATAAGTTTGCGGCAGGAGAGAGAGCATGGATTGTCTAAAGAGCCCAAAGAAGGTGAGAGTTGTCAGAGTTCAGAGGCAAGGAAGAAGTAGTGAAATAATGAGGTTATAGAGTTAGTTAAGTAGGAGCCCGGAGCAATTAGGGCTTTGTGGGCCATGTTAAGTGGGCTTTGTGGGCCATGTTAAGTACTGTGTTGTCCCAAGTTGGATGGGTGAGAGAAACTTAGGATGTTGAGAGAAGCTTAGGCTATGGATTCTGGTAGATGGAAAGAAATAAAGAAATGCAAAAAAAAAAAAAAAAAAGAGCTAATAATTATGGCTATAATTTTAATACTCTCAAGGTATAAAAAATGCAATTCAGTATAAGCCTGTTATTCACAAGAGAATTACAGAATTTACTAAAGATCAGTTTAAAGTATACTGCAGGTGGTATGAGTTGGTAATAGGACACCAATATAAAGTTATATGATGAGTATATCTCTCAATCCTGGCAGTGTGTCTCTATGACTGTATATATATATCCTCATTTGGAGGTAGGGCTGAACTTTCAATCTGTGGCTTTTCATGAATGTGAGGTCACATTCTGGTCTCTGAGACAGGTTGTGAATAAGAAACTATTGACATGTCACACACAAGGGAAAATGATGCAACCAGATGTGAATATTAAAAAAACCACTCAATATAAATGGACCCGACTTTAGAGGAGCCAGTGAGAATTTAGAGAGATCACTTAGGAGACTATTGCAGTGATCCTGACAGGAGATGCCAGTGGTCTGTAGTGGGTGATGGCAGTGGAGCCAGAAAGACATAAATGGCTTGATTGATCTTGTTTAGGGTGAACTATAGAGAAAAATCACAATTTGGACTTCACAGCACTGATATTCCCATATTTCTGCTAGAATTAGGGAATTTGACTGAAAGATAAACAAAAATCACTAAATTACACCAATATAGTGTAATTCTCCCCCCCCCACATATAAATGTATTTTCATGTTTATATATCTGGATATATTTTAAACATTTCATTTTCCAAACAATTATTTACATATATAAATAATCACTTAGGGATCCCTGGGTGGCGCAGCGGTTTGGCGCCTGCCTTTGGCCCAGGGTGCGATCCTGGAGACCCGGGATCGAATCCCACGTCGGGCTCCCGGTGCATGGAGCCTGCTTCTCCCTCTACCTGTGTCTCAGCCTCTCTCCTCTCTCTGTGTGACTATCATAAATAAATAAAAATTAAAAAAAAATAAATAATCACTTGGGTATGGAAATAACACAATTTGCACATGTCATTACTAACACATACTAACATTTCGGCTTTGTTTTAATGCAGAAATTAAACAAAATTTGCCAACAAACACTTATTGAGCACCTACTATGTGCCAGGTAATAACAGGTTTTAGCTTATGATCTATAAATTTGTATTCCCACCCCCATAATTTTATAACATGTATGATAATTTTAAAAGATTTAAACCATTTCAATTTCATTTTAAATTGCTTGGAGGTTAAAATATTAAAAATGTAAGAGGAAAAAGAAGTTGCATTTTTTAGTTCTTGACTATTGTATGCCAGATGTCCTAAATGTTTTAGGAATCCTTTCGCCTTTTCACCCTACCTTCCCACTGTGTGCCCAGAATAATTGATTATCCATGTGTGATCCTACAAGCATTGCACCAAAAAGGGCAGAAAACAATGGACAAAGATAATGAGATTTCACATTTTGCCCTGCCTACCTCTTTCTTTCAAACTAATCTAAGTTAATAAAACTTCCCATGAAAGCCTTTGAAATTTCATCATAGGGTTTGTGAAAGAGGTGAAAGTTGACCTAGAAGTGCTTGACCTATAACTTGGCAGCTACTGGAAGTCTAGCCTCATAATTCAGAGGTCCAGTGACAGCTTTGCCTATAAACTCAAGTCTTCATTTCATCGACATTTTCAGGTTTAGTCTCCTTGAAAATGCTAACAAAAGTGAAGCATATCATTTCTCTGCTTGGGATAGCAATGTGATGTTTATGGAACCATTTGCTGTCTCAGGGGTAATCTCCCGGATAATTTGGATTAACCTTATCGGGTCTCTAGATACCACATTACCTGGGGTGGATGATCTCCAGAATAACCTTTCCAAGATCCTAAAGTTTTAACCCCAGTACCATGTTTTATCAAAAAACTTTCAACAGAAATTTATTGAAAACTATTTGACCAGGCTTACTTCAACCCTTTTGGTCTGAAGTGGCCTTCAGTCAGGCAAGAAAACATAATATCTTCTGTGAATAATTCTAATTAGAAAGTAGGGCAACCTGACATTTTCCTCTGTTTACTTTTTCCACAAGACAGTTGTTATGTATCAAAGTGCTTCTCTCCTCCTATTTGTCCAGGTTTTGAAATTGGTTACCTGGAAAAACGGAGAGTAGTGCTTTTGTTAGTTTATTTGCTGGTAGAGAGAATTTACTTAAAAGAGTGAAGAACTTTCCCCAAGGAAGAATTTGTCTTTTGGACAGGCAACCAAAAAAATCATTTATGTGTATTAATCAAAAGTCCTTCTGGATTTTTTTTTTTTTTTAAGGAAGGAGGAAAGTTATATGGCATCTGAAGCTGGGATCAACCCTGAAATTCTTCATCCTAATAAAGCTTGCTTTTGTTAGATCTAATTATGTTCATAATTACTTTTTTATATTATAAAGCTAGAGCTTATACAGTGCAAGACTATGAATTTCACTGCCTCAAAACTGAAAAATAGAAATTACAACTAATTTATTTTTTATTTTTTTGCTTTTTAGAAAGTGCAGGCTCAGGTGAGGCTTATACTGGATTGCATTTTTTTATACCTTGAGAGTATTAAAATTCACTACAATTTTTCTGGAAAATATTCATCCCATTTGAATCAGTTTAAAGAGGTAGACAGAGTAGCAGTGGCTAATAAAATTAATATCATATCTCTAGCTATTATAGATTGCAGTCTCAGTTGAAAGGGATAATAGAAGAAAAAAAAATCACATTGCATTCTTCATGTTGAAACCTGGCCTGTGCTTCTGAAAAAGAAGGTATCTATATGCCTCTACCCAATGCTCATTTTTTTCTAAAATTCGTCTGATTAAGGTGCATTTAAACATAGAGTGAAGAAAAGTATTGATATTGTGCTCAAAAAAGATCTTATTGCTGAAATTACTTTATAAAATAGCTTGAACTGATCAAGTTATGAGATCAAACAGTTTAACCTTAGAAGGGACAGGTAAAACACTTCAAAATAATGATAGTTTCTGTTTCCCTGAGGGTTTCCTTTGTGCTAGATGCTTTGCATGTACAGTCTCATTAATCCTGACAACACTGTAAACTATGTATTATTATTTCCATTTTATAAAGCAGGAAAACTGAGACTCAAGAGGTTCAGATACCTGCCCGAGCTCACCTATCTGGGTTGAGATTCTGCAGTGAAGGAGCTGCCATTGTAACCCCGTCTGTCTCTGATTCCCATGCTCTTTCCACTATGTATCATGCCTACAAAATGCTTGGTTACTTCCTGCTGTATCTTCTTGAGAATAAAACTGGAGAGGTTAGTGGGAAAGGCCAGAATATGGGGATGGGGAATGGAAGTGATTATGGGTGCAGTGGTGTTTTCACTGGAGAGTTCCATATTTGGATAATAATGTGTAGAGCTGTAGCCAGGAATTAGAGGATGAGCCAGTTAAGCTAGCTAGAGGAATTTCCATTGAGCTGGGAGCACAGTTTATTAGAAAGATTAATTTAAAGACTGGTTGGACCATTTCCTTGTCTCAGACAAATGGAATAATGGAAAGAAATTTTGCATTCCAACAACAGAACAATTCCCTGCTAAAACTGGAGTGTGATATTAAAATAAATAATAATAATAATGATAGTTACCATTTATGGGACTCATCCTAAGCACAAAGCTTTTTAAAATTGCATTATTTTTAACCTTGCAACCCCCTTGTAATGTAGGTTTTATTATTTTTGTTGTACAGTTGGGGGAAAAACAAAGAAATAAAGTATTGAGGAGGTTCTTCTAGGCTGAATTATAGGTTCTTCTTGATCTCTGGAGTCTGCATTCTTTTTCTCCAAGGAAAATATTGACACACTTCCTTATCCATTGCACAATAATATATGATCTGAGAAGAAAAGCTTTAAAAATACATTTTAAAAGTGACCAGTTTTGCATATCTAATGGGAGGTACTGATAAGGACACTAGCATGTTAGTTGGGATAGAGTAGATCTCAGAGAGTAGAAAACTTTTCCTGACTTGACTTTGGTTCCTTAAGCTAGTGTGGTCCAGGAACAGTGGTGAAAAAGTGGTGGACCACTTTTGCTTCGAAATAGCTGAACAGTCTGAGACAAGTCATGTAACCTTGTGGGTCCCAATTTTCATGTCTTTCTTTTTTATTTTTATTATTATTATTTTTATTGAAGTTCGATTTCCCAACATGCTCATTCCATCAAGTGCCCTCCTCAGTGCCAGTCACCTAGTTACCCCATCCCCCCACCTGCCTCCCCTTCTGCTACCCTTTTACCTGTCCCAGGGTTAGGGTCTCTCATGTTTTGTCACCCTCTCTAATTTTTCCTACTCATTTTCATGTCTTTCTTGTTTTAGTCTCAGCTTCTAGTTCAGTGCTTGGCACATGGTAGGAATGAAAATGATACATGATATAAATGAAGAAGCTCGGATTGCTAATTTTTTGGTTTCTTTCAGTTCTAAATTCTATTATTCAGGCATAGTAACTTTGGTTTCTTTATTTTTTCAAGAAGGAAAATTGTGCCAATCTATTTTGCAAGGTTATCAAGGGAATTAACTAGTATATTTTCCAAGTTATGGAGGTCCTACAGAAAAAGATGAGAATGATTTTCCATTATTAATGGAATAATGATTTTCCATTATTAATATTTTTCATTGATCCAATGTCAGAAATATATCAAGTACTATAGAGAAAATTGAACTTTCCCAGCAAATACATAATCTGAATACACTAGTAATGGCACTAGTATTAGTGACTGAGTTTAAAATGACTTCATGCCAATGTTTGAGAAAATCTGGTCACATATATTGTTGTATAGGAAAGTCAGACTGGCATCAGCCCAGATATTGCTAGAAGGAAGATAATTCTTTAAAAGTTTGTTCTATTAGTGGGACTTTTGCATTGCTTCTTGTCTTTGTGGTTTGGAATAGTAGCCACCACTACGTGGTCTCATAAAATATGGAAGCCAGGTGCTTTGTGCTCTAGGCCTGGTAATTTGCCATGTGAAGATCAATCATTGATCCTGATTTTCAATTTATTCATTTTTGAAAAGTTGATAGTAAAGTTTACGCCATCAGTTTACTGTGGAGATTGATAATGACTATAGAATAATCTGAGAAAGTTCTTTTTCTATGGCAAGTATATGGATATTACATATTTGCCAAGCCTCTGAAAGATCAGAATAAATTAGAAGCTCATATTTACTAAAATGTTCCATGTGGAACTTGGACCACATGATTTTATCACTCACTTTTCTATCCTAAAAGCCTTATAAGCAAAAGAAAAGGAAAGGGAAATAAGGGGAAGACTATTTCTCTGCTGGCTATGAGAAGTGTGTCATTTACAAAATCTCTTGAAAGCATGGCATTTTCTTCAACCACAAGAGTGGACTATTTGTAAAAGTGTTAGTGGATTTCCCAGATTTGTACTAATAACATACAGTGATTCCAAGTTGCCATTTATACCTTACACTTTACTAGTAGAGAAACTGAATCAACAAAAATAATGTTATATGGGAAAAATAGAAGAGTCAGACATTGGGTAATGATTTTCCATTAATTTTAAAAATTGATTTATTCATTTCTTTATTTGTTTATACATTTATTCATTTAACCATTATTAAGTTCCCACTCCTGAGCTAGGTGATTAGAATAAAAAGATAACTAATCTCATGTTTTTTCATTTAATTTATTCCTTTTTCATTAAACTTTAATAAATAACTTATGAAAGTTAAAAATAGACTATCTTGATATTTCTGTTATATTAACAGAATATGCACATTTCTTATTTATGAAGAAATTTATTCTCTACCAGAGATCCCTGCAAATGGGGGGAAAGCCTTGAGTACTCTGAAATACCTGTAATGAGAAATATACACAAATTAAGAAATAAACAATAAGCTATTAACACAAAGGTAGGGTGGTTGGTAGAGACTCTCCGCATTGCAAACAAAAGAATCTTTTAATACTAAAGCATGAGTTATGTGACTACTGACTACTGATTCTCCTCAAATATTTAAAGATGTGAGCCATGAGAATATTTTAGACTAATCCTTTAGAGAGAACCTTCTTTTATTTGATAATTGGCTTAAGAAAAAAGAAAAAAAAGATTGACTCTAGCTGAGAAACCAAGACCTTCATGTGAGTGAGTCCCTGATCCAGGGACTCAAATGATGTCAGTAAAGTTGTCTTTCTGTCTTTCAGCTCTGCTTCTCTGTATTGGCCCCAATTTTATGAGTAGGCTCTTCCCTCATGGTGATAAAATAGCTGTTGGTAGTTCTAGGTTTATGTTCTATTTTGCCAACAATTCAAAGGTAAGAATTTTTTTTCCCCCAATAGTTGCAACCAAAGTATAAGAATTGAGTTTCATTGGCTCTAGTTTATCTGTCTTGGGTCACATGTCCATCCTTGGAGAGGGTTAGTGTCATTCTCATCCAAAACTCATGAGCTGAAATGAGGAATATCAGACTTCTGATACTAGAAGAAGAGGACATAAAGACAGATGTTCATCACATTATTTTTAGCAATATGTAGTGTCTAGAAAGATCCTATCTGTTCTCTGCCTTATATCGTAGCAGAGGGTTCCATAGTCAGCTGCCTTTCTCTCAACTCAGTGCACAAATTTTTCCCTATCTTACACATTTGGGTTTGCTCATTAGTCTCTTTATGAGATCATGGTTTACAACCAGAGATTTTCAGACTGTGAACTCCTTCCTTAAGTGGAGAATGTTTCCATTTATAGCAGAAAAATTGCTCCATGCTATTTGGCCATATGGCCTGCCTTCGTGAGAAGACATGTATTCTTATGTCATCAAAATCCCTTGATATTGATATAAAATCAACTTTTATAGAGCAGGATACGTATTTTGTGTCCTCTTTACAAAGAGAATTTAATACTGCCTATCCTCAAAGAAAAAGTATCATGAAGTTGTATAAATTACATTAGAAATCATTTTTCATTTGAAAATTAAATTTTGCATCCGACTGGATGGTTGTACTTAATCTAATGGATTTCTGAGTGTTTAAAATAGTAACATCTGCCTGTAGACTCATAAAGGAATCTATACATCATAACAATCAGAACAGTATGAAACTTTTAAGTTTAACTTTCCAGGAGGATGTCAGATCAGTATGCTCCATTAAAGAATATATAAGGAATTATTCAGTGAAGTTTCATTATATTGCTGACCCCCTCAGTAATTTATTTCTGTTTGAATTTCTGCTATCCCAAAGACTAAAACTCTTTAAACTAGCCCTTGTTATAGTGTGAGACACTCAAGATTAAAAAAATTCCTAAGCCCCATTATTTAATTTTAACTAAAAAATGCTTATTGCAGGGTGGTAGGAACTGAGCTAGATTCCTAGTGTATCAATAAACCATAAATGAAGAGGAAGAAAAACTGTAGAGGACTTAAATAGAGCATAACAGGCACAGACATTCCAAAACATGTAACACAGAAATAATTGCAACACAATATAAGGTAATACTCAAAGTAGTATGAATTCCATACTCTGAAATAAAGCATAAAATATCTGAAGCATACATACTAGCTGGACTTCTAGAATTACTGAGGAGTCTATTAAGTCTTGGATGCAGGAAATAGGAACCTCAGAAAGTTTACTTTTGTTTATAAGATTTATTCTTAGCAAGTGGTGGGTGGGCAAGTACCCATTTTTCCCCTTGATTCGCACATAGATTTGGCCCTTAGTTTAATCTCTCCAGATGAAAAATGATCCCTAGTTTAGATCAATAAAAATTTCTGCTTTGAAGTAATCTGGACAACCTTACTATATAAACTCCCTAAAAGAAAGGAATCTATAACTGACACAAATTCCAAAAGACTGCTTGGAACTTTCATGAATGAGAACTGTGATTTAAGAAAAACCACGAGTAACACCTTCCCTAAGGGAACTGATTTTGTGAGTCTGAAACTATGTCTTGTGTTGAATTGTCTTACAGGG
The DNA here is from genome assembly GCF_011100685.1 of Canis lupus familiaris. Lineage (NCBI taxonomy): Eukaryota > Metazoa > Chordata > Mammalia > Carnivora > Canidae > Canis > Canis lupus. The sequence continues at coordinate 20,368,631 of NC_049250.1, forward strand.
ACAACTTTGTCAGCAAATTTTGCCTCAAATCTATTGCAATGTTTTCTATTTTGTTTTTCAATGGAATAGATTTTAGGAAGTGACTGCTAGTGCTCCTTATCATAAAGAATGATCAATTATAGGATATTATTTCCCTTTTTCAGTTTTATTTCCTTTTCATTTGACTTTTTAAAAATCATCTTGTGCTTTTTACAATGTGTGCTTTATGTGTGTGTGTGTGTGTGTGTGTGTGTGTGTGTGCGTGTATGTGTGGTAATACTGCAGACATTCTGAGTTCTGGACTATGCAACATTCCAACCAACAACGCAGTACTGATGTGTTAATGAATATAAATGTTATTATTATTGCATATATAATAATTATTATTTTCATCATTTAAAAAATTTGAAAATATTTATTAACTGACCAGATTTCAAAAATAATCATGGTCAATACTGTAATTCATCCTTCTAATAAGCCTGTTGATCTGGTCTTCTCTGTTGCTAGCATCTCCACTTTCTACAAAATGGGTGGTCTCTTTTATCATTCCCCTCATTCCCCTCATGGAGAAGATAATTTCAAGGGCCATAAAAAGTTGTTTGCTCTTTGAAATGTTTTCCAGCAGTATGAATCTCATGAATCAGACCTCCATGCAGATGATGCCATATTTACCAAGAGATTGGGCAATCAATGTGTTACCTGTCAGGGCAATTCACCTCTTGTTGATTTTGCTGTAACCATGCTTATAGATTAATTCACTCACCACTCCAGGGTTGGGTCCCCCCATGCTATATGTGGTTCCACAATCCTTACCATGTTAACTGAAGCCTTGTTGAGCTTAACAAAAGTGCCATTGAAGATCTGGTGAAGCCAAAAAAGCTGCAAAACCTTTCAAACCTTTGGGCTCGTCCCACTGATGCCTCTGATCCTGATAACAAATGCCAGTTTAGGTTCTGCAGGTACATAGAATTTGCCAACTTTTCTTTCCATCCTCACCCTTTGAATCTCAGTTCTGTATATCTGCCTATATTCTTTGTGGTAATGCTTAGCTTTTTCACAGATAAGCTTCCTCCTTGCCTTTCAAAGCATCTTTTGAGCAAACTTCTTTCTCAGACACTTTCTTGATCTTCAACTCTGAGAAATTCCTTCACTTTTTCTTAAGGATTTGTGGCACAGCAGGAACCTTCTTTTTCTTTTCTCCTGCACCCTCCATGGTTCCAGCTGGAAAAGAGAACTATTTTCACCATTTTTAATGTGCTATGCATTATGCTAATAACTAACTTTCAAAATAAATTCAAGAGGCAAATATTTATATACATATTTATATATATTTATCTCATTTTATAGGCTAGATGATTAAGGCTTGGATAATTTAGATTAAAACTTGGGTAAGTATTATGTTAGCTACAGAATTTTTGTAGATGCCTTTTATCAGGTTGAGGAAGTTCTCTTCTGTTCCTATTGTGCAGAGAGTTTTTTTTTTTTTTTTTTTTTTTTGTGCAGAGAGTTTTAATCATGAATGGATGTTGACTCCCATTAAAGGCTTCCTTTTTTCATTAATTGAGATTATCTATGTTTTAAAAAAATTCTTTTTTTCTTTTAAAGTTTTTATTTACTTATTCATTCATGAGAGAGAGAGAGAGAGAGAGAGAGAGAGAGAGGCAGAGATACAGGCAGAGGGAGAAGCAGGCTCCATGCAGGGAGCCCGACATGGGACTTGATCCCAGGGCCCCAGATTCAGCCCCGGGCTGAAGGCGGCGCTAAACCACTGAACCACCTGGGCTGCCCTAAAAAAATTCTTAATAGTGAATTAAATTGATTGATTTTTAAATATTGAACCAGCTTTGTATTCCTTGGATAAGCTCCATTTTGCTCATAATTTATTATATTTTTATATGTTGAATATAATTTGCTAGAATTTTATTGAGGATTTAGACATTTGTGGTCATAAGGATATTGATCTGTAGTTTCTTACAATGTCTTATTTCTAGTTTCAGTATCAGTGTGATGCTGGCTTATAAAATAAGTTGGGAAGTGTTTTCTCAATACATATTCTGGAAGAGATAGCATGAAATTGGTACTATTTTCTCCTATAAGTGTTTGGTAGTAATCTCCAGTGAAGCCATCTGGGCCTAGAGTTTTCTTTGTGGGAAGGTTTTCAAGTTCTTTAATAGATATAGGGATATTCAGGTCATTTATTTCTTTTTTCAGTGAGTTTTATTGATTTCTGTTTTTCAAGGCACTGACCCATTTGATCTAAGTTGTTGAATTTATGAGCATAGAGTTGTTTGTTGTATTTTCTTATTATCCTTTTAATGTCTGCAGGATCTTTTGTTCATGCTATTGGTGTTATATGTCTTCTCTTTTTTCATTGTCAGTTTGTCTAGAGGTTTACAAATATGATTGATCTTTTCAAAGAATCATGTTTTAGTTTGATCAAATTTCTTATTAAAATTTTGTTGATTTCTGTTCTCATATTTGTCTTTTCCTTGTCTCTATCTGTTTGGGTTTACTTTGTTCTTCCTTTTCCACTTTCTTTCATTATTGAGATTTTTTTTTTAACATAAGATATAATGTAATAAACTTCTCTTTAAGAACTCTTAACTGCATGCTGCAAATTTTGGTATCTTATAGTTTCATTTTCAGTCAAAATATTTTCTTTTTTTTAGTAGATTTTTAAAAAAGATTTTATTTATTTATTCACGAGAGACACAGAGAGAAAGAGAGGCAGAGACACAGGCAGAAGGAGAAGAAGCAGGCTCCATGCAGGGAGCCCGACATGGGACTCAATCCTGGGTCTCCAGGATCACACCCTGAGCCAGAGGTGGTGCTAAACCGCGCTGAGCCACCCAGGCTGACCAGTCAAAATATTTTCTAATTTCCCCTAAGACTTCCTCTTTGATTGATGGCTTATTTAGAAGTGTCTTGTCTCCATTTTACAAATTGGAAATTTTTCAGTTATATTTGTTTTGGTATCTAGTTTAATATCTAGTTAATTATGGTCCAAGAACATACTTTGTAAGATTTCTATCCTTTTAACTTTGTTATTATCTTAAATTATCTTATTTTTTTCTTTAGCTGAAAATGTCCTTATTTTGTCATCATTCATGCAGGATATTTTTACTGGAGGTAGAACTAAACATTTCTTTTTTTCAATGCTTTAAACATGTCCTGTTGTCTTTGGGCTTCCATGTCTTTTAATGAGAATTCTGCAGTCAAAATTTTGTTCTCCTACATATAGTATGTCATTTTTCTTGTCTGCTTTCAAGATTTAAAAAATTTAACTTTGTTGTATAGTTATTTGGTTGCTATGTGTCTGTGCAAGCTTTTATTTGAATTTATGCTGTTTAGGGTTTGCTGAGCTTCATGAATCTCTAAATTTATGACTTCAACAAATTACTCCAAATATTTCTTTCTATATCAGTCTCTTTCTTCTCTCATTCTGGGACTTAAATGACAAAATAAGAGAACAACAAATAAGAATAAGTGGTGTCTCCCATACTCTTCAACTCACTGTGATCCCTCTTCCTTCACCTCTTCCCAGAAAGATAGGTTTTCTCAGAGGTTTTGTTGCCTATATCCACTGCTCAGTTTTGCCCTGGGGTCACCCCTGGGTCAAAGCTAGATGATAAAGGAGGAAATCAGATGGCAAAACTCACCCCTATTATACATCATTCTTTAAGCCTTGGCTCCCTTGTGCAATTTGGCTCCAGTTCTTAATTTTTCACAGTTCCCTTGTAGTTGCCTTTTAATTTGTATAGAGTTTGGAGTTTCAATGGTAGGAGAGAGAGCTGCAGTAGCGTTACTCCATTTTGGCTGGAATTGTCACTTTTGATTTTTAAAAATTTACATCTTGCAGCTGCTTCTATATCAACACATACAGATTTGCTTGTTCATTTTAAAGTGACAGAGTACTCCCTTTTATGAATATATCATTGTTTAAGAAGTTATTTATATATTTTTTGCTATTAGCAAAGCTGAGACAACATTTTAAACATATGTTTTGGGATATTTTGGTGAGTATATCTGTAGGGTAAGTTGCTAGTTAGGGAATCAGAGTTTGAAGGATATGTGCCTACAGCTGGACAAACAGTTGGAGAGTGCTCATTTCTCCACAGTCATGCTCAACTAGAAACTTAAAAATGTTTGCAGTTTGATTTGTGAAAAAGCTATCTTGTTTTGATTTCCATTTCTTTTTATAATGGTTGAAGCTGAGTGTTATTTAATAACTCATTGACCATTGTGTGCCTTTTTCTGATAACTGCTTGGGATTTGTGTTTAGTTAGAAGGGTCAATTCTTTCCCACGCTCAACCCTACCCAGATTTTAAATAAAGCCACTCAGACTTTCCACAGGTTTCTTTATGATTTTATTCAGTCTACATTTTCAGCATTGGCAGCCAATGCAAAAATGGTATATTAAAAAGAACCCCCAACATGTTAGCATCCTTGGCTCATGCATCCTTAAGTAGAGTTTTCATACCTGTCAGACAGGTCTAAGTATAATTCTGGAATAGAAAGAACTTGATTATGTGATTCCCAGATTTGAGCCTATTATTAAACTTTATAGAACATCCCATGAGGGCTGACTGAATGAGATGGGAAAAAAACGGAGCACTTTAGCTTTTGTGCATGCATGAAACCTTTTTGGTTCTAGGACTAAAAGAAGAGATATTGTGGGGTTTATGCTCAAGGCCACACGCTCTCTCCATTTTTTGACTTGAGGGGATTTCTGAGTCTACTTGATGATTAGAGTAGGTATTGGTCATACAAGCCAGCGGCTGAAAATTAAACACTTATCTACATAAATTATCTACCATTCAGCTTGAATGGTAAATTGAAGAAAGAAGTAGAGAATGGGTTGTCTATCCTTTCCATGTTCATTTTGAAATGTTGGCTCAAGAGAAATGGAGAGAATAAATAAATGTGTTTAACAGACATGCCTTTCCATAATAATATCTATATAAAGGATATGTCCCTTTCTCTGATGAATTATGAAAGTTTTTCTAAGATAATTAAGATTTATATGTATACAGTATTTAACATTTATTTTAATTTTTACAGGCAGTAGGTTAGTCTATTTACCCTTAGACTTTTTGAGTGATTATAGAGTCTTGGCATTAAACATTCCTATCTGAAACTGGAATCTAAACCTCCATCAGAACTGTATTTCTTAGCTGACTTTTTATAGCAAAGATTTTTTTTTTGTTTGGTTATGGTTTCCCATCAAAATTGTCCTCAAAATGTGCTTCCCTTTACATACTTTATTTTTATTTAACCTCACAATTTATATTCTCTATGTCAAGTTTTCTTAATTTTTATTTCTTCTAAGGGTACTGTTTAGCTTTCATTTGTATATTTAATCAAAAACAGTACATTTCTTTTGGCAATTAGAGCTTTTACTTAGCAATTAGAAAATAACATGGATTATCTTTATGTAATAATAGGAAGTTACTATTGATCAAACCAAGTCTTACCATCTTATCAGTTCTGTATATCAACTCAATTTATTCTAAAAACAATTAACAATATATATATTTTAAAAATTTCACATACAATAAAGTAAACTCTTTTTGGTGCACAACTCTATGAGTTTTGACAAATGTATAGTTTGTGTAATTACCACCACTACCAAGATGTGGTTGTATTACCCCCCAAATTTCCCTGTGCTGCCCCTTTGTTGTTAACCCTTTCCCCATTTCCAACCTCAGCAATTGATGATCTGTTATCTGTCTCACAGCTTTGCCTTTTCCAGAAGCACATGAAACATTAAAAATGGAAATGTAAAACATTCTAGCACATTTTAGCCATCATTTCCCATGAAAATCACTATGTTTTCCCTGCCTGAGACATATAAGGATTCTAGTTGAAGTTCCATGGACTGTTTCATCTCTAGCCAATACCTGTGAACTCAGATGTTTTCTCAAGAAGTACAATCTTTGATCAAAGTGTTGTTATTATGCTTTTTTGTATAAAAGTTGGTGCAGTTAAAAACAGTTAATAATAATGGAATAGATTATACTTTCTATTTTACGTTGCCTTTTCAAAAGTCAGACATGCCTTTATGGCAGTCTAGACTGAACCCATAACCATTGCCATGACTAAGGATTTTCTATAGAGTGATGTACCCATATATCTAGAGTTCCTACTGTGAAATTTCTCACCTTCTCTTTCTCTTATCTCCACAATAGCATATGTAACTGAAGAAAGGTAGAAAATATTGATGAGCATAGCAGAGTTGGGACGGGAACACAATCTGATTAGTATCAATTCTTGTGCAGTATAGAAATAGTTAGCTGTGATTGATATCTAAATCCACTTTAGACATCACACTAGTAAGTTGTGAATGGTTATTACTTTTTCTTATACTCAAACATGACCTCTAACTTGTCTGTTTTGATCTTTAATATTTAAAATATTTAAAATATCACATCATATTTATTCTTTGCTTTGTAAGTTTTACAAAGATCTTTTACCAAAAAAGTACTATTCTGATATAACTCATATTATTTGACTATTTGGATTAGCTTAAGTGCTAAAAATAGAGTTATAAAATAATTTCTGCTAGAGTTAAAAGGAAATTATTATTTTAGAAAACTGAGTAACCAAATATTAACTTTTAATGGCAATTGTCTTGTAATTTATTTATAATTGTTTCTTAATTTTTTGTAACATTTCTAATCTCTGGAGGTCCAGTTGAGGTTAAACCTATATTTTTGTGTAAGCAGATAAGCCCATCTTGCAAAAGCTTTCTGTGGCACTGAAATGAACATAAACTATGTCCCAAGTACCTTAGATGGAGACTGCTTCAAGAGGAGTACCTAGTTCATGATTCATATAGTAAACTCTTACTAAATACCTTTATTGCATCATATTCAATACTAGGTGTTGGGGATATGGAAAGGAGATTTCATTCTTTGCCTTCTAGAAGTTCATAATAACAATAACCCTAAAATATGTGTATTTAAATCCATATAATCTTTCTTTCCTTCCACCAATCACATTTAAACAATTTCTAGGTTCTGTTGATACAACTCACTGAGCAAGCCAGCCACTTTCAAAACTTGCTGCAGAGGTCAAAGCTCACCAGGGCACTTAAAAAAATACTGATGCCTGGTTGCACCCCAGAGATCTGACTTGGGAAATGCAGATGGTCCCAATGTGCAGCCAAGAGTAAGAACGACTGCTCTATATCAGGACTTAGCAAATTTTCCTCTAAGGGACTAGATAGTAAATATTTTAGGCTTTGGAGCCTTTAGGCTTTATAGGCCTTGTTGCTACTACTGACCACTGCTATTACAGTACAAAAGCAGTCATTGACAATATATGAACAAATGAGTATTCCAATAAAACTTTATGGACACTGATATTTGAATTTCATATAATTTTCATGTGTCATGTAATATTCTTCTTGATTTTTTCAACAGTTTAAACATGTAATAACCATTCTTAGTCCATGGGCAAAGACAGGCAGTGGGGCAGATATGATCCATGGCTATAGTTTGTTAATCTCTACACTAAAGTGGCTCAGATACCAAGGTGTTCATCAGAATCATCTGTGACTTTTAGAAAAGTGCCTGGCCTTGCCCCTGGAAATTCTGATTTAGGAGGCCTGTATGGGATCAGGGGATTCTATGGGGCAGGCAGGGTTTAAGAGTCCCTGTTCTAGGGATCCCTGGGTGGCGCAGCGGTTTGGCGCCTGCCTTTGGCCCGGGGCACGATCCTGGAGACCCGGGATCGAATCCCACGTCGGGCTCCCGGTGCATGGAGCCTGCTTCTCCCTCTGCCTGTGTCTCTGCCTCTCTCTCTCTCTCTGTGACTATCATAAATAAATAAAAATTAAAAAAAAATCTTAAAAAAAAAGAGTCCCTGTTCTAAAGATTCATTGAATTGTTCTCTTCTAATCCTCCACTGTCATTTTCCCATTTCAGGTCTTTATTACCTTGCATCTTCCTATGTTCCCAGTCTACATGCTCACTAATCCATCTTCTACATTGCCACATTTTTTACTTCTTGCTTCCAACCTTCCGATGGCTTCTGCTGCCTACAGGACAAAGTTCATATTCTCTAGCAAGTCATACAATGGCTTTTATCATCTGGCTTTTGCCTATGAACTTCTCTATTTATATTCTTGGTTCTGGGCAAAAAGAGCTACTTGCATTTGGCACAGTGATATTTCTTGTTGGTACATTTGGGCTCATGTTGTTCCCCTGCCTGGAAAGCCTTTTTTTGCTGGCATGTATATATTTGTTTTTCAAGATATGGGAGTGTTCTTCATTCCCTCTGTCTTCATGTCTGGGTTAGATGTCTGGATTAGATGACCCTCCCCAGAGTTCCCATGGCCCATTTGTTTAACTTTTGCATAATATCTATTACATAATATTGAAATAATCTGTTTATAAATAAAGTATTTTAGGTCAGAAACTCAGTTTTATCTTTATACCATACCACTTCATGCAATACTTAGTATGTAGTAGATGCTCAAGTAATGTTTATTGATCTGAACCCTAAAAAGAAAGCTAGGCAGGTAAATAGTTTTCCCATTGTACAGATAAGAGAACCAAGGTTCTGAGACAATGAATGACATCCTCAGGGTTCACCTACCTATTAAGTCAGGGAGCCAAGGAATTTCTGGTTTCTTACTGCCAACTATAGGCCTTCTCCCTACCATTGGAGATGCCTCTTTAGTACAGCTGTAGGCCATCTGCGAGTGTGACAGTTACATTACGTTATCAGTTGAGTACTAGGCTGGCAGGAATGAACTGGCTCCAAATCGCAGCTTTTCTACTAATTAGGAACATGGACCCCAGTTTTCTAGTCTGCAAAATAGACTCAATTAGAATAATTTTAGGATTGTTCTCAATTCTTAAAAAAATTAAGTTCTGTAAGTAGTTATGTTTACTTAATTTATCTTCAAGACCATTTATTAGTTAGAACCCGATACCAAAGTAAAACAGAAATGTGAAATAAATTGCTCAGAGAGTCCCTGCAAACTGATGGTAGAATAGGAAATGAATCTGTTAGTTTTCTATTGCTGCTGTGATAAATTACCACAAATTTAGTAGCTTAAACCAACACAAGTTTATTATCTCACTGTTCTGTAGGTCAGAAGTCTGGGTGGCTCAGTTGGCTTCTCTGTTCTGTTTCACAAGGCTGAACTAAAACTGTCAGCTGGCCTGGGCTTTTATCTGGCAGCTCTCAGAAAGAAGCAGCCTTCAGGCGAATGCAAATTATTGGCAGAATTCAATTCTATGTGGTTGTAGGACTGAGGAGCCTGTGTCCTTGCTAGTCTGCCAGAGGCTGTGCACTACTTCTGCAGACCATCCATATTCTATGGCTTATGGCTCTTTTTTTCATCTTCAAAAGCAGCAACTAGTGTGAACTCACTGACCTCTTCTGTTGCGTCTCTTCTGTTTTCCTGTTTTCTCCTTTGTTCTTAAAGGCTCATGTGATTATATTGTGCCTACCTGGTTAATCCAGGATAATCTCCCATATTAAGGGCAGCTAATTAGTAACCTTAATTACATTGGGTGTCTTTTTTTTTTGTTTTTAACTTAACAATACTTCCTGGAAATCACTTTATATAGTTCATACAACTCTTCCTTCTTTTTTTTTTCATTTAAAAATAAATTAAATTAAAAAAAATTAAATTTAAATTCCAATTAGTTAACATAAAGTGTAATATTAGTTTCAGGTGTACAGTATAGCTATTTAACACTCCCACAAGACACTTGGTGCTCATCACAAGTCCACTCCTTAATCCCCATCACCTATTTCACCCATCCTTCTCCCCTCTGGTAACCATCAATTTGTTCTCTGTAGTTAAGAGTCTGTTTCTTGGCTTCACTCTCTCTCTCTTTCTCTCTCTCTCTCTTTTTTTCCTTTTGCTTATTTGTTTTTTCAAATTCCACTTGTGAGTGAGATCATATGGTATTTGTCTTTCTCTGATTGATTTATTTCAGTTAGCATTGTACTCTTTAGCTCCAACTATGTCTTTGCAAATGGCAAGATTTCATTCTTTTTTATGGTTAATATTCCATTATATATATTCCATTTGCACATATATGTATATGTATGCATATATATATGCAAATACATGTGTATGTATCTTCTTTATCCATTCATTATTTAATGGACCCTGGGCTGCTTCCATAATTGGGCTACTGTAGATAATGATGCTATAAACATCAGGGTACATGTATTCCTTTAAATTAGTATTTTTGTATTCTTTGTGTAAATGCTTAGTACTACAATTGGTTCTTGGGTATTTTTAACTTTTTGAGAAACATCTATACTGTTTTCCAGACCGGCTATACCAGTTTGCATTCCCACCAACCCTGCAAGAGAGTTTTTTTATCTCTACATCCTTACCAACACTTTTTGTTTCTTGTGTTTTTTATTTATTTTTAAAATATTTTATTTATTTATTCCCAAAAGATAAAGAGAGTGGCAGAGATATAGGTGGAGGGAGAAGCAGGCTCCCTGTGGGAAGTCTGATGTGGGACTTGATCCCAGGATCCTGGGATCATGACCTGAGCTGAAGGCAGATGATCAACCACTGAGCCACCCAGGTGCCTTTCTTGTTTATTTTAGCCATTCTGACAAATATGAGGTGATACCTCATTGTAGTTTTCATTTGTATTTCTCTGATGGTCTTCAGTGATGTTAAGCATCTTTTCATGTGTCTGTTGGCCATCTGTATGTCTTTGGAAAAATGTCTATTCATGTTTTCTACCCTTTTAAAAATTGGATTATCTATTTTTTGAGTGTTGAGTTTTATAAGTTCTTTATATATATATTTTAGATGCTAACCCTTTATCAGATATGTCATTTGCAAATATCTACTCCCATTTTGTAGGTTGCTTTTTAGTTTTGTTGACTATTTCTTTCATTGTGCAGAAGTTTTTATTTTGATGAAGTCCTAGTAGTCTATTTTTGCTTTTGTTCCCCTACCCTCAGGAGACATATCTAGAAGGAACTTGCTGTGGCTGATGTCAAAGAGGTTGCTGCCTGTGTTCTCCTCTAGAGTTTTTATGGTTTCAAGTCTCACCTTTAGATCTTTAATCCATTTTAAATTTCTTTTTGTGTCTAGTGTAAGAAAGTGGTCCAATATCATTCTTTTGCATGTTGCTGTCCAGTTTTTCCAATACCATTTGTTGAAGAAACTCCCTTTTTCCCATTGGATATTCTTTCCTCTTATGTTGAAGATTAATTGACCATATAGTTGTGGGTTAATTTCTGGGTCTTTTCTTCTCTTCTCTTGATCTATGTGTCTATTTTTGTACCAGTACCATACTGTTTTGATTACTTCAGCTTTGTAGTATATCTTGTAATCTGGGGTTGTGATATATCTAGTGTTGTTGTTCTTTCTCAAGATTGTTTTGACTCTGAGCTCTTTTGTGGTTCCATACAAATATTAAGATTGTTTGTCTAGTTCTGTGAATTAGAATGCTTTTGGTATTTTGGAAGAGATTGCATTATATCTGTAGCCTGCTTTGGGTAGTATAGACATTTTAACAATATTTGTTCTTCCAACCCATGAGCAAAGAGATCTTTCCATCTCTTTTTGTCATCTTCAATTTCTATCATCAATGTTTTATAGTTTTTAGAGTACAAATCTTTCACATCTTTGTTTAGACTTATTCCTAGGTATGTTATTGGTTTTGGTGCAATTATAAATGGGATTATTTTCATAATTTCTCTTTCTGCTTCTTCATTATGAGATATAGAAATGCAACAGACTTCTGAATGTTGATTTTTGTATTCTGAGACTTTACTGGATTTGTTTATCAGTTATAGCAATTTCTTGGTAGAGTCTTTGAGTTTCCTATATAGTGTATCATTTCATCTACAAATAGTGAAAGTTTGACTGCTTCTTTACCCATTTGGTTGTCTTTTCTTTTTGTTGTCTGATTGCTGAGGCTTACAGTACTATGGTAAGAAATAGTGGTAGGAGTGGATATCCCGGTCTTATTCCTAAACATAGAGGAAAAGCTCTCAGTTTTTTCCCATTGAGGATGATATTAACTGTGGCTTTTTATAGTTGGCTTTTATTATGTTGAAGTATGTTCCCTCTAAACCTACGTTGTTGAGAGTTTTTTTCATGAATGGAGATTGTATTTTGTCAAATGCTTTTTCTGTGTCTCTTGAAATGATTGTATGGCTCTTTATTTAAGATTTTATTTATTTATTCATGAGACACACACACACACACACACACACACAGAGACACAGGCAGAGGGAGAAGCAGGCTCCATGCAGGGAGCCTGACGTGGGACTCGGTCCCAGGTTCCAGGATCATGCCCTGCTCAGCTAAACCGCTGAGCCACCCAGGCTGCCTGATTGTATGGCTCTTATACTTTCTTTTATTTATTTATTTATTTATTTATTTATTTTATTTATTTATGATAGGCACACAGTGAGAGAGAGAGAGAGGCAGAGACACAGGCAGAGGGAGAAGCAGGCTCCATGTACCGGAAGCCCGACGTGGGACTCGATCCCGGGTCTCCAGGATCGCGCCCTGGGCCAAAGGCAGGCGCCAAACCGCTGCGCCACCCAGGGATCCCTATACTTTCTTTTAATAATGTAGTGTATCATGTTGATTGATTTGTGAATATTGAACCAGCCCTGAAACTCAGGAGTAAATCCCACTTGATTTTAGAGTGTAATTTAAAAAAAAATGTATTGTTAGATTGGGTTTGCTAGTATTTTATTGAGAATTTTTGCATCCGTATTCATAAGGGATTTTGGCCTATATTTCTCATTCTTAGTAGAGTCTTTATCTGGTTTTGGTATCAGAATAATGTAGGCCTTAGAATTAATTTAGAAGTTTCCCTTCCTCTGTTAATTCACCAAATATTTATTAGATATATACTTTGTGCCAGTAACATGAGTTCTGAGTGCTGAGGATAAAATGAGGTAAAAGTTGGAAATTTCATATAGAAAGAACATGTACTTTTATTTGCCTATTATATATTTATTTAGCATTTATGTGTCAGGGACTCACCTAGGTTATGGAAATACAATGGTAAAATAAGATATTGCTCTCATGGAATATATGTCATATGTGAGAAATCTGAAACTAAATAGATGAACTAATGAATGGATAATACTTTCTTGAGTGGTTGTGAATACTATGAGCAAAAGTAAAGCAGTAAAAGAATAGAGAGTGATAAAACTAGGGGGTTGTTGAATGATGTTTTAAGTAGGATAGTCAGGGAAGTTTTTTTAAGGTAGAGACTTGAGTAAAGTCAGAAAATTTTAGTTGGAAAGAGAGAAAATAGGCCAATCATGACCATATAATAAGATATATGCTATGAGAGAAGTGAAGATATATGTGAGAGAGTAGGGACATGCAAAGGGCTGGCATCTAAGTCAGAGGCCAGGGAAGCCTGAAGGACAAGTTGATACCTAAGTCAACAATTGAAAGTCAGTGTGAATTAGTAAGACACTAGGATGGGGGAAGAGGGTGTTAAAGGCAAAGTGAGCCGTACATGGCAAAACATGTTAGATGAGGCAGAAAGAAAATTGTATCTGGTTCAGAATGACTGTGCTTGTAGTTTGTGGTTTTATAACATTACTGGAAGCAGTGTGAAATATGAATATGCAAATTTATTTGAGAGAGAGCACACAAGCAGGGGGCAGCAGAGGGGGGAGAGAGAAGCAGACTCCCTGCAGAGCATGGAGTCTGACATGGGGTTTGAACACAGGATCCTGGGTTCATGACCTCAACTGAAGGCTTAACCAACTAAGCCATCCAGGCATGCCTCTCAAGGGATAATTTAATGAACATTTTCAACAGGCAATTGGATATTCTTGTTTGGAGCTCAGACTGAAAAAATTAGAGATTGTCATCATATTAATGATAGTTGAAACCACAAACATGCATGAGATTACCCAGAGAAAATATATAGAACAGGGAGAGAAAATGGGCCAAAGTGAGAGGGGGAAAAGAATCTGCAAGGGAAACTGAGAACTGCTAAAGAAATCAGTAGTATCACAGAAGCCAAGAGAATTTCAATAATCCTTTTTTTAATACTTTAAGAAATTTCTACTATATCTTCTGACATGATGAAATAAACAATAAAGATTAAGCAATTAAATTTAAATAACAAAGAATATCATCCTTGCCCTGACTTCTCACACTGTTTTCCCAAAATAATACAGACTAGTAGAAAGTTTTGTAGCACACATAAAAGCAAGAACTCATGGAGAATTAAAAATAATCAAAATGAATGGTTCATAAGAATATTTTCCAAAGAGTGATGAAGATCAATTACATCACAACCAGTTGAGGTATATGTGAAAATGGACATTCTCAATGTCTATCCCAAATCCCGCTGAGTCAGTTTCTGCTGTGAATAAGAAGCATGTATTTTAAACAAGCTCCTCTTGTGATGTTTATATATGTTTATGTTTATCAATTGAGAACCAAGGATCTTCAAGAAACAACAATTTTTCAAATGTTGAAAATCTTCTGGGGTGCCTGGGTGGTTCAGTTGGTTAAACTTCCAACTCTTCATTTCATCTCAAGTTATGATCTCAGGGTGATGAGATCAACCCATCATGGGGCTCTGTGCTTAGTGTGGAGCCTGCTTGGTATGCTCTCTCTCCCTCTCACTCTGCCCCCCCATCCCCACTCATGATTTCTCTCTCTCGATCTAAATAAATATATTCTTAAAAAAAGAGAAAGTCTTCTCAGAGAGTAGAGGGAAAATAAAATACATATTAAGGTTAGTTTGAATAAAACAAAAAGTATTACTAGATAGTGAAAATTGCAATTGATAATTATTGGAAATAATTGAAGAGCATTACTGAGGCAGATTATACATCTGATATATAATAATGTACCTAACAGATTTGTGTAACAATATGTAATAATAATTTCTTCTTCATATTTCTAGAGGAAAAATGGCATATTTATGATAAAGAAAAGCATAGAAAAGAAAATTTTCCAGTAATTAGAAAACTATTAACTAGAAATGGAAGTAGGTCATAGAGTCTTTGTTTATATTTTTTTTAGTTTTTTAAATAGGATTCAACATGCATAAAAGAACGCTAACAATAAAGGCACACCTTGATGAATTGTTACAAGGTAACATACCTGTGTCAGATCATGAAAGAAAGATCAAGAAAGAAAATATTGCCAGCCCTCAAAATCTTCTACTTAGATCCATCCCCAGTCCCAGGTTTTTCTCCTTCACTAAGGTAACTAATTTGACTTCTAAAACCATAGGTTATTTTGCTTATTTTGGAACTATATATAGATGGGATCATATAATATGCATTCTTTTTTAATATAGTCTCATGTCTGTTTTCTGACATTCAGCATTATGTTTGAATTTTATCTATATCATATATAATAGCAGTCATTTTCATAGCTGATAGTAATACTTGTATCAATATACCATAACTTATTATGCTGTTGATAGACACATGAGTTGTTTTCATTTTTTGGAAACTATTATATACCCTGACATTTAACAACATATTTTGGTGTCATATGTACACATTTTTGTTGACTATATACATGGTGGTGGAAGTTCTGAATCATAGAATATACATGTATTTAGTTTTAGTAGGTACTGACAAACTTTTTTAATAATGGCTATACCAATTTATACTTCTTTTTGTACTATATGTGAGTTCCAGTTTTTTTACATACTTGTTAATATTTACCTTGTCAGTCTTTTTTTTTTTTTTTTTTTTTTGTGAGAGAGAAAGCCGGGCGGGGAATGGGAAGGGGCAAGAGAGAAAGGGAGAGAGAGAATCTTAAGTAGGCTTCGTGCTCAGTACAGAGCCTGACCTGGGGTTTGATCTTACAACCCTGAGATCATGGCCTGAGCCAAAATCAAAAGTTGGACAATTAATCAACTGAGCCACCTAGGTGCTCCTATATTGTTAGTCTTCATTTTTCGATCTGGTGGGTGGTATTTGGTGGGCTGGTCATTGTGGCTTTGATTTTTGTTTCCCTTTTGACTTATGAGGCTTATTGGCCATTTGGATATCCTGTTTTGTGAAGTGGCTTGCATAAATCCTTTGCCCATTTTTCTATTGGGTAGTCTGTTTCTCTTCTATTGATTTGTAGGAACTCTTTATATTCTGCGTATACATCTTTTCTTGGCTACATGTATTACAAATGTCTACTCCCATTCACTGGCTTGCCTTTTTACTCTCTTAATGATGTCTTTTAATTATTCAATTATGTCCAATTTATAAATCTTTCCCTTTATGGTCACTGTTTTTGTAACCAGTTTCAAAAGTGCTTTCCTATTGAGGACGTGAAGGTATTTTCTTGTGCTACCTTTTAGACTGAGTTTTATCACATTTTACATTATTATACATCCCATTTAGAATTGATTTTTGTGTATAAAGCGAAGTAGGGATAAAGATTAATTTCTTTTCAAATGAACATTTAGTTGATTTAATATTATTCACCATCCATTCTTTATTTCAGCACAGTTCCATCTTAGACAAATCAAGTGATTACCTAAGTCTGAGTTTGTTTCTGTATTCTTTATTCTTTTCCATTAGTTTATTTTTGAACATGGATGGTAGACTGTCTGGAGATTCTGAGTACTGTAATCTTAAAAAAACTACTCTATTTTAATTATTATAGCTTTATAATGTCTCAAAATATGATAGTAAGGGTTCTACAACATTATTTTCCTTCTTCAGGATTATCTTGGCTATTCTTGGCTTTTGGCATTTATATAAAAATTTTAGAATCATTTCCAGAAAATATTTTGTTGGGTTTTGAATTGGCATTGTACTGAATCAATAGATAAATTTGTGAAGAATTAACCTTTTTTTTTTTTAATAATATTGAGTCTTCCAATCCATGCACAGGATATATTCTTCCATTTATTTAGGTCTTTTTTCTTTCTTCTTCTCAATTCAGGTATAATTAACTTCCAGTGTTATATTAGTTTCAGATATACAGTATAATGATTCAACAATTCTATACATTTTTCAGTGCTCATCAAGATAAATGTACTCTTAATCTCTTTTATCTCCTTCACTGATCCTTCCATCCACTGGCTGTCTGGCAACCACCAGTTTGTTCTCTGTATTTGTCTGTTTTTTTGTTTTGTTTTGTTTTGTTTTCCTCTTTTTTTCTTTGTTTTGTTTCTTAAATTCTACATATGAGTGAAATCATATGATATGATCTTGGACTGACTTATTTTCCCTAGCATTGTACCCTCTAGGTTGATCCATGTTATTGAAAATGGGAATATTTCATTCTTTTTTATGGATGAATTAATATCCCACTATATATATATATCACATCTTCTTATCCACTCATCTATGAATAAACACTGGAGTTGCTTCCATATCTTGGCTAATGTAAATAATGTTGCAATAAATATAGGTCCATATATCCTTTTTTATTAGTGTTATTATTTTCTTTGGGTAAATATCAAGTTGTAAAATTAACTGGATCATATGGTAATTCTACTTCCAAGTTTTTGAGAATTTTTAAGAACTATTTTATTTATTTATTCATGAGCGACACAGAAAAAGGCAGAGACATAGGCAGAGGGAGAAGCAGGCTCCCATTGGGGAGCCTGATGCAGGACTCAATCCTAGGACCCTGGGATCACGCCCTGAGCCAAAGGCAGATACTCAACCACTAAGCCACCCAAACGTCCCAGTTTTTGAGAAATTTTTATACTGTTTGCTACAGTGGTAGCACTAATTTACTCATTCCAATTGTATATGAAAGTTCCTTTTTCTCTACATCCTTACCAACACTTATTATTTCTTGTGTTCTTTTTATTTTATCCATTCTGACAAGCATGAAGTAGTATCTCATTGTGCTTTCAATTTGGATTTCCCTGGTGATTAATGATTTTGAGCATCTTTTCATGAGTCTGTTGGCATCTGTATGTCTTTTTTGGAGAAATGTGTTTTCAGGTCTCCTGCTCATTTTTAACTAGATTGATTGATTGATTGATTGATTGATTGATATTTTTGCCATATTGGGTTGTGTAAGTAAAATTTATATATTTTGGGTATTAACCTTTATTGAATTATCATTTGCCCACATCTCCCATTCAGTAGATAACCTTTTTTGCTTTGTTAGTGTTTTCTTTCACTGTGCAAAAGCTTTTTATTTTGGTGTGGTTCTTGCCAGAGAAGACATTTAGAAAAATGTTGTTTCCCTTGCCAGAGGAGACATATTTAGAAAAATATTTCTCTGGCCATTGTCAAAGAAGTTAATCCCATGTTTTCTTTTAGGACTATTATGGTTTCAGGTCTCACATGTAGGTCTTTAATCCATTTTGAGTTTATTTTTGCATATAGTGTAAGAAAGTGGTCCAGTTTCTTTTTTTTCTTACCTGTAGCTGTCCAGTTTTCCTAGCATCATTTACTGAAGAGACTGTCATTTTTCCATTGTATATTCTTACTTCCTTTGTCAAAGATTAATTAGCCATAAAGTGTAAGGTTATTTCTGGGCTCTCTATTCTGTTCTATTGATCTATTTGTCTATTTTTTGTGCCAGTACCATACTATTTTGATTACTACAGCTTTGTAGCACCTCTTGAAATCTGGGATTGTCATTCCTCCAGCTTTGTTTTTTCTTAAGATAGCTTTTGTTTTTTGGGATTTTTTTTTTGTGGTTACATACAAATTTTAGTATTTTTTGTTCTAGTTTTATGAAAAATGTTGTTGGTATTTTAGTAGGGATTGCATTACATCTGTACATTGTTTGGGTAATATGGACTTTCTAACAATATTTGTTCTTCCAATCCATGAGAATGAAATATCTTTCCATTTGTTTGTGTCATCTTCAGTTTCTTTCATCAATGTTTTATTGTTCTCAGAGTAAAGATCTTTCACTTCCTTGATTAGGTTTAATCCTAGGTATTTTATGATTTTTGGTCCAATTGTAAGTGTGATTATCATCTTAATTTCTCTTCCAGATACTTCATTATTAGTATATAGAAGTGCAACAAATTTCTGTATATTAATTTTGTATCCAGTGACTTCAATGAATTCATTTTTTAGTTCCCATAATTTTTAGTGGAGTCTTTAGAGTTTTTGCTATATAGTATCATGTCATCAGCAAATAATGACAATGTTTCTTCTTCCTTATTAATTTGGATGCCTTTTATTTCTTTTTGTTATCTGATTTCTGTGGCTAAGACTTTTAGTACTGTGTTGAATAAGAGTAGTGAGAGTTGACATCCTCGTTCCTGGTCTTAGAAGAAATGCTCTTAGTTTTTCAGCATGAAGTACAATGTTAGCTATGAAATTTTCATATATGGTCTTTAGTGTGTTGAGGTATGTTCCTTCTAAATCTACTTTGTTGAGGGTTTTTATCATGAATGGATGTTGTACTTTGTCAAATGCTTTTTCTAAATCCATTGAGATGATCCTATGGCTTTTATCTTTTCTCTTGTTAAAGTGATGTATCACATTGACTGATTTGCAAATATTGAACCACCCTTGCATCACTGGAATAAATTCCACTTGATTGTGGTGAATTATTTCTTACAGTGTATTGTTGGATTCAGTTTGCTAATTTTGCTGAGGATTTCTATATCTATGTGCATCAGAGATATGGACCTGTAGTTTTCTTTTTTTGGTACTGTCTTTATCTGGTTTTGGTATTAGAGTAATACTGGCCTTAAAGAATGAATTTGGAAGTTTTCCTTCCTCTTCTATTTTTTGGAATAGCTTGAGAATAATAGAGATGAATTCTTCTTTAAATGTTTGGTAGAATTCACCTGTCAAGCTATCTGGCCCTGGAGTTTTGTTTGTTGGGAATTTTTTGACTGCTGATTTAATTTCATTTCTAGTAATCGGTCTGTCCAATTTTCTATTTCTTCCTGTTTCAATTTTGGAAGGTTATATGTTTTTAGGAATTTATCCACTTCTTCTAGGTTGTCCACTTTGTTTGCATATAACTTTTAATAATGTTCTTTTATAATGCTTTGTATCTGTGTTGTCAACTGTTACCTCTCCTCCTTTTTTTCTGATTTTATTTTAACCCTCTCTTTTTTTTTTAATGAATCTGGCTAAAGGTTTATCAGGTTTGTAGGTATTTTCAAAGAACCCGCTTCTGGTTTCACTGATCAGTTCTATTGTTTTTTAGTCTCTATTTCATTTATTTCTGCTCTCATCTCTATTATTTCCTTTCTTCTATTGGCTTTGGGCTTTGTTTTTTTCTCTTTTTTCTAGCTCCTTTAGGTGTAAAGGTAGGTTGTTCATTTGAGACTTCTCTTGATTTTTGAGGTAGGCTTGAATTGTTATAATCTTCCTTCTTAGAATAGCTTTTGCTGCATCCCAAATTTTTTGGACCATTGTGTTTTTGTTTTCATTTGCCTCTACATATTTTTTAGTTCTTCTTTGATTCTTTGGTTGACCAATTCATTGTTTTGTAGCATGTTGTTTAACATCTATGTATTTGTGTGCTTTCTGGAATTTTTCTTGTGATTATTTTCAGTTTCATACTCATTCTAAAACATTATATTTTCCCCCCACTTTGTTTTATGTATATGATGTCTTTACATCCTTTAATTTTGTGAATCCTATGACTGATTTTTATAGGTATAATTGATTTTATTGCTATTGTGCTTTAACCTCCATACTGGTTTTATATCAGACTTTTATTGTGTTTGTATTTACCTGTGAAATTTTTTCCTTTCATAATTTTCTCACTCCTGATTATAGTCTTTCCTTTATACTCAAAGAATGCTCTTTAATGTTTTTTGTAAGACTGGTTTAGTGTTGCTGAACTATTTTAAGTTTTATTTGTCTGGGAACCCTTTCTTTCTCCTTCTATTCTTAATGAGAGACTTGCTGAAGAGAGTATTCTTGGTTGCACATTTTTTTCCTTTTAGCACTTTGAATATATCATGCTACTTCCTCTGGCTTGCAAAGTTTCTGCTTAAAAATTAGCTGATGGCCTTATGGGGTTTTCTTGTGTATGTATGTAACTATTGTAGGTATGTAACTATTTTCTTTTTTCTCACTGCTTTAAAAGTTCTATCACTTCTTTTTGCCATTTTAATTATTTTGTGTCTTGATGTGAACATCTTTGGGTTGATTTTGCTGGGGGCTCTCTATGCATCCTACATCATAAGGTATGTTTCCTTCCCTGGATTAGGGAAGTTTTCAGCTGTTATTTTTTTAAAATAACTTTTCTGCCCCCTTTACTCTCTCTTCTGCTAGGATCCCTATAATATGAAAGTTGTTACGCTTGATGATACCACTGAATTCCCCTAACCTATTTTCATTTATTGTTCTTCTTTCCTTTTGCTATTTAGCTTGGTTGCTTTCTCTTACTCTTATCTTCCAGGTCTTCTGGTTTCTCTAATCTGCTATTGATTCCCTCTAGTGTATTTTTAATTTTAATATTTGAGTTCTTTGTCACTGATTTGCCCTTTTTTATATTTTCTATCTTTTTGTTGAAGGTCTCACTGAGATCCTCTACTCTTTGCTCAAGTCCAGTAAATATCTTTATGACCATTACTTTGAATTCATTTTCAGGCATGTTGCTTATCTTCATTTCATTTAAATTTTTTGCCGTGGTTCTGTCCTGTTTTTTCATTGGGACATATTCCTTTGTCTCCTCATTTTCTCTAACACACTGTGTTTATTTCTTCTTATGAAATTCAGCTACATCTCCTAGTCTTGAAAGGAGTAACTTTATGAATAAGAAATCCTGTGGTGCCCTGCACTGCAATGACCCCTGTTCACCAGAACCAGGTACTTCAGGGGTGTCTCCTAGGTGGGTTGAATGCATCCTAGAGTTGTGGCTGAGCCTCATTTGCCTTCAGTCCAGTGGGATGAAATGGCCCACTTTGCATGTTGTGGGTGCAGGGTTTGGTCCTTGTGCTGTGAAGAGGCCAGTTTGGGGCTACTGTGGGCTTATAGTTGGGCAGTGTCAGCGGTCAGATCAGATGCCTGCCCCTCAGCCTAGTTGCTGGAACTGTGGTCACACCAAACTGCAGGTGTTCTCCCTGTGTTCCCCCCTGAGAGATTTTTGTTGGTGAGTAGGGCCAGCAGTCAGATCATATGTTTACCCCCAGTCTGTCTTCTGGGGCTGCACTGGAACTGGTGTGTATATGATTATCTTCCCCTTTCCCTAGGACAAGAGTTTCTTTAGAGTAGTGCTGGCTTCTCCTGGGGCTGTTTGCAGGATGTGACCTGACAGGAACACCTTTGGAGGGACTCACTCCTGCTGAGTGGTTGGATCTGCAGGAGAATGTGAGTATAGGGAATGTGTGTTAGCAAGGTAGACAGAGGGTGTCATACTGGTTCCTGCAAGTGTCCCAGTATCTAGGCTGGGGGTAAGGGAGAGATATGCTGCCTGCTAATAAATATTTTTTTTTGAGAAGTTTCCTAAAGGTTTCTGCTCCTCCAACACATGTTCTGAAATTAATAAATAAATCTCCTTCTCATATATCTCAGGTAATTTTTAAACTACTGCTTCTGTGCTGTATCTCTGGTGGGGTTGTTCATTATGCTGGCTTATTGAGAGCAGAGACTCAGTTTCCTGGCATTCTCCCAGAGTTAAGCCTGCTGATTTTTAAAGTACCCAGAATGAAGCCCTGCTGATTGTAAAACCTCCTGAAGTTAAGCCCCACTTGTTTTGAAATCCAAATGCTAAAGCACTCATCTTCCCAGTACAGGTCCCCCATGTCTGGGGTGCGTGGCATAGAGTCTGCTCCTCTCTCTTCTCTGTGCTTGTGGCATCCCTCCTGTTTGTGGTTAGTCTTTCCAGGAATTTGGTTCTTACTGCAACTCCACCCCTTCTATCCTTTGCTATGTGGGTTCCTCTCTACAATTAACTGTGGAAATCTGTCTTGCTAGTCTTTGGGTATTTTCTGGGTTGTTTGCACTAATGTGGCTGTTATCTAGGTGTGTCTGTGGGATGGGGTGAGCTTAGGATCCTTCTATTCCACCATCTTCCCAGAAGTTCGTGACTATTTAGGTCTTTCTTAATTTCCTTCAGTAATGGTTTGCAGTTTCCCATGCAGAAATTTGTGCAGAAATTTGTGCATCTTTCATGAGACTTGTTCCTAGGTATTTGATACTTTCAATGCTGATGTTATTGGTATTATTAAACATTTTTATTTTCTAACTGCTTACTACTGATGATTGGTGTGTTCATTTTTGTGTGTGTGTTACCCTAATGTCCAGGAGTCTTGCTAAATACACTTAATTCTAACCATTAATCTGTAACTTCTTTGGGATTTTTTTTATTTATACGACAATGTCATCTGTAAATAATGAGAGTTTTATTTCTTCTTTTCCATATTATAACTTTTATTTCTTTATCTTGCTGTATTTGCTTTGGTTAAGATTTAAATATATTGTTAGGGATCCCTGGGTGGCGCAGCGGTTTGGCGCCTGCCTTTGGCCCAGGGTGCAATCCTGGAGACCCGGGATCGAATCCCACATCGGGCTCCCGGTGCATGGAGCATGCTTCTCCCTCTGCCTATGTCTCTGCCTCTCTCTCTCTCTCTCTCTCTCTCTCTCTGTGACTATCATAAATAAATAAAAATTAAAAAAATATATTGTTAAATAAAGACAGTGTTAGAGGGCCTTCTTATTTTGATGTAGATCTCAGAGGTAGGTCTCCAACATTTCACCATTAAAGATGATGTTTGTTACAAACTTTTTTTTAAAATTTTTATTTATTTTTGATAGTCACACAGAGAGAGAGAGAGAGGCAGAGACATAGGCAGAGGGAGAAGCAGGCTCCATGCACCGGGAGCCCGACGTGGGATTTGATCCCGGGTCTCCAGGATCGCTCCCTGGGCCAAAGGCAGGTGCTAAACTGCTGCGCCACCCAGGGATCCCCTGTTACAAACTTTTTTGGCAGATATACTTTATCAGATTAAGGTAGTCTTATTCTATTTTTAAATTTTATTCATTTATTCATTAGAGACACACACAGAGAGAGAGGTAGATTCACAGGCAGAGGGAGAAGCAGGCTCCATGCAGGGAGCCTGACGTGGGACTTGATCCCGGGTCTCCAGGATCACGCCCTGGACCGAAGGCAGCGCTAAACAGCTGAGCCACCCGGGCTGCCCTCTTTTATTCTTTAAATGTGGGAAATTACATTGATTGATTTTCAAATGTTAAGCTATCTTTGAATTACTGAAATGTAACCAATTTTGTTATGATATAAAAGTCTATTTATACAATACTGGCTTCAGTTTGCATATACATACATATTTGTTTTACCATATATACATATATTTAGGATTATTCATGAAAGAGATTAGACCATATATTTTATTTCCTTGAAAAATTCAATTTTGATATCAAGGTTATAGTGGTCTCTTTGTTTAGCTTTGTGTCTTATCTATTGCACTATTCCTCAGAGAGTCTGTCTTTTTGAAACTCTCTCACCTATACTTCATTGTTATTTTTACTCAGATGCATGGGAAGAGAGGTAGTAGAGCATTCTCTGATATCCTGATTAAGCCTCAGTTTTAGGCAGGCACCTGAGAACCTAGGTTTTAGGGGTATGGCCTTCACAGGTGTTCTGCACCTTCTGTAGATATGGCATTGGACTGAATCCTTTCCCGAACTCCAGGAGTAGAGCTTCTTGGCCCCTATTTCCCTTATATCAGATCTGCTATAGGGCAACCTATAACAGGAAGATAAAGGAAGATAAATGGAGACTGAATTGGCCTTCCCTCCCCTCTTCAAGTATATGTACCACAAATACTCTTTCTTTCTTTCTTTCTTTCTTTCTTTCTTTCTTTCTTTCTTTCTTTCTTTCTTTCTTTCTTTCTTCTTTCTCTTTCTTTCTTTCTTTCTTTCTTTCTTTCTTTCTTTCTTTCTTTCTTTCTTTCTTCTTCTTCCTTCCTTCCTTCCTTCCTTCCTTCCTTCCTTCCTTCCTTCCTTCCGAGAGAAAAGAGTGAGTGGGAGGGAAGGGGTAGAAGGAGGAGGAGAGAGAGAATCTTAAGCAAGCTCCATTACCAGCATGGAGCCCAACACAGGGCTCTGTATTAGTACCCTGAGATCATGCCCTGAGCCAAAATCGAGAGTTGGGTGCTTAACTGACTGAGCCACCCAGGTGCCCTGCAAAAACACATGTTCTGAACTAATAATGGGAACCTATTATCTGATACATGGTATATAATGTCACCAAATATTTGTAAAGGGGCTGTCTTGGAAATTTTGTTAAGTATACAAGATATAAAGTAGAATTGTGGTGGATACTCCACTTAAGTCCCTTTTAAGGAAGGATTTGCTGCTCAACCATGGAGAGTGTCATCAGTAGATTGTATTTGGGCACCATCTTTTAAAGAGCCTGCCTCAACTACTGAGGATTGCCTTGCCAGAAGTCACACCCTTCCCAGAAACCTCACATCCTATGACTTAAGAGGTGGGGGTTATTTCCAATGGGAAGTATCACTCCAGGGCTCCCTACCAGGTTGGCCAAGAATTAGTCATCTTTAAATTGCAGTTCAGATTCTCCATTTGCCCAATCCTGGTTCCACTTCTTTTCTTTCAAGGTATGGATCCTTAATAAATATCTAGCCCTGCAAATTCCTCATCAGTATCTGCCTCTAGAGAATCCAACCTGAAACAGCAATGTACCTTAATTTTTAACTTTGTAGTTTTGTATCTTCATATCATTCGTAGATTCTTATCATCACATTGTAATGCCCAAGAATATGTTCATTGTTTTTGATTGATTTCGTTGATTAGAATTAATGAGAAATGGGATAGATGACATTGTGGGATGCAGTGCACTCCATTTTTTTTTTTTTTTTTTACCATTGGTTCCATCCTTGATTACTCCCTTTCCCTCATTCCCCACATCCAATCCATCCAGATGTATTTGAAGTCCTACTTTCAAGTAACTATCTAGCTATTTCTTTAGATATTGTGTTCAAAACCCTAGTTCAAGCCATTGTTATCATTTGCCTGGACAACTGCAGGAGATTCCCTATTGTTCTCCCTACTTCTATCCTTTTCTATCCCCAACCAATCCTTTATTAAAATATTTTTTTATTGAGATATAGTTAAATTCTTTAAAATATTTTTCCAGTTAATCCTCTTTTTACAAAGAAACCAGAGAGATCCTTTAAGGTCCCTTACATAAACATCCTTGATGGTTTTTCATTGCTCTTAGAATAAAGTCCAAACTTCATTGATAGGGCCAACAAAGCTTTGCATGAGCTAGCTGGACTCACTTCTTTGGTATTACCTTCTATTCTTCTCTTTACTTCATGTCTGCCTGTTCCTCAAGTCCACCTGTTTCTGCCTCAGGATCTTTCCTCACAGTTCTTTAACTAGAATGCTTCACCAGACCATTGGCTGAATCACAGTTACCTTTCAGTTCAAATAACACCTTTATTGAAAGACTTTTCCTGATCATTCTAGCAAAAGTAGCTTTCCTCATTTAATCATATTTTCCTTGTATCATTTTTTATTATTTGAAATTATCTGATTTGTTATTTGATTATCATCTATCTCACAACAGTAGAATATAAGGTCAGATCCCTTATCTATCTTGTTCACTTCTGTGTGTAGTTCCTAGAATATTATTGTTCCTGTTTTTATTATTATTATTATTTTTTAAAGATTTTATTTATTTATTCATGAGAGACAGGAGAGAGGAGGCAGAGACATAGGCAGAGGGAGAAGCAGGCTCACTGTGGGGAGCCTGATGTAGGACTTGATCCTAGGACCCTGGGATCATGACCTGAGCCAAAGTCAGATGCTCAACCCTTGAGCCACCCAGGTGGCCTATTTATTATTTTTTAAAGAAGATTTCATTTATTTATTTGAGAGAGAGAGAATGAGTGAGGGGAGGAGCAGAGGGAGAGGGAGAAGCAGACTCCCCAATGAGCAGAGAGCCTGATGCAGGGCTTGATTCCAGGACTCTGGAATCATGACTGACCTGAAGGCAGATATTTAACCGACTGAGCCACCCAGGCGTCCCTATAGTTCTGGTTTTATAAATATTTATTCAAAGAATGAATGAATGGCATGGTTGAACCTGTCAACTTTTTCCAAAATGTTAGCATCTTCTAAACATGGATTATCATAATCTTTAAAAGTATACTTTTAAAATTATTATAAATTATTCTTATGCAGTTAAGCATGTGGCTTTTAAGCCAGATTGCTTGTATTTAAATACTGGCTTTATTGATTCCTAAATGGTGTGATACTGAGCAAGTTACGTATCTTATCCTCCTCCCCCGTGGAAATAATAGTAGCTAGTATCTACCTTAAGGGTTATGACAAAGATTACTTGAGATAATCCATGCAACATACTTAGAGCAAAGCCAGGTATGTAGTAAGTGGTCTTAAAACATTAGTTATTAATTATAGTATGGAGAGTTACATGGAGATCTTGCCTTAAATGTAGGTAGAACCAGCAGTCATCTGGTAAGCTTTGAGGGCAGTACGAAAGTTCTCTTGCTTCAGAATCTTCTACATGTCTGCTAAATTGCTTGAAATTTTGTCTTAGGTAATTTTTTCCCCTTGGATTTAGTTATTGTTTCTCCCTACCTATGCAGATTGGACAAGAAATTACCGAGAGAGAGAAGATAGGGAGAGACCAATGTCGAAGGAAACCAACAAAATGGGTACAGGGAGCAGACAGACTGTATTAGGGAAATCCATAGAGGGTGAGAACATAGGTGAAGGACTATGAGAAGGAGGGCTTCTGTCCTTGAATGATTTGGAGGAAATAAAGCCCTCAGATACAAAGGAACTGGATCTGGGAACCAAGTAAGAGATTAAGGAATAAATAATATCTAGTTCCTGGGCTGGAGTAGAAGATAGTTAATGCAACTGGGAAACAACTCAGTTGGCCTCCATCTGAGCCAAGAGGTCTGACAGAGTTCCTGTAAAAGGAACAGTATTGGTCTCAGATTTAGTCATTCAGTCATGATAAAAAAAAAAGTGTTTAAGAGCTAGCATCCAAACAGATCATGGGATCTTTACAGTGGAAGCATAATTGGTACAGTGACAAGGACTTGGACTAGAGTCAGACACTTACATTTCAGCTATGCTATTTACCATCTGTCTTAATTTGAGTGGGTTACCTAAGTCCTCTGAGCCTCTGGCTCTCTGTCTGATGAAAAAGAACATGATAATATGTTTCTAATAGAAGTTTTTGGGGAAGATGAAGTGATCTAACATGTGAAAGAATTCTGTAGAATTCCAGGTACAGCATAGAAGTTCAATAAATGATAGTTTCTCTCCCTATTATTGGTCATTTATATGTTGGGATGAATGTTTTTACATTTGCTCTGTTAATAATAGTTCTTTTGGTCTGCCAAGGGCAAACCATTTGTAGCAGTGAATGGTTTGATTAGGGGAAGGTGGGGAAAAAAAGGAAGAAGAAATGATATCAAATGGGAGGCCTGGATAGAGTATCCAGTGGGATGTCACAGATATGCTTTAGGGTATTCCAGGGTAGTCCTTTAGCAAGTAGAATGAGTGGCTTGCTTATGCCCCAGCTAAGTCTGCTCATCTTACTCTTCACTTCCACAAGGAAGTATTCTCTTATTCCTTGATATATTACAGTGACTACAGAGTGAACCTTTAGTCTTGTGATTATTTGATTACCAGCTGTCTTCCTCACCTGGCTGCTTGCTCCATGTGGGCAGGGAACCTATTTGTATGTAGTGCGTCCGCAGTATATAAAATGACTGTGACAGCACCCAGCACATAGGCAGTGGGCACCAGGATTGGGAAGAGGAACATTAAAATATTGAAAATGTTGAGATAATTTACCTTTTCTTTCTTTATAGGTTAGCCTAGGGCTTTCGGAATTGTTAAAATGCTGTACAGATATTATGATTCATTTGAGAGATGTTGGAGATCATCCACATCATAGGTACCACTTTCTTTCTGGAAGATCTTGATATAGTTACTTATAAAAGATCTGCTGGTATCAACAGCAGTGCATGTAATGCCTATAAGGCAACAACTATTCATTATGGTTGTTATGGATGTTTCAAAGAAGAGAATGAACTATTAAGATTATTTATACCTTGATAAATTTTAGAAAAAATATATTAATAATAATTATTTTTCCCACCTATTTTTAAGAACACGTGGGTCTTTCCCTCACCAATGAAATGATATTCATTACAGTATCTAAGAGTGGAATTTCATTGTGAAAGGTGATATTACATTAATGATAAAGAAAATTTTGTCTAAAAAATTAAGTATGAGACTTATTGAAGAATTAAAATATAAATTCCCACATTAAAAAGCATACTGACAATGAATTATGCTCCCATATTAATTTTTATTAAGATGTTTTTATTCAATCATGAAAAATAACCTGAAAATTAAACACTTTACTTACCAGAATCCTTTTTTTTTTGGCATTTGCACAAAAATGAAGGTTGTTAAACTTGAATAGCTAAAGGTTTTTCTTGGAGAGTGGATATAAAATATGACATCTTCTTTTTTGGTAGAACACCAAAAATAATGATGTGGAATTAAATGAGTTCACTAGTTTTCAAAAGAAAATAATTCAGGGGAAAAATGCAAGAGAGGTCATCCCTTAAGGAAAATTTTTACACCTACCTATCTCAAATTGTTAGGATAGGATTGTGATGTTTTCCTAGTAACCTGTCTACATTTTTGAGTAATTGTTTCCATTATTTTGAAATGAAGCAAGCATGAAAAAATATTTTAACTTCTCTTACCAGAGTAAGTGAAATAAGCATTTCCTACATGTTTTCCTTAGCTACCATGTATTGATGTTCTACTGTGCATCAGGTGTTGGCCAATTCCTTTAAATATGCTTTTACTGTCTTCACAACCATTCCAGATATTATTATTCCTATTTTTATAGATGCAAAAACTGATGCTTGCCCAAGGTCACCAAATGAATAGGAACAGCCTGAATTTTTACTCAGCTCTGAATTTCCTTTAAAATATGTTGTACTCTCCAAATTTAAATCCTAAAAATATTAACAGGAAAATACAATTTTAAGTACTAAACAGAAATCAAAGAATCCAATACAACCAAGCAACTTCTTTTCTAATATGCTTAAGTAGTAATAGTAGCTTATATGAAAAGATTTTTTTTTTAATTTTTATTTATTTATGATAGTCACAGAGAGAGAGAGAGAGGCAGAGACATAGGCAGAGGGAGAAGCAGGCTCCATGCACCGGGAGCCCGATGTGGGATTCGATCCCGGGTCTCCAGGATTGCGCCCTGGGCCAAAGGCAGGCGCCAAACCGCTGCGCCACCCAGGGATCCCTGAAAATATTTTTATATAAATCTTTTGATATTAATCTCTTAGATAATGGGCCACTACAGATAATGTCACTGATTTCCAATCCTCTTACTGGGAATAATTACCTATTGAGCTAATCTTAGTGATGACATTTTTTCTTGAATAGAAAGGGGAATGAAGGTATTTATCAATGTGGACATTTGTCTATTTAAAATCTTTTCCCAGAGGATTATGTGGGTATTATGTTTGTTGAAGCCACAAAAAGGCTGAGATAAACACATCATAAGCCCCCCTACACTTGCTACTAGGCAAATAGCTTATCTGACAGAGGATATTGCAGTTCCTCAAACCAACAATGACAGGATGCTCTCAGGGACAGGAGGATCTCACTTTGCTCTTGCCTTGCATGGCACATGACAAACAGTAGTGAAAAATTCGCAATTATTGGCATTTGTCAAGTCTGGTTCTATGGCAGGAAAACGGAAACAGCAGCAATCATGTTCAATTTAAGTCTCCCGTGATGTCAGGCTATTCACGGACTCACATGGACATCTGAAGAGACTCGAAAAGGTTTACAGATGTGCAGTCAGCTATGACAGTGATGCTGCCAACGTGGCTCATGGATCAACTAACGATTAAGATATCAAAAGCGATCCCTGTAGCTTGCTGACAGCTGGTTCAATTGTTTGCACCTGTTTCCCCTGCATTACACATGTGTCTGGAATGGATTATTCTGGCTTGCACTAGAAACATTTCACCTTTCCGCACTGTGATGTCCTCCAGGAGCATCACTGCTGAAGACCAGGTGGCTCTCTCCAAGGGTCCACAAGGGGAAGAAACCTGTGTGCTTTTGAAAATGGCTCTGGGATGTTGCGCCTGACAACGTTACCAGTTAAGTTCAGTTCTTGTTAACAGTTAACAGTGATAATATGAACAATGTTTGCTTCCAACAGGAATGAGAGAGAGAGCTCTGTTATCTTACAGGGATACTCCATTCTCATCTCTTCTTCAGATAGTAGTGTCACCATCCATACAGCCATCTTGAATCTGTGGTAGAACTAGATAGGAGTAAAAGAAAGTAAATCAGTGAGCCATTCCTCTGGTCCCTTGGTCTTCTTGTTGGCTAGGATACCTCTCTTACTCTCAGAGCCAAATTTACCATGAAGCCGAGGAAGCTCAAGCTTCATATTCTTGCAATTGCATGGGCTCTTTCCCAGGTTCTGAGAGTTGCCCTCACCAGGGGTTCACATGGTTACATATTTTTGTAAAATGTGCAAAAGTAAGACATTTTAACCACAGTGGGTTAAGACTGCTGTTTCTTTCCACTTTGACTTCTCCTCTGACATACTTCCCATCATGTGATGTGGTGTTGGGGTGGTTGTGGGCACTTTTAGTGTCTGGCTAAGGGGAAGCTGAGTTGGGGACACATTTAGTTTGGGTTTAGTGGGATATTTTTATGCGGTTTGCAGTCACTTCCGTGTGTATTTAAGTTATTGCTGGCTTCCAGGAATACTCCTACTGTTATTTATGTCTAATTTCGATTTCATAGTTCTATATTCTTAAGGAGGATCCTTTAAATTATAAAAGTTACTAGCCCCCAAAAGCCTGATGGCTCCCACTTGCTCATTATATCTAGTCACCAAATCCTGTCCATTCCATTTAGCGGTATGCTGGTCAACTGGTTCTCATAAAATAAAAAGCCCTGATTTATAGTGTGTGTTAATTTCTGTGGCCAATTTCCATTGCAGCTACCAAGCTACCAATGGTTTAACAACCAGCTCATGGTATTTCTTTATTTTTTAAAAAAGATTTATTTATTTTAGAAAGAGAGAGAGAGAGAGAGAACATGTGTGAGAGAGGTGGCGGAGGGGGCAGAGGCAGAGGCAGAGGGAGAGAGAATCCTCAAGCAGATTCCTCATTGAATACAGAGCCTGACATGAGGCTCCATCCCAGGACCCTGAGTTCATGACCTGAGGCAAAATGAAGAGCTGGACATTTAACACACTGTGCCACCCAGGCACCTCACAGTATTTCTGAATATGTAACAACTGACCATTGCCAGCTGGTACAACATGGCTCCAATATGCCATTAATGCTCCCTCAGAAATAATTTTATGAATTGGCCTCTCTTCTTCATTTCAAATTACCTTAGCTCAGACTTTTCATTTTTCTTTAACACCATCATCCCAAGACCATTCTTAAGAGCTTCTTATCCTGTTTTCATTTACCAAGCTGTTGTGAGCATAGTCTACCTTCTAGAATACCACTAGATATACTTCTTAAAATGCAAATTTGACCATGTAAGCCTCTCACTTTAATCCTCCTTTGGCTTCCCCATTATCCAGAGGGGAAAAGTTGAAATTCCCAAGCTTGTTTTAAAGTTCCATCATGTTCTGGCTCTTATACATCATCTGGCCTCATCTCCCTCCATAGCACTGGAGCTTCCTGAGTGAACTCAACAATTCCCAAACATGCTGAAACCATCACTTTTCTGGGCCTTTGTTCATGCTGTGCCTCTGCTTGGATTCTGCTTCTTTCCTTTCTCTGCTTGGCAAACTCCTATGCGTGCACATGTCTATACACTGGTCTGTTTTTCAGAAGTTTCTCTGAATGACGGCTACCTCAAGGATATCTTCTGCAGGGACTCATTAAACTCATAAATGTTCACTTGAAGACCCAGTACAAAAAGAGGGACAAAGGAAATAAGTATCTCCATATCAGAAATTACATTTCCCCAAATTCCCTATGCACCTCACAATCAATACCAAAAATAATGTCCCACTAAATGAGACCACTCTTTCATTGTTGGCTTTAAAACATATCATTCACTATTGCAGGATAAAAGAAACTGAATTTGGATTGGGGATCCTAGGCCAGGACTGTGAAAAGTTAACTTTAGGTTTTCTGTCCAAATCATCTTCCAGAGGTCATCATTAAAATAATGTTCTCTGCTTGTTGAACTGATAACCTGTATCATATTGTCACATTCCAAAAGTATTCTGTATCTCTTGTATTTTCAGTTGCATTCTCTGTGAAGTTTACTCAACTTCATAAGGTTCTTGGGTCCTCCAGCAGGATCTTTCCATACATTTATAGTACTCATGAGGATGTACATAACCATCTGTTTATATGCCTATCTCCTATGGCTAGACTATATACTCCTCAAGAATGGGAACCAGGTCTTATTAAACCTGATATCCTCAATGACTGACAAAATGGGCCCTCAATAGCATGTAGAAATTTTCAGTAAGTATGTGCTTCATAAAAAATGGATGGATGGATATATGAATGAAAGGATAAAGTAGGTGAGGCAGTAATCAAGGTAGGAGAGAGAAAATTTTCCATATTCATACAAGTGGCAATTGGAATACATCCAGGTGATAGAGTCAAATGACAGCTCTGGAAACAAATAGTGGAAGCTCTTGGTTTTGTGTCTATTAATGTTTACAAGTGTAATGTATTTATGAAATTAATCCTTATTCTTTTTTTTTTAATTTAATTTAATTTAATTTATTTATGATAGGCACACAGTGAGAGAGAGAGAGAGGCAGAGGGAGAAGCAGGCTCCATGCACCGGGAGCCCGACGTGGGATCCAATCCCGGGTCTCCAGGATCGCGCCCTGGGCCAAAGGCAGGCACTAAACCGCTGCGCCACTCAGGGATCCCTAATCCTTATTCTTGACATGATAATTTTTAAGCATTAAAAAATAGAGATAGTTGGGGAGGCCCTGGGTGGCTCAGTTGGTTGAGCATCCAACTTGATTTCAGCTCAGGTCATGATCTCAGGGTCATGAGGTTGAGCTCTGCACTCAGTGCAGAGTCTGTTTGCCATTCTTTCCCTCCCTCTACCTCTGCCCGTTTCCCACTCATGCACATGTGTGCATGTGCACGCACTCTCTCTCAAATAAATGAATGAATGAATGAATGAATGAATGAATAAATAAATAAATCTATCTTTTAAGAAAATTAAAAAAAGAGATACAGTGGAGATAATAGGAAAAACTACTAAAATTAAATCCCAGCTAATTCCTGTAGTGAGTACATGATGAAAACTTAATGAATACTAAGTGTTAAGAAAAGAGGATACACAGGGCCAACTGGGAGATAAGATGGTAAGCTAATAGAGGAGAGAATGAAAGGCAGTGTGCAAAAGAAATGCAGAGGAGGCTGTAGCGATAATGAAGAAAATTGCTATTGGCTCTGTAGGAAGAAACTGGGATGTGGCATAAGAATACAGGAAGGAACAAATACCTTAGACGGAAAGGTATCTAGTAAACTAAGTGGAAAAAAAAAAAGGAATTTCTGAAGTGGGTGCATAGATGATTGCAGGCACCAATTTCAATAGACTGTTTTGCAGAGCACTTTCACATACGTTACAAATACACGTCATATGATTGATGTTTCTAAACTTTATGTCAGTGTTTCCCAAACTATGTTTTGTGGAACACTAATATTTTCAAGATGGTAATGGTTGTTTCGCTGGGAAAATATTCCACATACCTTATAACCAACCTTTGTTCTCTTAGATATTAAAGGCTCTGGGAATTTAAAAAAACATTTCTCACCCCTTCCCTTTTTGTTTTACATTTATCCCCTTTTTTAACCCAACTTTCCCCAAATAGATCTAACCACTAAACACTTCTTTTGTAAAACATCTACTGAGACAGCAAAGGATGAGAGTTTTCCTCAGAACATAGTTGAATAAATATATGTGTTTCATCTAATTCACTTCAAGGAGGATCCAGAGTGAGACATGGAGGGAAATTTTATTTCAACCAATCTTAATTTTTAGTAACCACAGAGACAAAATATGCAAAAGTGACTTACTATTTGAAGCTCAATTTTCTTTTCTGTGGTATGGTGATGGATGACTGTCCCACCAACGTGTGAAGATGTTGGGACCAGCACCTTTGAAAATACTTTGGAAAAGTTTAGAACAGCTGCTGGAAGGCAGCTTGACTAGACCACCGGACTAGGAGTCAGGAGACCTGGCATGCCTGGCTTTGACAGTTAATCTTCCATTAAGTGTGTGCATATACAAAAGTTATATGAACTACCAGGGTTTTACCTTCATATGTATATTGCATACATGCATGCAAAGGACTGGGCCTAAAGCTGAAGGGTTCTGAACTGAGATTGTTTGACAGTGAGCTGAAAACAAGGTGAGACACAGTCCAGGGTGAGAAGTAGTCACTGCTGGGAGTGCTACAAGATAGACATAGGAGTTAACCAAGGGGAGAGAAAGAATGGACCCACTTTTGCTGGGTGAAGAACCTCTTTGGGTGCTTGGCAACAAGAACAGGAGTGGAGGGCCATAGACTCACACCCCCTTCCCTGGCCCTATCCACATACTTAGCATCCCCATGTCAGCTTGAGCCTATCTTGACTGTCTGTGATGTCTGTGCCTTCTGCCTTAGGCCATAAACCAATGGACACTGGATTGGGTAGTACATAGGAAACCCTCTCTACGTATTTATAAGAATGGTCTAGAAATGGTCTACTATCCCCTATTTATCTCAGACTTCACTGAGTGGCAGGCCCCATCTGAGCCTGGAACTATAGACTTTCTGACTATTAATGCATGTTTGTGGTCTGCTGGGTGCTATGTCTAGGTGTCAAGCCCTCTGACTGCATCTGTTTTACCTAGTTTCCCTATTTCCCCATCTTCCCCAGGCCCTGGGCCCTGGTATGTGGTTTTTCCTTCTATCTCCTTAGAAGGACTGGAGTCTGAATTTGGCCTTTCATCTAATTCCTTTAGATTTTCCTTTTCTGCTAGGGCTTAAACCAAAATCTGATTTCCAGGTTTTTATTAGGACATTTTGGCATTTTACTGTGTAGTCTTCCCATAGCCTTGGGGAGATTCCTAACCATACCCCATGGGGTGAAGTCATCTGTTGCAAAATGTTTTTAAAAGGCCCAGAAAGTGAGCTGTGTTGTTATCATTGTCCATGAACTGTATGCAAATGACAAAAATGACTGCATAACACTGACTGAAATCTCATCACCTTTTAGGAAAACGATTTTGTGGCCTAACATTTACTTTAATTGATATCTAGAATCACTGCTGCCTCAAAGCCTGGGTGCTCTTTCTTGATCTGCGGCTCAATATTATCCCCACACCATTAGCCCAGGTCACACCTCCCTGGAGTTGGTCTTAAATAGCCAAAGTGTTCCTCCTGCCAAGCTGGTCAGACTCCAAAGTCAGTCCCAGCATGTTCTTGTTCCCAGACGGCCCAGATATGCGATTGCTAGCCTGTGCAAAGAAGGAGTAGGATAGGTCCATGGAATGACATCATATGCACATTTAACTAAAACAGGTCCAACTACAGGAGTTCAGAGAGATCGTGTGGAAATAATAGCATAGATTCTACCGACCGTTTCACAAATTGATTATGCATCTGGGCACAAGCAGGAAATGGAGGGCAGAAATCAATTTCTCCTGATCAGTCTTAGTTTCCTTTGTTTCTCTATGATGTGAGCATTTCACTGGGCTGAGTATGATTGCAGTATTAAAGATACATATTTTACTTACCACATGGTTTTTTAGTTAAACCCTATTATATAATTTGCTGCTCAAAAAAGAAGTAATAATCTGGGCCAAAGCTGTAAGAAAACTGGTTCTTTTGGATCTTGTAAAGTAGTACTGTCCAATAGAACTTTTTGTGATGATGGAAAGATTCTATAGTTTTTAGTGTCCAATATGGTAGCAAGTAGCCACATGAGGCTATGGAGTACTTGATATGTAGTTCATGTGACAGAGAAATTTAAACTAATAAAGATTCATTTAAATGAAATAATCTCATGCTACTGTATTAAAAGGTACTGGTTTTCTATTTCTGTAGAGCAGATTATCACAAACTTAGCAGTTTACTTACTGTTTTATTACCTCACAGTTCTTTAGGTCAAAAGTCTGGGATACTTTGAGTTCTCTGGTTCGAATCTCAAAAGACTGCAATGAAGGTGTTGGCAGGGGCTGGGCTCTTACCTAGGAGACTTGGGACAAATCTGCTGCTAGGCTCATTTAGTTTCTTATGGTTAAAAGTCCAAGGCTCTTATTTCCTGGCTGGCTGTTGGCCAGAGGCCACTCTCAGTAGCTAGTGGCCAATCTCTGGTCCTTCTACGTGGTGCCTTCTGTCTGCAAGCCTGCAAATGGCTTACCAATTTCTTTTTTTTTTTTTTTTAAGATTTTTATTTATGAATAAAAGACACACACACAGAGAGAGGCAGAGACATAGGTAGAGGGAGAAGTAGGCTCCCTGTAGGGAGCCTGATGTGGGACTTGATCCCAGGATCCTGGGATCACAACCTGAGCCAAAGTCAGATGTTCAACCACTGAGCCACCCAGGTGTCCCAGCTTACTGATTTCTTTCAGTGCTTCGAATCTCTCTGATTTCTCCTTCTGCTACCAGCCTGAGAAAACACTCTGCTTTCTTCTGCTCACTCAATTGGGTTAGGCCCACCCAGTTAATCTGCCATCTATTTTATTTTAAAGCCCACTGACTACAGGCTGCATCTGCAAAATCCCTTCACAGTGGTATGGAGATTAGTGTTTGATTGAATCTCTCAGGAGGCCAACTTTAGAATTCTGCCTCCCACAGTCACCTTCTTCTTAAGATTTCTGATGGTCATTTTCACCAGACTTGATTTTTGTATTTCGTGTTAACTTTAGGACCCAACTTCCAAGTAAATGCTGATCTCATAGCAGATAGAGTAACTTCATTGCTTGGGGTTTTAAATTCTTTTCTGTACTTGAGAATCACTTTAAAAATGTAGAAACCAAAAAAAAAAAAAAAAAAAAAAAAGTAGAAACCTAGAAGTTAGTGGCTGGAAGTTGTGGTGGTGGGGGGGCGGGCGGAAGGTAGAGCAGGAGAATGTGAGACTGTATCTACTAAGACTTTAACTTTTAACACTTTAGTTCAGATGAGGTGATATATAGATGAGACGGGCTGGCTGAGTTTGAGGAAGGAGGATGGTGAATCGACTGAGGAGAGCTGGGAGGAGGGGACAAATGGAAGGATTTAATGTCTACTGAGGCCAGCTTCATTCATCTCTCTCAAAATTATCTACCACTTTGGCATTTGAGCTATAGGTTGCCACTCCATCACTTAACAGAATTTGAGAGCTATTAAGGTCAACAAAACAGCATGATTTGTTAAAAAAGAAAGATCCCTCAAATCCTTTCAAAGTGATATCAGTCTGCGTTAATGGAAGCATTATGTTCTAAACCAGCAAAAAAAAAAAAAAAAAAAAAAAAAAAAGGCAAAAAATTATTTCCAGCAACTTGGCACTAGTCTTGCCTGAACATATTTCAACTGCTTTTAGTTTGGGATACCACATGTTGAAAAAGAGACAAATTAGAGAAAATTCAGAGACCGGCAACCAACATGATAAAATGTCTAGTTAAAGGGCCGTGGCGTGGCTCAAGGGATTGGTAATGGGATGTAAATCCTCTCTCGTCAGCACTTCATGTTTAGCAATGCCTATCTAATGGCTGTCGTCACTGCTTAGATTCAGAGACCAGCATGGGAGAACTGTCTATGGTTCAGAATGTTGTAGTTCGTGTTTCAAGTAGCATCACCATCAGAGACTTTTTCACCTTTCCGGGCAGAAGTGAAGGGTTTAAACACAAAGGCTAAATCACGTATTCACTTTGACCTGAGCTAGTTGCTTCCAAGTTTGACTGGGTGTCTTCTAATTACTCTGAGCAGTAGGCTTCACTGTGTTTGAATTAGGAGTGAGAAAGATTCCAGTTTTTGAGCTTAAAGAAATATCCACAGTAGTTGAACTAGTTCCAAGAAGTTCACAGTCTGCTTCAAGTTTAGGTTAAAGAAACAGAATGTCAATTTATTTAGCTACAATGAGAAATAAAACAATAATCTGAACTACGGTGCTCATGCTAATGAG
The DNA here is from genome assembly GCF_011100685.1 of Canis lupus familiaris. Classification (NCBI taxonomy): domain Eukaryota; kingdom Metazoa; phylum Chordata; class Mammalia; order Carnivora; family Canidae; genus Canis; species Canis lupus. The sequence goes on from NC_049250.1 coordinate 20,407,703, forward strand.
ATCTGTGCATTCTGTACTTCTAGGAAGACTTCCAGTGGAAGCCAGATCATAATCTGAAGGTTACTCTGTGCCAGCACAATGTTTTTTAGATGATTCTAAAATACGTGGATATGTCTGTCCATCTATGATTTTTTATCAAGTCTGTGTGAGTGTCCAGATTGCTTAGTGGGAGAGGTCTAGAATTCATGAGACTTCTGTTTAAGTCATGGATCTGATATTAACTCACTGAATGATGCTTGGTGAATTGGTAAAATAAGAAACAGGTAACAGATGGCCTCTAAAACCTTTTTAGTTGTCAAATTCTTTGATTTTATATATATTCTCTATAGGCAGCTAAGTAGATAGATAATTAACTCTCATATTCTACTTGCTAAAGACCTCAAGGGTTTTTACAGCTATCAGTCAATTTAATAAACATCTGTTGGGTTGCCTGGGGAGCTCAGTTAAGTGTATGACTCTTGATTTTGGCTTAGGTTATGATCCTGTCAGGGTCGTGAGATTGAGCCCCATGTTGGTCTCTGTGCTGGGTGTCAAGCCTGCTTAAGATTCTCTCTCTCCCTCTGCTCCCCCACCTCTTTCTCTCTTCCTCTCTAAAAAACAAATAAATAGGGATGCCTGGATGGCTCAGTCAGTTAAGCATCTGCCTTCAGCTCAGATCATGATCCCAGGGTCCTGGGATGAGCCCTGTGTTAGGCTTCCTGCTCAGCAGGGAGTCTGCTTCTTCTCTGTCTGCCCCTCACTCCTGCTCATTCTCTCTCTCTCAAATAAATAAAATCTTTAAAAAACAAATAAATATTTGTGGATGGCTTCCTATGTGCAAATATCGTATTAGGCATGGAATTAGAGATGGTCTCATCCCACAGGGGATTTAAATGACTAGCGAAAATACAAATGCTATCATTGTGAATTAATTTAAATATTAATGAATATGAATAATAACATGAATATGATAGTATCATATGAATAATGACTGATGACAATATAAGAGAATTAAAACCAGCAAAAGAGGTATAGATAGATACCTGTGGTTTAGGATATGGGGTAGGGAAAATATATATTTAATTTATAGAGATTAGAGAAGAGCATAATATTTGAACTGGATTTTTAAGCATGGATGTGTTCAGCAAACTGAGAACCTCTGGTCTGGAGTCAGAGTTGGAACTATGGTAATGGTGATGTGAAATTTGGCTTGTTCGGTAGGACAGGAGGATATAGGAAGAAGCTAATGACATTTTAGTTTTAGGGCCTCTCAGTTGTGTGGACCACTTCTGTAGTAGTCTACTAGGGCTGCCAGAGCAAAATTCCACAGACTGGGTGGCTTAAATAACATAAATTTATTTTCTCACAGTTTGGGAGGTTGGAAATCCAAGATCAAGGTGTCAACAAGGCTGGTTTCTCCTGAGGCCCCTGTCCTTGGCTTTTAAAGGACACCTTTCCTCTGTGTCCTCACATGGCCTTTTTTCTGTGCATGCACATCCCTGGTTTCTGTATTCTTCAAAGAACACTAGTTGTATTAGATCAGAGCCCTACTCTTATGTGCTCATTAAACCTTAATTATCCCTTAAAAGGCCCTATCTTCAAATATAGTGCACTGGGGGTTAGGCTCCATGTGAATTGGAGGGATAGGACACAAAATAGTTTTGTTTTTGCTTTTTAAAAATCTTATTTATTTATTTGAGGAGAGCAAGAGAGATCACAGAGGGAGAAGGAGAGAAGCAGACTCCCCACTGAGCAGAGAGTGGGTGGATCCTGGGTGGATCCCAAGACCCAGAGATCGTGACCTGAGCTAAAGGCAGACATTCAACTGACTGAGCTACCCAGGTGCCCCACAAAATAATTTATAACAACTTCTAAGGATCTTAGAGGGGACCTGGCCTTGAAATCACATGATATGTTTTTTTTTTGAAAAGTAAGATTTTTTTGGTATTCTTTGTCTTTAAGAGAGGTAGACCTGAGGTGGGATGCTGTGTGGGGGAAGTGGGCAAGGGAGAAATCCCCCCGTCAATTGACACGGAGGACATAGGGGCCGATGTGAAAATCTCAGGTTCATAGTTGGAATTGGTGGATATGAAGTGGGAGAACCATTCTGATTATTTTTTTTTTTCTGGTGTGACATAAGTATAAATTAGATTTAGGAAAAGATTTCTTGGTCTCAGAGTCAGGACAAAGCAGTTAGTATTAGTAAAAAGTAAGACCCTTCAGGAAGAGGAGTCATAGATTCTATTCTTCTCCTTCCTTTTGAGGCCCTCTGCTATTCCTCCTGTATCCAGCTTCTTGTCACAATCACTTGGGGTGCTTGTAAAGAATGAAGATTCTCAATTCCTATGCCTAATCCCAGATGGAATGAATCAGAATCTTTGGGGGCTGGGGCCCCCAGATCTTCATTTCCAAAGTTCAGATTTGTTTTTTTACTCTCTACAGATTCACTGCCCTATAGATATAGCAGAGTAGAATACCTCTCTTGATTCCAGTATTGCTACCATTAATCTCTGTGGATTACATCAAGAAACTACTATTTTTGGAGAAGTTATTTGAAGCTATGTACTGTTCTAAGCAACATAGCCACTTGATTTTCACAGTAAACCTTTATGGTGATACCATTACTCCCATCATGTGGATGAGAAACTGAGGCTCAGAAAAGTTAAAACAGATTTTCCAAGGCCATGGAAAGCAGCAGTGTTCATAAGAGTTAAGGGGAAAAAAGAGAGGGAAGATTTGGTAAGCATATTAATTTGCAAATTTTTCTGTTATGTCAAAAACTACATTAGAGTTATTATAGATTACCTTAATTGTGTGGATGTTGTAATAAACATGAACTCAGACTCTTGCCTGCTCGGGCATTGCAGAACTATACTGTTCAGCTGATACTCTGATGAAATGGAATGCCAGGAAATTCCAGGCACTTGTGGCAGAAGAAATAGATTTCGTGCACTTTTCTTGCCAATACTAACATCCCTCTATGACACTTACGAGGCTGTGGAGACTTGTGTGCTTGGCTAATGTTCACATTTTTGGTTTGATAAGAAATTTGGGCAGCTTTAGAAATAAGGTGTGCAGCTTTTGAAAATATGAACAGAAGCTTACTGTGTGATAATCTCCTTTCTTTCAGTAGGCTCTGAATTGGTAAGTAGGTTTTATTTTTGTGCAGCAAAATGAAACAACTCATACTAAAAACACATATTGGGAACACGAGAATATTCCATCTCTTAGTCCTCCACAGTTTTGTTTAGAGGAAGATGATTCCCATTCATTGGACCCAACAACATAATGAAGCTTCTTGAGGCAACCCTTGCAATTGCCATGTCAATTTATAATACAAGCAATGTGTGTATTCCTTCAACAAATTTACATTTCAAATACACAGAAAGAAATAAAATATCCATGTTTATTATGTTTAGATTGACTGGATATCAGCTAGAAGAGATGGCAATGAAAAAGAGTTCATGTTGATGTAACTTATTTTAACAAATGTAGTACCCCCAAAATTAAGAGGTTAGTTATTTCACAGATGATGAGAATAAATTTTGACTTCTTTTAATATTTATTTAAATATAAGTTTCTAGTTTCTAAACATTTTTAGAGTTTAAACATTTTGAAATACACTGCAAAATCAAAATAAATAGAATTCACCTGTCATCTATGTTTGGCTTTTATTAAATAAGAAGCTAAAGATCCCTTCCATCCATACATTTTCTCCTCTCAGGGTTAAAAACTATTGGCTAGCTATTAATGTATATTCTTCCTTTTTCCTAGGTTTATACTTTATATACACTTATACATTAGATACCTTAAATTAGAATATTATTAAATATGCTTATCTGGAATCAGTTTTATTTATTATGGTTTAGACATTTTTTCTAGGTCACTTCATGCAGAATTTTTTTTTACCATTTCAACGCCCGTATTGTTACTGTTGAACCATTCCTCAATGTAATTTTATAATTTTTATATTTTTCCATCTATTTAGTTTTTTCTTTTTTTTGCTATTGTAAACAATTTCTCAATGAATATAGACTTGCCAGATATGCACGTTTCAAATTTCAATAGCTATTGCCAACCAAATTACTTTCCACAAAATTTGTGTATTTTCCTCATGATTTGTATTTGTATACTTTCTCCATGTTTGCGGGAGCTGGCTGTTAGCAGTCTTGTAAGTCACTGACAATCAGCTGAGGGCAAATTGTATTTTGTTTTACTCTGCAATAAAGAACTGGATTATTCTGAATGTTTCATATACTTAAATTTTTTTCTGGTATGATTCTAAAAGGTACATGTACTCCAGAGTTAAAATAAGAAAAACAGATGCTTAGTTAGGACTAACCTCCACTTAAAATAACTACTATTCACGTCTTTAATCTCAGATTTAAAACACCTTTTATTTGCCAGAATGGCTAATTAATTCAAAATGTTTCCAACATTAACCTCAATTTCTGCTGTGTCTGTAAGGGAACTAGATGAGGAATAAGTAACTCAGCTTGTTTGAGAAATTCAGGCAGTTTTTGTTTTGTTTTTACCATCTGTATTTTGTTATTGGGGAATGATCTTCATCTTTATCGCCCCACGTTCCAAATTATACTTTTAACTTTGAAATCTATACAAAACACTGAAGATTACGCTCTTGGATTGTTTCTGACCAGTGCTAATTTATTGGAGCTCTTCCCCTTGTGTCCTCATAAATTAAAACTATTTTTTTCTTTAAAATAAGTTATTGGAATTTGGTGGATAGGAAACTGAAATGAGATGCTCTTTACTCAATCAAACCAGCAAATACCTCTGCAGGCTTAGTCATAAAACCCGGCACGGAAATAATACTTGTCTCACAATCAGGTCAGAAATGATAACTGAAACCATGGAAGCCTGAAGATAAGCTACCTGTGTGACCGGGGGAAATAGCTGAAAGCCTAATAGAAGGCTTTGTGTTGGAGGACAGTGATTGAAGTTCAAAAGGCTTAGCAGAGGTCAAGTTGGCAATGTCAGGTATTTCCCCAAGTTTACTTCATTCAATTAAGTTGAAACAATCTGCTCCTGTGAGAGTTAGTGGCTTTCCTTACACTGGGAGGCCCAGGCAAAGGGATGCTCTGTTTCCTCGGCACCAGAAGCTATGCCTGGCATAATTTTTAGAAAGAGATTGTGTCGATTTTCAGGAACTCTCTGCAGGGGAATTTATGTGCAATACAATGCTTGTAAATCTGGTAAATTTACCAGATACATTTGAAAGGGATGGATGAGGCACTTCTTTGTTTGCGTGTATCAGCCAACTCTTGGCAACCTAATTCTCCTCAAACTTTTGTTGTCTCTAACTGGGATGACTCTTCCTGTGTCTGTCATGTTAATTGAGCTGGTTTTCTAAACTGCTGTTGATTGCCTTGACCTCTGCCCAGCTGAGGGACTAAATGCCTGGGACTGAAGGCTTTCTTAGGAGTGCCTGTATTCTCTGCTCATGGCTGTGGGATGCCAGCAGACTTCGGGGTAGGAAAGTGCCCCAGATTGCTTCTTTAAAAAGCAAATTTCACACGCTTAGGATTTTGTCTTTTTCCTTGGTATGTTACTTTTCTTTCCCTTTTTGAAATGTACTGTTTTATTTCTTAGTTTCAGTAATTATTTTACAAACACGAGTGAACTTTGTGGAGGAATAGAAATGGGACATAACCTGACTGCAGCAAATGATCAGATTACAGAGATAAATTGACATATGAGAGGTTCCGGAATACTGGGTAATTACAGCACATACCTCCAGGAAATTCACACACACACACACACACACACACACACACACGCACACCCCACACTAACCTCCTGCATATGTGTGCGTATGTGACTATGTAGATTTTAATTACAAGAAAAGCTTAGGAAATTTTTTAAGTTGAATGGCGCCAAATGTCATTATCAATTGGTTCCTTACCATTTAAGATATATTTTTCTAAAAGCTCATAATCCCAATACGTTTTCATGGGTCAGATACTGGGAAAAACAAATGTGGCCAAAATGATTTAATCCAGCAGGTCCTAAACTTGGCTAATTCAATTCAGTTGAGCCCACCCAGGCATCCTGAATTACAATCTCCAAAATAGAGATGCAGCAACCTGGTTTAACACGGTCCTCAGATGATTGTGATAATCTGCCAAGTTTGTGAAGCCTAAAAGTCAGTCTAGAATACTAAATCATTTTGTTTGAATCAGTTTGATGTTGAAAGCATTGTGCAGTTTACTAAAGAACCACTAGGGGCGCCTGGGTGGCTCAGCAGTTAAGCATCTGCCTTCTGCTCAGTGCATGATCCCGGAGTCCTAGAATCAAGTCCCGCATCAGGCTCCCTGTAGGGAGCCTGCTTCTCCCTCTGCCTATGTCTTTGTCTCTTTCTCTGTGTCTCTCATGAATAAATAAAGTCTTAAAAAAAATAACCATTAATGCGTGATTTTGGCAATGCATATAACCACTATGCATTCGTGGACTGCCTCATTGGAGCTTTCTAATAGTAACCCTGACTTAGACATTATGAATTCTATTTACAGGTGAGGAAACCGATATCATTAATATTAATAATTAATTAATGCCATAAAGTTAATAACTAGGAAAACCAAGATTCAATTTAGTCCCTAGCCTTCTGGTTATATGCCCAGGGCTTCCAGCACATTGACTTCTTGTAGCTTTAAGGTGAAAATCAGTAAAGGCCTTTTGCCCATGGGATCTCTAGTTGAGACCTAGCATTTTGTCTGTAATCCTAAAATAACTTTAATATTAGTGTTATTTCAGTTGAGAACACATTTATGGGGTTACTATATGCCTAAATGTGTTGAGTGAGGGGCTAGGCCTCTGAGGGGTAGGTAGGCTTTATGCTCATAGAATCTTGTTGGGGGGTGAGGTTTACTTAGGACAAGAGGAGGAAAACAAAAGGTTATAGTGACAAAATGTATCATGTGGGCTGTCAGTGCTATAGCAGCAAAGAGACAATTATCTGGAACTAACATTTTTAGGGAACACCCCAGGAGAAACAGGATTTCATTTAGGTCTTAAAGAATGGGGTTTGGAAAGTTCAGGAAAAGACATTACAAGTATGGGAACAGCATGAACACAGGTGTGAGTGTGTGTCTATTTAGTCAGTGATTGTTCATGAGAGGGCTAGTCCAGCCAGGAGCAATGGGAGAGTGGGAGCAAGGTATAAAATATGGGGCCATGTTCTGTCCTTCCAAGTGGACAGAGTCCATAGGGCACTGAGATTGTTGAGTTAGAGGGTACCTTTTAGAGTTGTTTCCCTCTGCTTCTATGTGTTACTTATTATTCTCACGTATGTGCTCCCAACCCCCAGGAAATACTTTAACCTAATGCTTCAAAAGCCTCTGCCATTGTCCAGAATCAAATTAAGCACAGTGAAAATGACCATCGCTCTGAGACACATGGGATTTGGGATGTCAAGGGACACAAAAGCCTCAGCATAATAGGGAGAATCAGCAGGTTCCTGGGATATGACTAATTTTTCTCTGGCTGTTTAGTAACAGGTGGTATTTATCTAAGCAGACTGCCCTGGGCAGCTGGTTGATGGGTTCTTCCAGCTGGACATCTTCTCCCCATTTAGTCCAACCACACCTGCTTCAGACAGCAAACAAGAGGCTTTCTCATCTCCAGTATCTACATGTGGGGGGCTGGGGGTATAGATGAACCGTTCAGCTTCCAGCTGTAGTGTTTCATGATGTCCAAGGATCCCATCTGGCCTCCTACCAGAAAAAAAAAAGTTTTAGGTTTAGAGTGGTTTTTGTCCTGTTAGGTTGCTTTCTTTTAAAAAAGAGATTTTTATCATCTGCTGCTATCATGTGATCAGATTTATCTCCCATGAAAACTTCCTTTCCTTGAAGCATGCACTGACACGAGGGTGCCTGTCCCTTCAAGCTCTTATCGTATTGCATTGAGGAATAGTAGAATAGTCTCATGAAAGATTAATCACTTCCTGTAAGCATCTTGTACCTGCAGACAGGCTATTACTGAAATATGTCTGAAAGAAAACAAGGAAGGATGTTAAAATGTATCAGCCAGGTATTTTTTGGCAGTGTGACTACAAAACTTGTTTGGGTGCCAGCTTTTTTGGAGCCAAAAAGGACTTCTGTGCTGAGTTAATGGATCATAGTTTGTTTTGTACATGAGTAGCAATGTTTTCTTTGTAATGGTAGCCAAAACTTTGACACTGCACAGGTATTTCTCTAGAGGCTGTATGAGTGTGCGCATTCTTATTTTTTCCCCCATCTAAACTGAATGATAAAGCAGCCATTTGGACTAATTTTAGTCCTGGCAGTTTAGAGAAACCTGTATCCCCAGTGCTGGGCCTGCCAGATAGTAGGTGTTCAGTAAATAGTTGATGACTGACAATCTCTATGTTAAGAGTTGTCAAGGGGTTTATGGGATCCCTGGGTGGCGCAGCGGTTTGGCGCCTGCCTTTGGCCCAGGGCGCGATCCTGGAGACCCGGGATCGAATCCCACATCGGGCTCCCTGCATGGAGCCTGCTTCTCCCTCTGCCTATGTCTCTGCCTCTCTCTCTCTCTCTGTGTGACTATCATGAATAAATAAATAAAATCTTTTAAAAAAAAAAAAAAAAGAGTTGTCAAGGGGTTTATAATAAAAGAATGAGAATTTAGAGGATGACATAGCCTTGGTCCTGAAAATTCCATTAATCAATAGAGTACTGGTTGCAGTACCACCCTGATTTAAAGCTTTCTATTTACAAACTGTGTTCTAGGTTTTGTGCTAGAGGCCGGAGATAAATATAAATATAAATATAAATATAAATATAAATATAAATATAAATATATATATATTCCTTGCTTTTAAGAAGCTGAGAATTACTAATAAGGGAAATAGTAACACAACATCAGCAACAAAGACAATATTTATTGGGCACTTGCTTATTGCAGATCCTCAAGCACTTTGTAGGTATTAATTCATTTGATCCAGAATTATTATTTTTATTATTCTAGTTTTTCAGAAGTGTTAACCAAGGCACAGAGTCATACACCTTTATGTAATTTACCCAAAGTTAGTAAATGGTGGAACTGGGATATGAAGAAAGATCCAAAACCAAACATTGAATTTGGGGAGTGCAGTGCTCCGATGGGGTAAGTACAGGGTGCAGAGAGGAGGCTCTCTCATTTTAGTATAATGGGGGTTGGGGAAGGGTTTCAGGAGCAGATGATGGCTGGGCCTTTTTTTCCTCACCTCTGCTTCTGGCTCTGGGACCTGGGATCTGGGACTTCTGTTCCTTTCCAGATCTGGTCCCAGTTTTCCCCATGGCCTTTGTCACTGACAGGGAGCATTGTGCTCTACCTTATGATATCTCTTCACTGATGTCTCAATAAGTTATTCAACTTCCAGCAGCTTTAATGATGTCTTTTATGACCGATAGTGCTGTTGTGGCAAAAATGAGGGCTCTGGGTGTCAGATACATTTAGATTTTTTAAAGATTAATTAATTAATTAATTAATTAATTAATTAATTAATTAATTTTAGACACAGAGAGGCAGAGACACAGGCAGAGGGAGAAGCAGGCTCCATGCAGGGAGCCCGACGTGGGACTCGATTCCGGGTCTCCAGGATCACGCCCTGGGCTGAAGGTGGCGCTAAACCGCTGAGCCACCTGGGCTGCTCTACACTTATATTTCAATTTCATCTCTCCCATTTGTAAGCTGTGCAATATTCAGCAGGTTACTTAACTCCATAGGATTCATGATATTCATCTCTTTGATATATTGAAAGAATTTAGATCATATATGTGAAATATCCATCATTTAGAAGGTGCTCAAGAAACACTAGTTTTCTTTGTCTTGTAAGATCTATCTTTCTTTCTTTCCTTCCTTCCATCCTTCTTCCTTCCTTCCTTCCTTCCTTCCTTCCTTCCTTCCTTCCTTCCTTCCTTCCTTCCTTCCTTCCTTCCTTCTTCTTATGTTTCTCCTAGCAGCTAGCATGGTTCCCACATATCTACTATTGTAGATAATTAATGCAGGTTTATTAATTTGATTTTATGGGTGAGGAGAAATAATTTATGCCAGGGCTATATTATGAAATCATCATACATGCATCTTCCTGGGATACTTTTCTCTCCCTTTTTCTTTCCCCATTCATATGTGTCTTCCTGCTTAGTTTATTTTTTTTTTATTTTAAAGATTTTATTTATTTATTCATAGGAGACACACACAGAGAGAGGCAGAGACAGGCAGAGAGAGGAGAAGCAGGCTCCATGCAGGAAGCCTGATGTGGGACTCGATCCCGGGGCTCCGGGATCATGTCCTGAGCCAAAGGCAGACACTCAATTGCTGAGCCACCCAGGTGTCCCTTCCTGCTTAGTTTAAATCCTGCTTGTCCTTCAGGTCTCAGCTGAGCTGTCATCCTCTCCCAATAAGTGTTCCCTGCCTGAGTTAGACTGCTCTTCTCTCTGCTTCTGTGAACCTTGGGCACTAGGAGCAATGGGTTTCAGACAAGCTTAGTGATTATTTTTTTGTATTGAAGTAAAATCCACACAACATAAAATTAGCTATTGTGTACAATTCAGTGGCATTTAGTGCATTCACAGGGTAGTACAACTATCACCTGTCTAGTTCTGAAACACTTTCAATACCTTCGAATCAAACTCCATATCCAATAAGCAGTAAGTTTCTATCTACCCTCCCAGTAGCCTTTGCCAATCACCAGTCTGCCTTCTGTTCCTGTGGGCCTACCAGTTCTGGACATTCCCTATAAACAGAATTATACTATATGTGATCTTTCGTGTCAGGCTTCTTTCACTTGAAATACTGCTTTCAAGGTTATAGCATGGATCAGGGCTTCACTCCTTTTTATGGCTGAGTAAGATTCCATTGTAACTATATAACACATTTGGTTTATTCATTCATCCATTGATGGACATTTGGGTCATTTGACCTTTTGGTTACTGGAAACAGTGGTATTATGAACATTTGTGTATGAGTATTTTTCTGTGTTTTTTTCAGCTATTTTTGGTATATACTAAGGGGTGGAATTGCTGAGTTTTTTTGATAATTCTATATTTCACTTTTTGAGCAACCATCAGCGCTATTATTTTTTAACCTCAGAATGTTGCCTAAGTTAAACCTAAAGATGAGCCTGGGATCTGGAGTTCACTATACTTAGAAAAAGCCCAAAATTTCAGCAGTTCTTGAAAACCTTCATTTAGGGAAGAAAGATGCCAAATGATGAATGTATAAAACTCTTTTGTAAAAATAATTTTGCTTGTGTGAAAGAAAAAGAAAGTACAATAATCCATGAGACATTCTAATGGGGGAGAGAAGAGTACTAATTTTAACTTAGCTCCCCAGAGTTCTCCCAAATCCTCTGGGTTAACTTACAGCAGCTGGACTCCCTGAGATTTCACTGTTTTTTTGTTTTTTATTTTTTATTTTTTTAGGTTTTATTTATTTATTCACAAGAGACACACAGAGAGAGGCAGAGACATAGGCAGAAGGAGAAGCAGGCTCCCCATAGGGAGCCTGATGTGGGACTCTATCCCAGGATCTCGGGATCATGACCTGAGCCAAAGGCAGATGCTCAACTGCTGAGCCATCCAGGTGCCCTGAGATTTCACTGTTTATTTCAAAGAGTATTCACATAACCTAGTAACTAGCACCATGAGCCATCTATAGAGTATAGGGGACTCAGATTCTGACTTACTGAACAGTTACTCTGTGGAAGGCACCATGCTGTGTGCTGATGCAGGGGCACTTCAGAGAGGATTTTGATTAATTTGGTCCTTTATTAGTTTCTCCACTGGAAAGACTGATCATTTTAGTGAAATTAGGACTTAAACATAAAAAGATTATTAACTGTCCCAGGAAACATGTGATTGTGCCACATGAGTGCTACGGAGGAAGAAGCACATACTTCCCATGAGGACTATGAGAGGAAGCTTCAAAGTAGAAGCCATATTTAAGTAGGAGCCATATTTAAAGATATGCAGGCTTTGTATCTAAAGGGGAGAAAATGAAGGTTGATTTCCAGGTAAGACATGGCCGGGTAAGACATAGGCTGGCGAGTTCAGTTGTGAGCAGGCTAATCATTTCAACAAAACTTAAAAGAAAACACATAGCAGGTTATAGTCACTCCAGAACAAGCCAATGGAGACAGCCAATCTGAAAAGGGGAATGAAATTCCTAAAGGAAACAAAGAAGTAAAAATCTGAGGTGGAAATTGTGGCTAATTCAATCTGCTGAGGAACCCCAGGTGAAGCTATGGAGTTTCTTTAGAAATTGTCTCAGATCTTAAAACCAGATGTAGAAGTGGCTCTGATTATGGCCTGAAAACTACATCCTTCTTCTGTACATCAGAAGAGTAGTTATAAGGCTACCCTGATGACAGTTAGTGTTCTCCATCTCTGTGGACTTAGCAGTATGAAGGTGTCTTTGATAAGTTGCCTACCTGCAAAAAGAGTAGACACTTGTTTCATGAGCTACTTCAGCTCATGATTATTAGACATTTACTTTGTTTTTCTGGGAAGGGCAACCTGGTACAAGTTGTGGACTGGAAATAACAATGTACTTGCTGAAAAAGAAATGATACTCTCTTCCAAAGCCTCTGAATTCCCCCTAGATAAGGAACTATACACCTGCTGCTCTCAGATCATGATTTCTGTTACTGAATAGGATTTTTATCTTTTCCATTTGGGTGATGTGCTTATTGAACAGTTATATTTTCATTTACAATTCTGCTTAGTCTCTGTGCAAGATATGAAAGTGTCTTAAGCAAGCTCTTGCTGTAACAGTGGGATCAGTCTAGTTCTAGGGTAATAGAGACACAAGATGCTTCCTTGTATCCTAGAAACACTTCACCTTGCAGCTAGTTAAAAAGTGATCAGAGTTGACAACTCTATTTGACTTTTGTGGTTCCCCAGAAGCTTTTCTGTGATCTCCCTGGATAATATGGAGATGTAGATTAGAGGTACCTTTATAACATCATGTTTTACAGGGGCCTTGACATTAATCTCTTACTTACCTTCCTTGGTAACCAAAAAACAGCCCACAAGCAAAGGCGGGAGCAATTGTCCAAGGAGCTGGGTGGGTTGGGAAAATCCTATTAGGGAGAAGTGACTACTTGTTTATGTTAATAATATCAAAGGACTTCCCCACTGCAGTTTCATTTAGGAATGCTTAAGAGTACCAACTCTGGACACACATAGACCTTACCAACTATGTAACCTGGGATCACTTATTCAACCTTTTTGGACTTCAGTTTGCAACTCTGCAAAATGAGGATAAAAGTATTACCTCCTAGGGTTTTTATGAGGATTAAATGAAATAATGTATATTGTGCACAGAGGACAATGCCTAGCACATAAGCTCTTAGTAGCTGTTGTCAGTACTAGGATCATTCTGTGGCCAGCTTCTAAGTCTTACCTACTTTTACTGGTATATTCCCATTTTAAATGTGAAGTTTCATTTTGCTAATCTTTTCCATGCTTTTAGTAAATATGTGTGCATTATTTAAAAGTCTGGAGAGATTTACATTTCAAAAATGTTTATGTAGAGTGTAGGAGAATTTATAATACAGCCTAGAAATGTATGAAAATTATATTTATATTGGGCAAATTAATAGTTGAAGTAAAGAAAATCTCTGGTACTGGGGTAAAGTTTTCTTTTTCTCTCCCCTGCCCAGTTTTATTGAGATTATAATTTTTTTATTTTTGGGGGGGGATTATAATTGACATACAACATGGTATAAATTTAAGGTGTACAGCATAGGTAAAATTTTCAGTTATTACTTACTAAAAACCTTTTTAAATAGTATCTGGATGTTTTTGAGTTGTCCCCTACTTGTCATTCGCTCATTCATTTATTCATGAAAGTATTTCTTTAAGATCTAAAGGGTCCAGGATTTTAATAAATACTCAGTTTTTTAAATTCATGATTTCGCAGTTGTTAGTCAAACATAATATAATAATTAAATGACAAAACCTGGAAATTAATTAAGGCTTTTAGCTGCCAGATGATCTTCCAAAACAAAATGTTGAAGAACTGGGAGAGATAAACTAGGAACATATGGATTTCATTTTTCTTGAAATATATTTTGATTCAAAAATTAAGGGAAAACAGGGACAATTTTTTTGAAGCCATTTTTAAAAAAGGTAAATATTTGGCTTAATACTAAGTAATACCCAACTCAAATATTTAAGTTTTAGGCACCATTGCCAACTGCAAAAATATATATTTTTTAAGTAACAATGAAAGGTAATAGTTTTCTCTTTATCAAAATCTGATTTTTTCTTTTCTTTCCCATATGGTAGCAGACCTTGGGGAAAGACATTCCAAGTAAAGCTCCATTGTTCAAATCCTGGACTGGGAGTTTAGAGATTTGGGCACCACATTTCTAGATACAGACTTCTAAAAATTTCCAGGGACCAGGAACCATGGAATTTTACATTAAAATCTAATTTTAAAACTTGATAATTTGGTCCCCAGAGTGAATGCTATCTTCAGATTTTATCTTTTCCATAATAGGAAAAATATTTTTAGTAAAGTTACATTTGGCTTAAATTTCTTATTAAGTAGTACACATCAGTAATTTTAAGAATTCAGTCTTGTGCATCCGAGTATTTCCTGAAAAAAATAAATAATGTTTCATGATTGCCTAAACTTCCAGTAATTCATAAAACTAACACGTTTCTGCGAGTCTTTGTTTTGTGCAGAATGTCCAAGTCCTTCATCTTCCTTGAATTCACCAGGCAGACTTGCATTTCTCAAGCCTGACAGAATCATTTCTCCTCACAGAGTTGTCTTGCACCTCAGAGACTTGCACCCAAACCAGATTTTCATCTGAGGAAGGAGCTGTTTCAGAGTGTTAAAAAGAGAATAAATCCATTTTTAGAAGCAAATGATATCCCAGTTCCCAGTGTAAAATATAATTGCCTAGCCTCAGAAAAACAACTGGGTTTTTCTAGAGTACAAAGAATTTTGCCAAACATGGGGGATCTCTGTGAGTAAAACAAACAAACAAACAAACAAACAAACAAACAAAAATCCCCCTCCCCCAGCCCTCAACATAATCTGTAGACTGTGAAGGATATGAAGTTATGAGAGGAAAACCCAGAAGGGAGAGTAGATGTGGATACGGAGTCTTCTGTGAATTTCCAGTTCTTACTCCAGGTGGGGAAAATTCACCACAGCTATGGATCATCTCTGTGAAGACCATTCCTCATCTTTTCTCTGGTCTCTATTCACCATGAATCTCAGTTTACATCCTCTAGTAGCTAGGGCCAAATGAAGGATTTCCTTTCTCTCAGCAGCAGGCAAGTCTATGACTAGGAGCCGCCTCTGTGAAGGGGTGACCAGTTAGCTGCAGCAAGTGAGGAAGAGTTTGATGAGGGAAGATACACACTTGGAATGTTCACTCACCAAGAGCTTCACAAGAAAGGGTTTAGGTTCTCCCTTTATATTCCATCCCCTTGGCATACAAGATTATACACAGAAATCTCTCTGTAAAATTGCCTCCTGGGCCCATGTTTTCAGGCCTCTTTTAAAATTGAGCCTCTCTTATAATGAAAGAGGTTCTCTGATACTGCAGGAAATAGCAAATGCAGGGCCACCTACGATGGATGGTCTGTTATTAAATCCTGACCTGCAGGGAAAACAACATTAGGTAAGCCAAACAATGCAGTAAGAAAAAGTACCTGCCAGCATGGCATTGGGTGCAGATTGTTTTCCTAAGGAATACTTAATGATTAAAAAGTGTCCTAGTGATGTTTTGGTATGATTTATACTATAATACTTTACCATCGCTCATTTGCACAGATTAGATCTCTCTAGCTAAACTATATGTTCATCATGGGTATTAGCATGCCTCTCTCTGTGTTTTGTTATGAGTATTTACTTAATTGATAACGGTTTGTAGTAGGTAGCGCATGGGAAAATAATTCATGGCAAGACCTTGGGCATGAGTCAGTATGCTTAAAGCCTGAAAACATATGATGATCAGTGGGTACTGACTTTGTCTTTTAATGCTGAGTAAAGTCTCATAGAATTACACTAAATGAGAAATGAAACTTGACACTTCTGGCTTCAAAATTTAATTTTGAAAAAGGGGATCATGGCATCCCCCAAATGGCACATGTCTGCTGACTAAGCAGGGCAAGATGCTGTAACTAAATCCTAAAAGTGAAGGCTGAAAATAGAAATAATTGGAGAAAAGGAAAGAAAATTGTGTTAGTAAATTCAGTAACCACTAATCCCTGTTTTTTTGATCAAAGGCGTCTAGACACTACCTAACTCCATTCTAGCTTTTATGACTGCTGCAAAGGAGTGTGCATTCTTATTACCTTATTTACAGTGTAGAAGATGTCTGTGTAAACAAACATCTCTTGAACACTCGTCCATTTGTCAGAGTTGCCTGTTCTCTGGGCTTATTTAGAAATCCGATTTGGTGTTAAATAGCGTTCTTTCAGAAGGCTTACACCCAGAGGCCCACGGACATACTCCCGCCAGAAAATGGACATGTTGTTTTTTACTACAGACAATTCTGACCTCAAATATTTTTGTCCTTCTCTCTCCTCACGTCATTCACACTTTTCATGTCCCAATTACAGCTTCTGAAACAGAAAATATGATCCTCATAAATGAGTGCCTCCATCTTTCCCTTAGAGAGAATAATGCCAAACATGTATTTGAGAATTTATATTCCAGTTACCCTGTATCTGTATTCCTTCCAACAATCCTTTGGAGTAAAATATCACTCTCCTTATTTTACTGAGAGGCAAATTGAGAACCCAGGAAGGTTAAGGAGCTTGTCCAAGACCACACAGCTCATAAACCAAGATATCAGGATTAAACTGAGACCTGATTATACAGCCCCTGTTCTTCTTACTACCTGACTCTAGGAAGTATCACTGGTTCAGGCCAATTGGTAGTATGTTGAATGGAAGACAGCTGTTATTTGCTTTGCCTGTGAATGTCCCTTGTTCAAAGTGTCTCCTTTGTCCAGCTAGGTATGAGAAACTCTTTGAATGACAAACACTGCGGCACTAGGGAAGGGATGGAAACTCACATTCACAACTTTATATTTTGAATTAGCTAACTGTATTACCTAGCAGGACTCTGAGAATGGGATACATGACGATGGGTTTCATTTTTTTATTTTTAATTTTTATTTTAATTTTAAAAAAAGTTTTATTATTTTTTAAGGATGATGGGTTTTAATCTGGAGTGGTTCAGGAAGGGAATTTTTCAGCTGAAAGGGGCTTAATTGCCGTCAAAGAGGCTTTGCAGGGTCCAGTTTCCGCCACCAGGGGTCAATGTGCAGGTGCTAGAAATCTAGGCACGAGGCAGCTTTGGGAAAACACGCTTGCATCGAAATGGTAAATGGAAATGAAAACTGTACTTCAGTTAGTAAGGCTTGACAAAAAGCCCCTGTCAGGTTAAAACTCCAACCGAAGCTATAAATAAGAAGTTACTTATGGTTGGGTGTGTCTGAAAACCTGAGAGTATATCCTAACCAGGTGAAGGCAAAATATACCTACCATTATTGTTGCTAATAAGTGAAGCTTAAATGATAATGTGACTGGGTTATAGTACACAGGGAGATACAACAATCTTTTCAAATTTGTTAAAAAATTCCCTTACTGATTACACTTTAGGGTAATCACATGACGAGGAGACTAGGAAAGGTCAAAAGAAAGAGGAAGACAGAAAGGTGTATTTTGAAAATTATCAAGATGTAAGTACGAGCATCTCATTTTTTTTTAAATGAAAAAGTACTCTGTAATGGGTTAGATAATTGTTAAAGGCCACTTCAGTCTTTTATCATTTCATTCTTTTGGGCAAGACAAAGCATGCAGTAAAATATCCAAGTGATGTTAAATCTTTAAGAAAATACATTCTCCAACAAAATGTCACATTCAGTTTCATGGCATTCCAATATTTTATTTTTACCTCAGCTCATTTGTGAACTATTTTGTTTGGTTGTACCGGGACTCTTTTGCCACAGATGCTCATATTCTTTTTAAAAAAGTTTTTGTTTATTTATTCATTTAAGTGATCTCTACACCAATATGGGACTCACACTCATGACCCCCAAAATCAAGAGTCACATGGTCTTTTGACTGAGCTGGCCAGGTGCCCCCTCATATTCTTTTCTTTAGACATAGCTATTTGGATATTTTTATATGGTTTGAAAATCAGAGGGTTTACAAATTTGTATTAAAATAATTCCTCCAGGAAACTGTAAGGTTTCGTTCTTTTCTTATTTTCCTAAATATAAATACATTCATCTAGTAGTTGGGAAAACATATTCAAAATGATAGTTTGCATCCTTCATGATTTAATAGGAGCATATGTCTGCTCAAGAGCACAGTGAAAGTTAATTGCTGTCTACTTGGAAAGCTCGAAGCAGCAGAGTTTGCCCCTGGCAAGATAATTTTACAAAAGCGGGAACAAATAATGAGCCAGCCTGTCTCTCAGCCATTACTATGTCAGATGAAAGCTTCTCTCTCTCTCTCTTTCCACACACACACACACACACACACACACACACACGCACGATAAACTTAAGAGGCACACATTCAGAATGACTGTTTATGATCTAAGCAGCAAAAAACCATAGCACAACAGATAGTTTCATAAAAGGCTTCATCTGGGAGAGTGAATTTTGAGCGATGTATTTCTAGAGTTTAAAAGTCCAAATTATCTTGTGGCTAAAATACCTACCTGCATTAGCTTTGACTTACCTCATGTAGGTCTTTCAGCACCGGGACTTAACATTCTGACCTAACATTTAATGTATTAATCCTAATTTTAATCCGATACCAAGACTCTCTGTTGTATTGAATCAATTCAGGTTAATTCAGAATTATGTTGCTCCCACCCAGAATCAATAGGCCCACTGTTGGTTCTCTCCAAAGTTGACCACCCAGTTTTGTGAGAATCTGCAGTGAATTAGAAAATCTGTCATTGCTGAGGAGACTGGGCAGCTCAGATATGGCATGTCATTCTCTCTGGTCTACACAATACCCACTCTTTGTCTACCGTCTCCTAGACTAACCTGACATAACTGAGCCTGCCAGTCAATGAGATCTTTATTCTTCTGGAAGGAATGCCTTGCACACCAGTGTTATTAAGAAATTTCTGGACAATGTTTAGTGGCTGAAGAATAATCCAAGGTTCTATTAAAAAGCCATCTGGGTAATTAATAGCACATTTGTTCTCAGCCTCCTCCCAATTTGTCCATTAGTGGAATAAAAGCTCAGGACAAAGGGTAATGTGGTTCAGTTATATTTTACAAGAATTCTTCAGGAAGTTGAAAACACATGATAGTTTTCCAAAGATACATATGTTTATGGGCTCTTAGGGCAGCAAATGGGAAAATCCATGAGCTTTAAACTGAAGTTTTTTGCTGCCACTGGCTATTTAAATTGAGAAAAAGAATATGGAATATTGACAGTCTATCTTCAGAATTGATGAGCATGCTGCTAGTGTGCCCCATAAGCATGCATAGGCTGGGATGTCTCCATCATATTTAAATTAAAAATTTTTTTCCCTTAAATATTTACAAATTTGAAAGAATAGAACTTTTATCCTTTTACCTGGTGGTTGGAAGCTTTTCTGGGATTTCTTTCTACTGTATTTTCATGAGTAGTAGCCTTAGGCAGCATATTTTTGCACCATTGCCAAATAAGCTGTTTTCTTATGGATGCTTTTTCTATGAGTCTGCCTCTTTTTTCTCTTTTTACTGCTTGCACAGAGAAACTTTGAAGTTCTAGGTGTTTTGAGGATTAAAGTTAAAAACACCTCTGCAAAGTTAAATGAGGATGTTTTTCTCTCTTTTAGATTTGTTTTAAGGCAGTGGCCAGCTAAACAGTATAGGAACCGAGAATTTATAGGAATTTCATTGCCACAGGGTATATCCCTGTGTATAGGAGTGTGTGTGTGTTGGCACATGTGGGGGAGTTGGGATGGGGGCCACATGAGGGTCACACCATTGTATCTGTACTTATCCTGCAGTGGGTTGGCAGCTCAGGTCGAGGGGGAGAGGGCAGGTTCTTCAGCCTGTGAACACACCTGCCTTGCTCGGCTAGCTATCTTTCTCTTCCTGGAATGGAATGCAGTCTTTTGTACTTGGTAGTCTTTGCCTTGAGAGCTCTTTCCCTACCTTTTTATATGATTGGGCTTTCCCTTTTCCAGTAAATGTTCTTCTAAGAAAACATGCTTTGGGGATGCCTAGGTGGGTCAGCAGTTGAGAGTCTGTCTTTGGCTCAGAGCATGATCCTGGGGTTTTGGGATCGGGTTCTGCATCGGGCTCCCTATGAGGAGCCTGCTTCTCCCTCTGCCTATGTCTCTGTCTCTCTCTCTGCCTCTAATGAATAAATAAATAAAATCTTTTTTTTTTAAACATGCTTTGGAGGGGACAGACCTGAGTTAAGACCTAGCTTCATTCATTCATTCATTCATTTACCCCTTCAATTGATGCTTATTAAATGCCTATTATGCCCCAGACACTGTCAAAGGCACAAGAGCTAACATATTTCCAGCTCTTGCTGTTTTGTCAAGGAGAGAAACAGTCAAATACCAAGACAGCTGCACAAACCGTAACCATGATAAGTATAGATAGGAGATGTGCAGGATACCCTGATAGCCTATACTCAGAGATTTGAACTGGACAGGGAATCAGGGAAGTGGTTCTTTTTTTTTTTTTTAGGGAAGTGGTTCCTGGAGGAACTAACTCCTGGGCTGAGCGCTAAGGGATGATGTGGCATTATCTGGTGGAGAGGGGAAGGAAAGCGAGGTGTAGGCAGGTAGGCAGAAGATGGTGAAGACCTGGTTTTGGGAGGGGGCACGGTGAGTGTGGCTGTATTACAGAGAGTAAGGGGAAGGTGAGCAAGATGCAACAGTACGGGGGACTGGTTCCACAGCCTTAGAGGACAAGCATGAGCTCTATCTTTAGAGCACTAGGAGGCCATTGAAGGGTTGTGATACTTTGTGGAAAGTGGAGAAAACCTTGTGGAAAAGCTCTTCCCTTCTGTTCCTTACCTTTCCTCCCCCCTGTCCCTTCCCTTCTCTTCTCTCAGCACCCAGACTGATGTCATTCAGGGAAGCAACTCTGTCATTTCTTTGCATCACAGGATTTCGTTGTAGCTTTTGTGGCACCCTTGCACTGCACCCTCCGGCATGCCTTCAGCACCAGGAGTTCAGAAGAGGAGTTGGAGGGCTCAGCAGACAGCGGTCACCGATACCCTAGGACAGCTTCAGGTATGGGCTGATCTGACCTGGCAAGCACAGTATAATTTTATTCATAAACTAAGCTCTGTTTTAGAAACACAGCCTCTGAGATAAGCCAAGGAATGAAACTGTTTAAATATCCATTGGTGACTAAGTGTTTTTTTTTAATTTCACTGAGTTAGGAGGTCAGCTGCCTTGGCTGCCAAAGTGTGAGGGGAACACAGAGCTAGCGGCCTGGGGCCCTCAAGGAGGCTGTTCTTGGCTGGCCCCAGAGCCATCCCAGCCTTGGAGGGCTAGGCTTCTCCTCAGCAGAACAAATATTTGTTACCACTTTACACAAGAATATTTTTGAGCTCATCGTATTTACATTGCAAATGCTCTGTAAATAGCAAAGCTGTTATGTGTACCTGAAATTTGTTATTTGTTGGAGGACACTATATTCATAGAAGATGAGAAAAGTAGGTTTGGAAGGGAGAGGAGTGCCATGAAAAAGCAAACAAACCCAAACCATCAGCAGAATCTCTCTGTGCCAAGGCTTATACTTAAAAGGCCACCCTAAATGAATCCCAAGTAAATGCTCCCTCCAAGTCTTTCCCTTGGCAGGTTAAGTAGATCTAGAATTAGAAACCCAACTGTCAGTACAACCTATCTCAGAAGAGTAAATGGCAACCATGCCCTGGCTCCAGCACAGGGGTCTCTGGAGCATTGCAGGGTTTTGTTTCTCCCTTTAGGACTTTTCTGTGGCCTACAACTCATGAGCATCTCTGGAAGAGAAGATAATATGATCCCTGCCTGCTGAAGACAATGTGTCTTCAACACTTTCAGGGGTTAATTTTCACATCAACACAGGTCAACACACATGAATAGATTTGGGTCATACATAAAGGGCACTTTCCTATAAGTTTTGGGATCATGCTTTTCCATTGTAAGATGAAAACCCAAAAACACAGGAACACATTTTACATAAAGAAGTGTTGATTTGAGAAAAAAAATTACTTCCACAAAACAAAGGCAGTGCTTTCTTTTTTTTAAGATTTTATTTATTTATTCATGAGAGACACAGAGAGAGAAAGACAGAGAGAGAGAGAGAGAGAGGCAGAGACACAGGCAGAGGGAGAAGCAGGCTCCATGCAGGGAGCCCGACGTGGGACTCCATCCATCCCGAGACTCCATGATCATGTCCTGGGCTGAAGGCGGTGCTAAACCGCTGAGCCACCCGGGCTGCCTCAGGCAGTGCTTTTCATACTGTAAGGGAAATTACTCTGGTCTTTTTGTGTATGCAGCTTAAAGTTTTTGTTTATGTATATTCTGCATAAGGATTCTCCCTACACAATGTGATGCTTCTGTAAGTATACTCCACCGGTTGTGCCCAAGATTGAGAATCCGAGAAACCACCAAGGAGCCGACACCGATCCAAGTAAATACATGAGGGTTTATTAACAAGCTCGAGCTTGGGTCCAAGTATACCCGACACAGCAGAGCAGGGACTTGGACCCCGAGGTTAAGAGGTGTAGCAGTTTTATAGGGGCCAGTGGCCAATGAGATTGTAACGCACACAGAAAGTTGCACAGTCATGTAGGTCCACACGCAGATGGCCAATTGAATTACAATTTACCCTATAGTGACCGTTTGAACTGGCCTATCACTCTGGTCAGAACTGGCGCACAGGTTTGGTGGGCAAAAGGCGGGGTTTACATTCTTTGGCAGCTAGGGGTTCTGAATTCTTATATGAGCCGGTTTCCGGTAAGGGTGTGCTCAGCAGCTTGACTAGGGTGGGGGGAGTGCCTTAAGCAATAAGCAGGTCGTGTGGGGGTTATACATGGATGACAGGTGTAGCACAAAATGGAGTTAGTCCTGCTCTGCTTGTGCAGGGGTAGGGGATTTTTGTTAAATTCCTTGGGTCCCACACACTATTCTCCCAAAACCATTGCTGAACTGAAGTATCTCATCATTTATAATACTATATATAATGAAATGCTAATATTCTTTCTTGTTTGAAAAGCTTTCTTGAGAGATAATTAGCAAACATAATTTATCCACTTAAAGTATACAGTTCAGTGTTTTCTATTGGATACGCAGGGTTGCACAATCCTCATCATGGTTTAATTTTTTTTATCACAATTTAATTTTTGATCATTTTTGTCTCTCCAAAAACAAGAAGCCCATGCCAGTTAGTAGTCCCTCCTCATTTCCCTCAGCACACTTTACCCCCAGGTACAGGCAACCACTAATCTACTGTCTATCTCTATAGACTTGCCTACCCTGGACATTTTATATAAAGAGGATCAAATAATATACGGACTTTTCTGCCTGTAGTTTTCATTTTTCAAGTCTATTTGGGTTGTAGTATGTATTAGCACTTCATTTCTTTTTATGGCTGAATAGTATTCCATTTTATGATTATGCTACAGTTTGTTTTTCCATTCACCAGTGAATGGACATTTGTGTTGTTTCCAGTTTTCAGCTGTTATGAATAATGCTGCTTTAAAGATTAGTGTATAGTTTTCTTTTTGTATGTGTGTGTAGACAGATGTTTTTATTTCTCTTGGGCAGCTACTTCAAAATAGAATTTCTTAGTCCTATGGGAACTCTATGCTTAACATTTTGAAAAATGCAAGACTGTATTCCAAGGGCCGTGCCATTTTAGGTTCCCACTAGCAGTGCATGAGGGTTTCAGCTTCTCACATTCTCACCAAAACTTACAACTGTCTAATGTTTCTTTACATGAAGCATTATTCTTCCTTTACTGCTATTTTGCAATTTAAATCCCTTCCTTATCTGCTCCCCTTATCTTCCCTTATCAAGTCCTTAACATGGTAGCATGAATTAGTTTATCAAATGGTTTTCTTGTGAAAGGTTTTGCCTTAGTGCCCTTCTGTGCCAGGTTGGGTTGGGGAGAAAGTGTGAGGAAATAGAGGGAATAGGCACTAGAGGGATTATGGGGCTCAGGGGGACCCTGACCACCTCACAGACTGTTTGACCACAGGGCTGGGTTAGAGACAGGGTCATGGAGTTTGGGTTGGTAAGCAGACCTCTGGTTCCTTGAAGAAATGGATTGAGGTGTATCACCTGTCTCTAAGGCTAAGTACACTTTCAGATTGCTGGAACTCAGAGTTACCCAGTCTGGTGGAACTCTATTTCCAGGCTCTGGCTAGTCACTACCCTCTACTCAAAGTGTGGTCTGAGAACTCTTGTTACTGGTCCATGACGGAAATTGAGAACAGGTGTTTAGAAACATTTTTAACAATATGACATTGCTGTGACATCCAAGTGTGATGAACTCATGATTGGTGAACTCATCTCATTAAATGGGGTTTAACTTGTTCACTCGTCAAATTCACAGAGCAAGTTGCATGTGGCAGGAGCTGCATTCTAGACATATGCAACATATGCAGTGGGACCAGGACACATTGGAAATCGAAAATTAGATTAGCCTTTGGCCACGGTGTGAGAACCACTGCAGCAGCCAACTCATGCTTTTCAACATTTTCCTCCCTTTACCTACATTCGACTTTGAGGAATGGTGGAAGTTCAGGGTGTGGGAGAATGATGGCGATTGCAGGCACTAACTGAGCACTCACTAAATGTTAGGCTCTGCACTAAACACTTTATTCATATCAACTGATGTAATCTGTACTATTGCTGTTTCCATTCTATTACACTATTATTATTATTATTATTGTTTTTAAAGGTTTTATTTATATTATTTGTGAGAGACACAGAGAAATAGGCAGAGGGAGAAGCAGACTCCCTGCGGGGAGCCTGATGTGGAACTCGATCCCAGGACCCTAGGATCACGCCCTGAGCCAAAGGTAGATGCTCAGCCACTGAGCCACCCCGGTGCCCCCATTTCATTATACTATTATTATTTCCATTCCAGCAAACTGGTGACAGGGGGCATAAGTACTAGCTCTGTGGGTAGGTTTACATCTTGTTGGGTGATCAGGATGAGTCCTGCCTCAGCCTCAAGCCCTTCCAGTTTATGAGGGTTTACTCTTCTCACTGATTTGGATCCTGGCCCCCGCTCCTCACGCCAGGTGCTGGCTCAGCCTGCTTCCCTTTGCTAGCTGATTTAGTGGATCACAGTGATGTGGGGAAGTGAGGTGGTGGGGTGGGAATACAAATAGGAAGAATCAAGGCAGGAAAGGAAGCTGAGGGAGAGCCCAGAGGCATGAAAGAGAGCTTGACTAGAGGCCCTTCTCTGAGGGAAGAGTTATAGCCACTGTTGTGGAAAGTGGAAATCTAGGAGGAAGAAGTAGAAGCTTAAAGAACTAAGTGTGAGGTAATCACTTCCCCTGTTTATGCATGACCTTGGGAAAAATCCATAGAACTTTTTGTGCTTTTGGAGTGGGGTGGGTATTTTCTTATGGTAGACAGGGTCCTGAGATGAGAGCCGGGCAGGCTGCCTGGCCACATTTGGATTATATTTGGACAGCTCAGAGCCCTTAACCTCCCTCAAGTTCTAGCTAATGTAGCCTGGGACATGTATTTACACACCAGAGGGAGAGGAGACTTGTAGTTCTCTCTGGTCTTTTGGAGAGCCCAGGTTAGGGATGGAGACGGTCAGTCTGCCCACCAAGTAGCCACACAGGTTTGTGACAGTTCCTTGCTTCCTCGCTCCATCTGCATGTTGGCCGAAGGTTACCCTGCTGAGGTGTGTCTTTTAGCCAGCATTATCTTTGCTTGATGCAGATTTTCTATGGTGGACTTGTGCTAAACTCCTTTGCATTGTGTTCCATCAAAACACTTATTTTAAGGATTTGTAAAGTTTTCTTATTATTTGGGGATCTGAGGTGAGTGACCCTTTAGGAAGCACTGCTAACTTTGAGCGGACTTTTGTAGACTTTCCCCTCAAGTTCATTTCAATTCAGGGAGTCATGAGGCCCCTCCTACAGCTCTCGGCAAATGCATCTTGGTCATTTATGTTCACCCGCCACATGGATGCTTTCAAGGAACACCTTATACACAAACCCTTTCACGTTTGCAGGCCAGAGAGCAGTATTGTTCTTTACAAGCCTTTCACGTAAATTGCCAGAGCCAAGATGTACTACACAGAATATTTAGGAGACTTTCTCTAAGAGATTCTTTGAGATGCATAACTTGGTGGCTGGAGACGACGTCAGTCTTTTGTAAGTCTGAGATTTTTCAATTTTTAAAATGGAATATTTTGCTTCTGGGGACTCCTCTCCATGGAATTGTAAAGTGCCCTTGTGTCATTGTGTAATCATTCAACAAGAGCCTTGCCTTGGGAGCATTGCAGTGGCTGGGAATTAAGAAACTTCTGTTTCAATTCCAACTGTACCAGTGACTTCTGTGCGACCTTAGGGAAATTAGTTAACCTCCTTAGGTTTTATGTGTTTCAAAATGAGAATCAGACTATTACCTCATAGTCTGGGCTCAAGACTCAATAAGGAGCTGAAGCCGAATGAGCTCCCCAGGTGATGGCTGCTAAAGCTAGGCTGGTGCTCCAGTGTGAAGCCCCCCCCCCCCCCCCCCACCGGCCGTTCACCAGTTCAGGAGCACAATTAGTAACTCTGTCAGCCTGCAGTCCTTTGGAAGGCTTATTATACTAATAATACATTTTATTTGAGGAGCATATCATGATTTTTAAAAGACTATTATGTATTTAGTCTTCTAATTTGATTTTCTCCATCCTGAGGAAGGCAGGATTCATTACCTGAATTCTAGAGCTTTGGTTAGAGCAGGGAACTTAGAAGGGATGTTCCAGGTTAATTTAAAGACTTAGTAATTTATAGGGCAATGCATATTCTTCCACAATCTAGCCCCACGGAAAGACAGTCTGTGGCAATATTTACGTTTGTAGTGTAAATTACTCCTTGGTAGTACACTAGATCCACAGAGTGGCTGTGTTTAAATCTCTATCAGTGAAAAGCCTTAGGCAATTTACTTAGCTTCTCTTAGCTTCATTCTTCTCAATATAAAGTAAGAATAAGGGGCACCTGGATGGCTCAGTGGGTTAAGCCTCTGACTCTTGATTTCAGCTCAGGTCATGATCTCAGGGTCATGGGATTGAGCCCTGCGTTGGGCTCTGCACTCAGTGGGGAGTCTGCTTGAGCTTCTCTCCCTCTCCTTTTGCCCCTCCTCCCACCCTCTCTCTTATGCACTCTCTCTAAAATAAATAAATATTTAAAAATAAAATAAAATAGGGATATTATAATCTCAATCCTCATAATGAGGGTTACATGAAATACTATACATACATATATATATAAAGTGCTTAGTATGTTACCTATTATATAGTAAACTCCCAATTACCATGTTGTGTTTATTTTTATTTTCTTATGTACCATCAAGTTATAGTAATATGCCATCAAGTTATTCTTCTTTTAAGTATAAACCTTAAAATGTTTAAAACATGTTAGTCTTTTTATAAATCAGAAAAACACAAAGAAGAGAATATAGAAATGATTTGTGTTTTTCCCACTAAATACCTGTTGACATTTTAAAGAACAAAATAACACATTTATAAGGTTAGAAACATCAATATGTAGAGAAGTGTATACCTTGGAAAAATGAGGAACTTCTTTTTTCTTTTGGCAAGGTAATCCCTATGAACTGTTCAGTTATTTTCAGGAAAATATGTATATTTCCACATATATGCTTTGACCTTTTTCCTTTTCACACATAAGATTTCATGCAAAGCATACAGTCCTGTACTTGTTTTTTTCTTCTTCTATATCTGGAATCTTTTCCACATACAGATCTACTTAAATCTCTTTAATGTTTTCCCAGCGTTCTGTTATATATATATGCATCATAATTCATTTGTCCTGTTACTTGTTGATGGGCACTGGGTTTTCAGTTTTAGTTGGTTTGTTTGCAATTTAATTATGCTTTACTTAATATCTCTGTACTTGTGTCTTGGAGAATTTCTGCAGGTATACCAGTAAGGTAAATCTCTAGCTTAAGGTCACTGAGCCATGAATTTTAGTTTTGATAGTTATTTGATAGATCCTTCTCTATCAATTTATACCAACGTAGCACTTCTGCTAAAGGCTGTTTCTTATACCCTTGCATGTACTAGATATCTCCCAACAATAAGCGTTTTCAAGATTAAAAAATGGCATTTGTGATTTATGTTGTTGATCAGTGAAGAACATTATCTTTCTTTTTTTAAAAAAAAATTTTTTTTTTTAATTTATGATAGTCACAGAGAGAGAGAGAGGCAGAGACACAGGCAGAGGGAGAAGCAGGCTCCATGCACCAGGAGCCCGATGTGGGATTCGATCCCGGGTCTCCAGGATCGCGCCCTGGGCCAAAGGCAGGCGCCAAACCGCTGCGCCACCCAGGGATCCCCGAACATTATCTTTCTTATTGTGATTTCCTTATGAGTGCAGTTGATGGACTTTTCCTATATTTGTCTTTTTACACCATAGGCTCTATGTTGGTATACTTTGCCCATTTTTTTCTATTAGGTTGTTTGTTTTTCTTATTTATTTATATGACCTTTTAAAAATAAATAAGTGGTTTCAAGAGATATGTTAAATCATATATAATTTTATGTATATTTTGGGATAAAATACATTGGCTTGGGAGCTACAGTAGACAAAATTTGTGTTTGTTGGTCTAGCACATATTCTCCCTTCCACAAATATTATCCAGATTTTCCTTTTGGATACAGTGAATTTTTGCTCCATGGATTTTGGGTTTCTCTAGGTGTAGCCACATGACTTGCCCACCAGAGTCTTGCAGCCCCCTGGCCACGGTAGAGAGGCAGACACCCACACCTGATCAATAGGACCCTTTCCTGTGACTCTGCTACACTTGTTTGACAAGAAGGGCTCTTTTTTATTCTGCTGCAGTAGCTGAGAAGGACAGACAGGATGCTCTGGAAAATACAGTACAACAGAACCTCAAGTCAGGAAGTAGGAGGAGGCAAGCACATAATCAATATTGTCCTCTCTAATACCATGGGCCTTGATGTTGGCTTGACTTGGAAATTTGATATCAAAGGATGCACTGAAAATATGGAAGGGCAGGTGGGAGAAATGTTATTAGGATAACTTGAAATTCAAGATAATCCTGGCAGAGCCATGAATGCCAGGCAACAGTTTATTCAAGAAGGGGAAATTGAGGCTCGTTTGAGTCATTGCACTATGACCTCTACATTGTAAAATGGCTAAGTCTTAATGAGAGACTGGCTTAATAAATATGAGTCAGGAGACAGCCTATAGTCTGAGGGACATACTTCCTATATATATGTGATTTAATGTGCTTGAGTCTCATTTTGGTAAGATCACACACATTGATAGTTGCAGAAGCATGTAAATGAAGGATGTCTCTTGTTTTTGTGACTCTCATTCTCTTTCCCTCCCTTTCTGTATTAATTGGGAATCAGGGATTTGTGCTTCCCCATATACCACATCACACATATTTTAGTAGCCAGAGTTCAAGATGAAAAACACGTAAAGCTAGGACTTAGGAGTACAATTTCATAATGCTGCTTACTTTTGGCATTGAGTACGAGTTTATGACCATATTCCTTTTGGCAAGCCAGACTTTAACTTCCAATAAGCAGAGTTAAGTGGTGAAAATGTGTAAGATAAACTCATAAAATTAAGCTTCTAAAATAAGAATTAGCTAAGTGAAAAAAGCATAAACTCAGCTCAGCTCATAGTGAATAAAGCTAGTAATTTATGTTCACTTAAAAATGTTTTCATTTTTTTTAATAGTGTGATAGGAGCAGGAATGACAGATCCTCCGCAAAATTCAAACCATGTAACAAAACCAGCCATACTGCTGACATAGTTTGCAAAATGTAGATTGAAATTATTTTCTCTCTTCAGGGTGAACTCATTAGAAAAGTTGGACTGGAACTGCAGGGGCTACATTTTGACCACTGAGCCACAGACTGAATTGAGAGGGGAAGAGCTACAGTGCTTTCCCCTCCCTTTGACATCTTTGCGATTTGACTGTGAGATGTGAGACTGGAAACCACAAGGGCCGCATATCCACTGGCTTTTATGTTCATTTCTTGTGATGAAAGCTATTTCCCCAAATTCTTTCTCCCTTTCCCTATTTTCTTTACAGTTATGTCGAATATGGCTATATTATAGTCTAGCATTATTAGGAGTGAGATATTTAAAATATGTGTGAATTTTCTAGGTAATTGTGGCATCCAAACTTTTATGTTTTAATTATTTTTTAAAAGATTTTGTTTATTTATTCATGAGAGCCACAGAGAGAGAGAGACGCAGAGACAGAGGCAGAGGGAGAAGCAGGGTCCATTCAGGGAGCCTGACATGGGACTTGATCCCGGGACCCCAGGATCATGCACTGGGCTGAAGGCAGGCGCCAAACCACCGAGCTACCCAGGGATCCCCTAATTGTTTTTAATAGGGACTCATTTATTCATTTCAGAGAGAGAAGGCATGAGTAGGGTGAAGAGCAGAAGGGGAGAGAATCTCAGGTGGACTCTTTGTTGAGTCTGATGAAGGGCTCAGTCTCATGACCCTGAGATCATGACTTGAGCTGAAATCAAGAGTTGGTGGCTTTACCAACTGAGCCACCCAGGAGTCCCTGTTTTAATTATTTTTAAAAAGATTTTTATTTATTTATTCATGAAAGACATAGAGAGGCAGAGACATAGGCAGAGGAAGAAGCAGGCTCTCTTCAGGGAACCTGATGTAGGACTTGATCCCAGGATTCTAGGATCACGACCTGAGCCAAAGGCAGATGCTTAACCACTGAGCCACCCAGGCACCCCTGTTTTGATTATTTTTAAGAGAACATTTTCTAAGGGGTATTTCTACAACCTTGGTATCATTATTATGACTTACTGTTCTTTGTGCCAGTAGAACTCTGTATCTGCATTATAGCCCTCAGGGCAGGCTATCAGCTTTTACTTATTTGTTATATTGTTGCTATATCCAACAGCCACCATCAGCGCATCTAGTTTAACGTCTCATATATGAAGTAGTGAATATCCTACTTGTGAGTCAGAAGGGGGCATATTTTTTCAGCAAAGTTTAGACCACAACGTGTCGGTGTACTTTGGAGAAGATTGCTATGCTGAGTGCATAGTTGAAATTGATGTTGACCCTACAGGGCTTTGGTGACTGGTTCTTCAAGACTTGGTAAGTAGATTCCTTCCTCTTTTCTAGACTAGTCTTCCTTCTTCCTTGTTGCTTGGCTACTTCTTGTCCATTCTTTGATCTTTGACCACTTCCTGTGACTGCCTTCCAAGGTCTCCTTGTGTACTCATGACACTGACTTCCTGTGCCATCACTTAATGTTTCACATTTTATTGTTAATTTCTTATTTAATGGTTGTTTTTCTTGGCAGATGCCATGCAGGCTGACATTATGCTCATTATCCCCAGCACAAGCACATAGTTCTCTGCATGTAGTAAGTGATATATAGGTGTGTATGTGTGTGCACATATATATATATCTGTGCACACACATACATACACACGAATGTATTGAATACTTGGTTCTTAAACTGAAGTGAATGTAATCCCTGATTCACTGGGTCATGCAGCTAGGGTGAAGGTCATCCAGGGCCAACCAGGGCCTGAAAAATAATCACTTTGGGAATAAAATGGTGATGCCTTTATCTCCAGAAAAGTATCTCTATTTTCTAAGTTGCTGTCCTGCCCTGCTAGTTGTAGGACATTAAAACTCAGTCATTTTGGGGGCTCCCTTCTCTTTCCTTGATGTGCCAAGAGTCTGGAAGGCTTCTATGGTTGGTGCCTGGGGAAATGGGAGGGCTCTCTTTCTCTTAACCCTCTGAAGCCACTTCCTTCCCCCACCCCACAACCTACTTCCTGACCCTATCATCTTAAATAGTTCTTGTAATAAAGACTATAAAACACTAGCCGGGAAGATGGTGAGCTCTCAGCAGTTTCTGCTGTCTGTGCCACAATACAAGTACCTAAGAGGAGAAGGTACCCAAAGGCTTAGCCATTTGTTTACAGTGTGAAACGGAAAAGAACAAAATATAAATTAATAATAAAAAAAATCACCCTGTACTACGATGGACTGAATTGCCTGTCACCAAAATTCATATGTTGAAGCCTTAACCTTCAACATAATTGTATGTGGAAATAGGGTCTTTAGGAAATAAAGTCATAAGGGTGGGGCCCTAATCCAATAGATTAATGCTCTTATTAAAAGAAGAGAGACCAGAGCTCTCTCTCTTTCTCTCTGCCATGAAAGGATATAGTGAGAGGGCAACTGTCTGCAGACCAAGAAGATGACTCTCATCAGGAACAGAACCTGTGAAACCCTGATATTGGTTTTCCTGCCTCCAGAACTGTGAGAAAATAAATTTCTTTTGTTTAAATCACTTAATTGGTGGTACTTCATTATACAGCCTGAGCTGACTAAGACGGGTACTTAATGTTGACTTTCTGTTCCCATCCCACAGAATCACTGGGTTGCCAAGCAGAACTGATCTGTATATTAGGTACTTGAGACACCTGAGGCATCATGTCAACTTCATTAAATGCTAAATTTAGAATCCATAAAAACTTTATTACATGTGAAAATAATTTTTAGGTTGGATTTTTCTTCTCAAGATTTCCCAAGTATCACAATGATTACCAAAAAAGGTATTATTAGTAATAAATGGGTTATTTTTAATTTTTCAAAACTTAGATAATTCTTTCAAAAACAAAATTATAAAAAAAAGCCTTTCGATTTCTCAAAGAAAAATGATATTTAATATTTAATCTGGGGATGTGAGAACATTTTAATTATTTTTTAATATATTTTTTATGTTATATTTCATGTAAAATGAAATCGCTGAATTCTAAAATTCCTAAAAGTTGCCTATGCGTCTAGCTCCCTCACTTCCCTCCTACTGTCCTTGTGACCCTGCTTTGAGTAATACAATTGTATTTGTAACCCAGAGTTAGCTCAGTCTTCACAGGCACTCTCCAGCAAGATTGCCCTCATTTCTGACACCAGCCACAAGTTTGGGGATTTCCAGGTCATTTGCACTTTTTTTTTTTTTTGAAGATTTTATTTATTTATTCATGAAAGACACAGAGAGGCAGAGACGCGGGCAGAGGGAGAAGCAGGTTCCTTGTGGAAAGCCCGATGCGGGACTCGATCCCAGGACCCTGGGATCACGACCTGAGCCAAAGGCAGATACTCAACCACTGAGCCACCCAGGTGCCCCAAGTCACCTGTACATCTGAGCAACTGGCTACGAATATGGAAGTTCCCACTACCCATCTCGGGTTTGGTAATTAGCATGACTCCTAGAATTCAGGAAAGTGTGATAATTATGATTCCTTCTGTCATATCAGTATTATCAACAAATAGGAAGTTCATCTGAGCTTCAGGTGTCCAGACTTTCCACTGGGGTTTCATTGTATATACATGATTGGTTTTTCTGGCATGGCCAGCGCCCCTCCCAAACTCAGATATGGCCCTTGGGGCTCACCATAAACCATAAATAACAAAGACATTCCCATCACTTGGGAAATCTCAAGGATTCAGAACTTACCTCCCAAGAACAAGAAAGCTAAAGGCCAGCCAAATTCTTTATTATACTTCAGAGAGCTATGATGTCACACTCACTGAGATGAGGGCTCTATCCCCACTTCTGTCACAATTATTTTCTTAGATTCCCCAAAGCATAAGCTAACTTTTAAAATTTTATTAAAATCTTCTCTCTTAAGGAACTTGAGCTGATTTCTTTCAAGGCTTGGTTGGAGAACTTTTCTATGCATAGCATTAGCTCCTCTTCTTCCTTAGAGAGAGCTGTTTCTTCTAGTTACCAAGCTCCTAAATTTTCTTTCCCATATCTGATTGGAAGTCCAACAAATCTTGAAAACTAGATTCTTGGTAGACTTTTGCTAGTTTGCTAGAACTTCTAAGATGATTATAGAGAAAGCATCCCACCTTCCTCTGATATAACACAAATGAGGCACATGTTTCCAAGGGCATCTTTTTGTTTTAATCAATGTATAGCATTTGCATTATTAAAGCATGAATTGCTTCTATCGATAAGCCAACTGGATACAAAGCACAGGGACCTAGGATAGAATAGAAGAGATTGTTTAGAAAATGTTTGCCTCTAATTTGACTGAAAACCTGTTTATTTGTTTTTGGTGATACAGAAAGTGGATATGACTGAAATATTTTAATCAATAATTCCAATTTTGCTTTAAAATCACCCTATGTACTCTGCCATATAGGATATAGTGATATTTAATTTTATGTGTCAGCTTGCTAGGTTAAGGTGCCTAGTTGTTTGGCCAAATATTAGATGTTACTGTAAATGTATTTTGTAGATGTGATTAACATTTGCACTCAGTTGACTTTAAGGACATTACCCTCAATAACATGGGTGGGTCTCATCTAATCAGTTGAAGGATTTAGAAGTACAGCCCCCCCGACCCCGCCCCAAAAGAAGAAGGAGGAATTCTGCCTTCTGCTCAAGACTGTAACATAGAAGGCCTGCCTGAAGTTTCCAGCTTGGTAGCCTCCCTTACAAGTGTACAGATTTTGGATATGCGAGCCCCCACAATCACATGAGCCAATTCCTTAGAATTTACCATCACCTATCTATCATCTCTCTATCTACCCTGGAGAACCCTAACTGATACAGATGTAACATTTTGATTTACTTTCATTAGCATTCGATTCTCATATAGAAAGTTTAGAAAGAAAACGGTAATTGCTGAATAAGCAGGGCTGTTAATGGCATGTCCCAGTTGCTTCAACCTCCTTCTGCAGATGTCATTGGATAAGAAAACATAGGCATCTGCCTTTAAGACATTTAGTCTGTTTTTAAGATATCACTGAATTTCCTTATTTATTTAAAAGATTTTACTTATTTATTCATGAAAGACACAAAGAAAGAGGCAGAGGCAGAAGGAGAAGCAGGCTCCCTGAAGGGAGGCTGATGTGGGACTTTATTCCTGGACCCTGGGATCACACCTGAGCCAAGGGCAGATGCTCAATCACTGAGCCACCAAGGTACTCCGATATCACTAAATTTGTTATCACATACTTGGCTAGAGATTAATCCAAATATGGTGGAGAGAATCTTGAGTTGAGAAAACTTACTTTTAAGTTCAACTACAGTAGAAGCTCTCTTGGCCAGTCTCTACTTACCTGACTGTGTAGTTTAATGGAAGCTTGCCATTCCCTCCACGAATAAATAACACTCACTGTTGCCTCTGATACACTGAAAGATAACTGCTGGTAGCATCCTTCTTCCTAGTATGCCTGGGTACATCTATTTTCATTAGGTGAGTTGCGTGTTTACCTGGAGTTAGTTTAGTTTATCTGAAATCTCTGCTTGCCAGTCATATTGTTATTGTTATTGTGTTATTTAATTAAATATTATGTGGAATAATGAAATGGAAGTGCTAAGACCAAGTTGAATGCTTTCACTAGGCTCAAAAGTGTTTGCTAAAAGAAATTGCTGTTGAAGTAGCCATGAGACAATTATAAAACATGGAAAATGGGTGATAAAATTCTAAAAGGATTCTGCCCTTAGATTGCTTTGCAAAATTCCTTATTCACTTAAAGAAATGATAGTGGAAAATCATAAGCAATGCATAAATGCATTATACATGTGGTTATGTGGGAAGGAAGATTTGGAACTCCAATCAGTGGGCCCATTCTCAGAGAAACCCTTGGTCCAACAGTGACAAAAAAAGGTGAATTTGCATAGATTTAGATATATTAAGAAAAAATGTAATTGTAATACTTTTTAATGATTGTATATTTTAATTAGCTTGTTCTGTTTATCAAACAACTACTGGTTCTGTTTTCAGTGAATAAGAGGACTTCTATTTTATTTGATTATTAACTAGGTGCCAACTGAAGGTATGATGTTGAACAGGTCTCATAATTTTACTGGGGCTATGTTTCCTCAGCTATAAAATGAAGAGTGTTATTTAGGTGCTCTTGAATGTCCCTGTCAATTTAAAATCCTAAGATTGATAAGAGGGGGAGCTGATTGTGCTCAGATTGGATGGCTTTTGCAGGGATCTGATTAAGCAGTTAATACTTGAGTGGTGTCCCAACGATGGGCTTTAGATTGCATCTAATATCCTATTATCACAAACAAGGCTGAAGTGGACAATCCTTGTACATTGTATTTGAACGATAATTCTAACATTTCTGAGAACTACTCTATTTTCAAGGAATTCTCATAACCTCTAAGAATGAGCTGTGTGAAGGAAATACATGCCTCTTTTCCTTTCTCTCTCACACCTCTTTCCCTATTTTTTCTTTCTAAATTGATTTTCTATAGAGAATTGAAAAATATAACACCAAGGAGGAATCTGGGAAGAATGCCTTTTTTTTTAAAGGCAGTCATTTTATGCCTTTGCTGAGAACACTGTAGGCAGTGTGCACAAATATCATGTAAAAAAGGAAATAAAATAATGAAAATAATCTATAATTCTTCTTCCCAAATAGACATTTTTAAAGAGAAAATGTATTTTTATTTATTTTATTTGCAGCTAAATATTCTTTTGTTAAGGTGATGCTAATTTTATAGTCACATTAATAGTGAAGGTAGGCAATCAAAAGATTAGAGAGGGCAAGTAGTTAATATGGGAGAAATTCCTTAAATCAAGGAGCAATCAAAATTCATTACAGAGCAAGTAATAATTCAGGTCACAATAGAATTCATATGGGGTGTTTGGGGAGCTCACATAGTTAAGTCTCCGACTCTTGATTTCAGCTCAGGTCATGATCTCAGGGCTGTGGGGTTGAGCCCTGCATTGGGCTCTGTCCCTTTCTCCACCCCCCTTTCAAATAAATAAATATATAAATTCTTAAAAAAAAAAAAAGAAAGGCCCCAATAGAATTCTTCTGTTTTGCAAAGTTTATGGAAAAGTGAACTCATGTTAAGTAATTAATAGGGAGACAATATGGAAAAAATAATGATTTTGAAGTTAACAGAATTAAAATGAAGTCCTTGTACTGCCATTTACTCTCATTGAAGCATGAACAAGTCAATCTTTTGTCTTAGTTTCCCCATCCATAGAACTGCAACAAACACCAACTTTGAGAGCACTAAAAAAATACATTATAAATTGTTTCCCCACTGTACATTATAGTATGGGAGATATGGTGAAAATTTTTTCACTCTCTCTAATGGAGTGGTATATGTATATATATGGAGAAAAACATAATTTCTGTATATTAGACATGCGTTCTTCCTTAACCTGTCCAGAATAAGGGGCATCTTTGCATATTGTAGAATTTCTGGCAGTAAATCAACTTCTCTCAAGAATTAAAACTGAAAGACATAGATTTACAGACAGCAAGCTTTTGAACAGAAAATGGGCAGATCAGCCATCTTGTTGGATCAAGTGGAAGCTAATTAATAAATAGAGAAAAATAGACTATAGATAAAGGAACTCTGCAAAATACTGAGATTACTCCATTCTGGATATTGTTTTAAACACTTCACTTCATTAGCCTTTTTATAGATGATGAAATTGAAGAAACTGAATAAAAGATAGATCTAATTTCAGGCAGTTTCAGTTAGTCTAAATTCTAAACCATCAACCTATAGCATGCAAAGGAGGCATAGAGAAAGGAGCCTTAATTCTCATCCACCTTCTGTGAAATTCTGTTGGGCAATGAGCCCCCCTATAATGGACTTCTGTAGTATTTACTGTATTCTTTCAGCAAACTTCCATTTTCTTGAGAAGATCTCTATTTTTTAAGAAAATCATCCCTGACTACAACAGCCAGAAAAATTCTAAAATTCCACCATTCATGGTAAGAAACAAAACAAACAACAAGAAACGATAATGTCCTCTAAAAGCAAGCATGTTAATTGCCCTTGAGTTGCTCAATATTGAAGAGCATCTTAACTATCGGTGCTGGAGTTATTGCATGGGCACACAGCCTGTTGTATGTAATGAGGACAAGAAAGATGCTGGCTCCCTTCATGTCTGACTTGTTTTGAAATCAAGAAGTATAAGGCCTTTAGTTTTGTTCTTCAAGATGGTTCTGGCTACTTGATATCTCTCGAAATTCTATGTGAATTTTACAGTTTTATGTTATTTCTGAAAAGAAATGCCTTTGGAATTTTGATAGGGATTGCATAGAATCTGTAGATCACTTTGGGTAGTAAGAATATTTTAACAATATTAAGTCTTCTAATCTATGAGCACAGATTGTCTTGCATTTAATTTGTATCTTTGATTTCTCTAAAGTAGCAAGAAATACTATTGTTTGCAAATGTTTTGTAGTCTTAAGTGTACAAAACTTACCTCATTGGTTAGGTTTATTCTTAAGTGTTCCTTTTTTTATGCTATGGTAGCTGAGGCTATCTTAATTTCCTTTTTGGATTAATTGTTTTTAGTGTATAGAAACACAACTGATTTTTCTGTGTTAATTTTTGTATTCTGAAACTTTGCTAAAATCATTTACTATTTCTAACATTTTTTGGTAGAGTTTAAAGGGTTTTCCACTTATAAAGTCATGTCATCTGTGAACAGATAATTTTACTTCTTTTCCAATTTGGTTGCCTCTTATTGATTTTTCTTGTTTAATTGTTCTGAATAGGAATTCCAGCACTTATTTCAGGGTGCTGTGCTGTTACAATCCAGTATCCTTGTCTTATTCTGATCTTAGAGGACATAGCTTTCAGTCTTTCATCATTGAATATCATGTTAGCTGTGGTCTTTTTATTTTTATTTTTCTTAAAGATTGATTTATTTATTTGAAAGAGAGAGAGAGAGAGAGAGAGAGAGAGAGAGAACATGAGCACATGAAAGTGGGGAGAGGGGCAGAGGGAGAAAATCTCCAAGCAGAATCTCTGCTGAGAGGGAGCCCAACTTGGGGCTTGATCTCAAGACCCTGAGATTGTGACCTAAGTGGAAACCAAGAGCTGGACCCTCAACTGACTGAGCCACCCAGGCGCCCCAGCTGTGGCCTTTTTATTTATGGCTCTTATTATGTTGAGGTGGTTTCCTTCTATTCCTAGTTTGTTGCCCACAGACAGCCTTGATGTACTTGATCTTGCTTGATGGATTACAGACTGTATTGGGCACTGACTATTTGTACAAGTACAAATCTTGAATGTGCCTGTCTTGAGCTGGATTTCAACACCTTCTCTAGCCATGACTTACATGTTCTTTCTAGTTTACAGGTAATGATCTCTAAATCTTGACACCTGAACTGGGTTTTAAACTTACCTTAAGTAGCTTCTATATCTAAGTTTCTGTGACAATTATTCTGTCTTTTGCCAGACTGCCATCTCCATAAAGAAAGGAATGGTTTTACTCACATATTTTTAGTGTCATATATAAAATCTGCCTAGTAAACATGCCTTTGCATTGTTTCTATTATTTAAACCTTGTGTTTTCACTAGCATCTTTAACAGTCAACATAATAGATATTTATCAAGTAAAGGAATAAATGAATTGTGTGTTCCTAAATAGGCAGAGATAATTAAAGAACCATCTATTCTTTCTCTCTCCTAATGATACAAGCTTGTCTCAGTGTTTCATGGGGTTTTGTAGCTGACAGAAATTAGCTAGTATCTAGACACTTTAGTGAATTTATAGATTATGACTGTTGAAACTATTTTGTTGCATGCTTGGTGACTTTCTGCCACTGAATATTGTTAAAACCTCAAATCTGTGTTGAAAGTGGCAAACGATTGATACACACTTTTGGACGATAGCTAACAGTCAGAATTTAGAAGATTTTATATAG
Source organism: Canis lupus familiaris (assembly GCF_011100685.1). Lineage (NCBI taxonomy): Eukaryota > Metazoa > Chordata > Mammalia > Carnivora > Canidae > Canis > Canis lupus. Next base: position 20,447,563 of record NC_049250.1, read on the forward strand.
AAACTAGCATTCTGTTGATAGTAGTAGAAGAGTATAAGAAGAAAGCATGGAACTCCTCAAATTATTTACATAAATTATATGATAAATTTATACATATAAAGGAATCCAACATTAATGTTTACTATTTTAAAAAGCCAACTAATTGAGATATCATTTATATTGTTTGCTCTTTTTAAAAGATAAATTAATTTTATGAATGTATTTAAGTTTGTTATTCAAGGAGTCTTTAATGTTTTTAAGATTTTTTAATATAATAAAATTCTTTACCAAAAATTTTCAGCATAAGAGCACCTGAGTAGTTCAAGTCGTGATCCTGGAGTCCTGGAATCCAGTCCTGTATCCGGCTCCCCGCAGGGAGCCTGCTTCTCCCTTTGCCTATGTCTCTGCTTCTCTCTGTGTCTCTCATGAATAAATAAATAAAATCTTTAAAAAATTTCTTCAGCATATAAATGCAATTTTATGATTCTTTAGTCTTAAAAGTGACATGATTTCTTTTTCTAAGTGTGTAGTTAAGACTTTACTTACTGAGTTGATGGCTGTGAATAGTTGGCTGTGAATCTGAGCCATAGCTCAGATGTCCCCCAGGTGGGACAGTGGATGAATGAGAAAAGAACACAGGATCTGGAGTTAGATTTAGGTCATTCTTGCCTCTTATCCCTGTGTATTCCAGGATAAGCCATGTAACCTCACTCAGTCTCTTCAGTGCAAAACAGAGAAGATAGTAATAGCACCTGCTTAACTTCTTTCATGGGCTCTTTGGATAACCAAGTGAAATAATACCACTTAAAATATTTTATAAACTATAAATTGCTATATTAATATATTAATTGCCAGTTACTCTAATATTAACAACTCTCCTTTACATATTTCTCTCTTTAGAAGATTTTATTTATTTATTTATTTATTTGAGAGAGTGCATGCTTGGGTGCGCACGTGCGCGCGTGCACACACACACACAGGTGTGCATTGTGAGGAGAGGTGAAAGAGAGGGGACTAGCAGACTCTGCACTCAGTGCAGAGCCAGATGATGTCTTGATCTCAGAACCCTGAGATCATGAACCTGAGATCATGACTTGAGCTGAAGTCGAGAGTCACTCAACCAACTGAGCCACCCAGGTGCCCTCCTTTACACATTTCTTAAGCAGAGATCTTGTTCTCTTGGACTTAAATTCTCACATCACGTAGTGCTTCTCCCATGACACGAAAACAGGGTGATCAGCCTTCCAATGATGTCTGGAGCTGGAGGCAGCATCTGGAAACTAAAATATGAAACTGGAATTCATTTATTTTAATACAGCTTTTCAAAAAAGAAAGAATTTGTACCTTTTTGAAATGAAGTTTAACTTGCCTGCATTCCATAAAAGCAGAGTTTTATTTGTCATTCTTAACTAATCTGGGCTTTCAAAATTTTTGAAATGTTATTCTGCCATTTAGTATTTCCTAAAAGTTTGCCACTTTAGTTCAGATCTATGAAACTACATTCCATTTTAACCCAAATTGTGAGTTTGCTTTCCAACCCTTTAACAGAAGGTGATAATAGCCAAGAGTAAGTTTTTTTTTGGGGGGGGGAGAGAGAGAGAGAGAGAAGGAAGAAAAGAGGGAAGGAGGGAGGCAGAGAGAACAAGCATGTATATTTTATGCATTTACAAAGCACCATCTGAGAACTTTCAGAAACTTGGGGTCATTTTATGCTTTGCTTTCAAAATAGGTATATAGAGAGGCCCTTCTTTTCCTCAAACAATCAGGTAGAATAAAATTACCTTGGAATATGTTAAAATTGTAGATTTTAATCAATGAGAGATGTGCTTATCTAATTACGTAATACATCAGTAGGTATTTCATCTTCTTAGAAGAAGTCCATTTTTTTATTTTAGCCAAATTATATTTAGGTTGGTTTAGGTTATCAGAATAAAAATTCTGATTTAGTAAATCCTTATTTTTCCCTATTTTTTTTTCCCTGAATGGTCACCAATTTTGGAATTTGGGGAAAATGTTCTGGAAAAAAAAAAAAAACATTCAGGGAGATGTTTATTGAAACCAGGCTTTTCAGTTGAAATAAATGGAGGATGCACTGAGTTAAAGGTAAGCATTTCTCTTTATGGCAAGACTCTCAGGCTCTTTAATTTGCCAGTGTGAATCCTAAAGCTCCCAGCAGACCACAGAATACTTTACCTTTCATGGAGTACATCTTACAGCCATATGCGCCTCTCCAAACCACATTTGTCCGACACTAGCTTGGGAGCCATGGCAATATATTTAATTTAAGCAAATATTAACAACTGCCACTAATATACTACGAGGTTTTGATACTAAGTTTTTTTTAGTTTAATATGTGTATTTTATTTTTTTGAGTTTGATATTAACTTTGGATTCTTCTCCTAGTGATGGGTAGAATGCTTAGCTTGATGTAGAGGAGCTACTTCTGTCCTTGTTAGATTTGGTTGTCTCTGTCACTTGTCAACTTTTCCATGTGTCACAGTTCTCATGTCCCTGTCTGACCTGCATTTGCTGTGTCCTTTTTCAGAACTTTAACATTGATTACAGAGGAGTCTTGGTACTTCAGTCTATAATTGCTCCAAAGCCACTTTAAAAATACAGAATTCCAATGACCCTTTCTTTCTTTCTCTTTTCTTTCTTTGATCTTACAACATGACCTGAGCTGAAATCAAGAGTCAGATGCTTTAACTGACTGAGCCACCCATGTGCCCCCTTCAGTGACTATTTCTAAGGAGATTTTCCTTTACTATCATGTGCTCCGAAAATGCCCATCACCAGTTACTTTGGAATGAACTCTATTAGCATTTAATTCTCAAATTTATGCTTGCTCTTTGACCTCTGTGTTCCATATACCTGGAGCCATACATTGAGTGGGTAAAGCATTATATCATTTTTAGATTTTCTCCCAAAAGCCATTACTGAGCCAACCTCTTAAATTCAAAAATCAGAGTATTTTTGCCACCTTTTTAGAAACTGTGAGAAGTAGCTATCTTTTATTAGATACTTAGAAGGTGGCTCTTCCTAGTCTTCTGGAGTTCTCATGTTCCCATGTTTGGTTGCTGGGCAACCAAAACATCTTGCTTTTTTCCAGGCAACCCAATTTCGTCTGGACAGTTCCTTCATTCCATGTGTTGGTCTTGGTGGAATGACGTACCAGTGATGAAGCAATTGTCTGTCAGCTCTCATTCACACTGCTATACCTGGCTCGTGACATTGGGGCTGGGATTATGCCGATTCTCGTGTCTCCCTTGCTAGCTGACTTCCCGTTTATAGAGGGCACTAGGTGGAGACAGGAGGCTTATTTGCTCTTCTTGTCTTCAGTGCCCCAGGAATGGCGTTTCACCCCTGCAGCTGCTGTTTGTTCTGCTGTGCAGCTTCTTGCAGCACTTCTTGAGCTGGGCTTAGGCATACCAGGGGGCCCTGGCAGGAATGCTCCCTCCTCAGAATTCTGAGTCTACATTTGCAAGCCTTTCATTTGAGCTCTTGAGACCACCAGCAGCTGGGCAGAGAGGACCAGTGCCTGCCTCCCCATAAAGGTCAGAAACCTTAGAAGTCCAGACTGTCCTACTTCTTCCCCTCACAGCCAGTGAGTGTCCATGAACTAAGCAGAGGCAGACACTTTTTATTGGAGGTTTTGGATTTTGAGAAGGCTGAAAATAAATAATAGTTGGGAGTATGTTCATCACAGCAGGGAAAAATTGACTTTACTCTTTTTGTTGTGAGGCTGTTCCTATTTCCTTGCTGTCTGGAGCTCCCTTGAGGAATCCTGTTGCCAAGGTTGGCTTTCTAGCCTTCATCAAGCCCGTGATTTCTTTGATATTCTTCCCCAAATTCCCTGATTAGCCAGAGTCATATTTAGATGCCCGCAGCCAAGGAGTCCAAACCCTAAATATGTTAAAATGTATTTAAAATTCAGTTGCTTCATTGCCATCTTTATATAAATATATATATGTGTGTGTATATATATATATATGCTAGACCTTTTGAAGTTATCTCACAGTTCTTAGATGATATTCTGTACTTTTCTTTTTTCATTTTGTTTTTCTCTTTGCATTTTAATTTGGGAATTTTCTAGTGATGTAGCCTTTTTTTTTAAATTTAGGTAAAGTTCAAAAGCATAAAATTAACCATTTTAAAGGGCACAATTCGGGGATGCCTGGATGGCTCAGTGGTTGAGCATCTGCCTTTGGCTTAGGCACGGTTCCGGAGTTCTGGGGTCAAGTCCCACATCGGGATTCCCTAGAGAAGTCTGCTTCTCCCTCTGCCTATGTCTCTGCCTCTCTTTCTGTATCTCTCATGAATAAATAAATAAAATCTTTAAAAAAAATAAAGGGCACAATTTAGTGACATTTAGTTCATTTACAGTATTGTGCAAACACCATCTGTAGCTAGTTCCAAACTATTTCTATCACCTCAAAAGAAGACTACTTATTTAGTAAGCAGTTATTCCCCACATACCTCTGCTATAAGCTGTGGGTAACTACTAGTTTACATTCTGTCTATTTGCACTTATCTGTTCTGGATAATTCATATAAGTAGAATCATAAAATGTGTGACCTTTTGTATCTGGCTTCTTTCACTTAACATACTTTTGAGATTCATTCCACTTATAGCAAGTGTCAGTACTCTACTCCTTTTTGTGGCTGAGCAATATTTCATTTTAAGTATAGACCACATTTTTTTTACCTATTTATCTGCTGATAGAGAGAGGGATTGTTTCCACATTTTGGCTATTTTGAATAGTGCTTCCGATGAGCTATTTTTGCTATTTTCTTAAAGAATCTCATTTATTCTCTTCTGTATTTATTTTACCAATGAGCCCATCAAAGTCGTTTTTCATTTACAGTGTTTGTAATTTATAACATTTGATTTTGTAATAGGAACTGAAGTAGATAGACCTGTGGGGTGAGGCTGTATGTTAGTCTAGTTAGGAATTGGGCTATGTAGTTAATTTTTGTTGTAGCTGTAGGTGACAGAGGCTTCATGTTCTTTTAGTGCTCTTATCTTTGTGGCCTCTTTGACTCTGGGTTTCCCTGGGTGCTCCTTGTCAGATAAAGTCTGCATCTTGGATATTTTTCAGCTATAATCCACTGTTATTATATGGGGACCCTGTTGGTGTGGTGGTTAAGGTGTAAGAGAGGAAAAGCATTCTATAATCTTACGATTAAATGTTTGTCTTTAGTGAATCTGTGACCTTCACAAGTGTTTCTTAGCCTTCCCTCATCCTCTTAGGTTAGATGAGAAGGATAGAAGGGGCTGGGGTAGGAAAAAAGCCTTTCTCCTAGGTGGAGTAAAGCTCTGATAAAGTCTTTCCCCTGGAGAGTAGCCATTTGTTGTAGAGAACCTTCTGTGAGTATTTAGTGATTACACTTCCCCAACCTGTGCCAGAGCCACAGGTAATCTTTATAAACTTCTGACTGGGAACTTGATGGCATTCTGGAGGTAAATCCCACAAAAGTTGGTGGGGGACAAGATTGCTGCTCCCAAGGAATTTCTCATTTTTATTGTAGTATATACTCTGCTCTCCCTAGTTTGTCAAAATTACTATTGCTTCAGGTAAACAGATCTAGGCTTTAGTGCTCTGAACTTACCTGTCCCTCCATATTTTAAGGTGGTTCTTTATCCTGTGACCTCAGTTCTTTGGTGGGTAAAAAAAAAAAAAAAAAAAAAGTTGATTTTCAGTTTGTTTATTTTTTTCTTGTAGTAAGGACAAATGTGACAACTTCCAAGGTCCTTACATATCAGATCTGTAGCAGAATCATTATTTTTAAAAACTGAAGAAATTCAAGAAAAACTTTTTACCATGATAATGTACATTTCAGTTTCAGAATCTTCACAGAAAGTTCTTAATATCTTGCTAAGTCTTTAAATCACATTGCTTTAGATTGTCTTTTTCTTAGTTGACATTGAGAATAGCCATAAACCAAATATCCTTTCACAGTTGACAGAGACTTTTAGGTCTTTCCCAGCTTTTTCTTCTCTAAGCTAAATAATGACAAGTTTTCTAAACTTTTAATGGCACTACTTTCTGAATCCTTAATTTTTTTATTGCTCTTTTCTGAGGTTTCTGAATCTTGGTGCTTTTGAACTCTGCTTGATTTCTTGGGCTCTTGGCAAAACTGGTTACTGCAGGAGTAGTTCTGGACATTCCCAGATTTTTAAACCTGTGGGATTTATAGTGAAACCGGGGAGTAAGGAAATGTGTATACAAAGATAAAAGTAGAAGGTAGCAGTACTCAATATAAATGAATGGCACACGCAAGAGTGTTATATAGTTCTGAAGATGGAGTGACTGCAGAGGGCTGGTGAGAAAGTATTGGTGGAGGATATAAAATGTGACTTGGTTCTAGAAGGAATAGTAGGGGTTTGATAAGTGGCAATGGTCAGTGATGGAATTCTGGACAAAAGGACCAATATAGATTTAGGCATAGGAATAAGCATGTTTGAAGAACAAATAGTTTGGCTGTCACAAAACTCTCATAAGGACATATCCCTGGAGGTCACCAGTGGGCCTACTTAAGGAGTGTAGGTTTCTTCCTGCAGGCAAAATAAAGTCCTTTAACATGTTTGACCAAGAGATGTACTGTTCAAGGCTGGGTTTTGGAAGATGAAGATGAGGATGGTATATTTGGCTGGATTTCCCCAGAAGAATAAGCAAAAGTGAGAGTTAGTCCAGGTTTATTTTGGGGTATAGATAATGGTCAATTAAAAAATAAATATAAGGGAAATCCACTATTAAACCACAGTGATGGTTGTGGTAAGAATGATCAGGGGGTTTTGCATTAATATTCATTTCTTAATATCTAGGAGCAGACACAGGTAGGGGTATAATAGTGTGGTGTCGGCTAGCATGATAATGGGAACAATCTCCCTTTATAGATTCTTATGTCTGAACTGTGTCCTTTCTCTTAGTTATTTATCATTTTTCCATCTACATTTTTTCCCTCTGTCTGCCTTTGATCTTCATAATGTGGAAGAGATTTCCCTTATTTGTTATGTCACCTGGCTATAAGTTTTAAAAGAAGAAAGGACAGAAAACCCTTTTTGCTACCATCTTGAAAAACACAATCTCTGAGACAGGCAGTTTAAATATTACCTAAATAAATATTTACAACCACCCTTTGAAGCAAGGATTACCCCTTTCTGTAGATGAGAAAATTGAGTAAGAGTTATGCAGCTGGTTAGAGGTGGAGCAAAAATCCAAATTCACATCCATTTGACTCTAAAGCTCATGTCCCTAAACTCTAGGCTGTACTGCTTTAGGGTCATAGGACTAGCTATATGCATAGTTCTATAATTTCTGTTCAAAACTCTTCAGTGGTGAGGTACCTGGATGGTTCAGTTGGTTAAGTGACCAAACTCTTGATTTTAGCTCAAGTCATGATCTCAGGGTTGTGAGACTGAGCCCTGCTTGAGGCTCCTTGCTGAGTGTGGAGCCTGCTTGTGATTCTCTCTCCCTCTTCCTCTGCTCCCCCTCCCCCAACACATGTATGTGAGCAGATGCGCCCACATGTGCATTCTCCCCCCGCCCCCACTCGAAAACAAACAAACAAAAACCAAAAACCTCTTCGGTGGCTTCTCATCTTTCTTGAAGGATAAGCCTAGTCTTTGAAATGGACTGTAAGGATCTACTCCCTCCCTATGACTCTTTGATCTAATATCTTACCATTTGCCCTCAGCTCCTGCCACTTCTGCATTGGCCTCTTTTGTGTTCTTCATGCCAACTAGCCTTTCCTTCTGCATGGAGCACTCTTTCCCATAAATATCTGTTTTATAACAACCTCACCTCCTTCAAGTCTGTGCTCAAATCTTCATGTTCTTATTCCGGACTATACTGATAATCTTATTTACATTGTAGCTTGCCTCCCACCCTCTCACCCCCAAACCCTCTTATTCTGCTATTTTCCCCACAGCACTAATCACAATCTTATATACTGTATAATTTACTGTTAAAATTGTTTTTTATTGTTTTTTCCCAAGTAGTGTGGACAATTTTTGTCTCTCTTTGCCATCCATTGAAGTATGTCAAGTATGTAGAAAACATCATCTAGAAACATAGTAGTCATGTAAAAAAATCATTGAATGAATTATTTTTCCTTCTTTAGTATATTCTATAGTTCATCCTAAAACTATTGGCAGTGTTATAAAAATTATGTCATAGTAGAATGTCTCTTTATGTATTCATTCTCCTGAGAAGACATTAAAGAATATTTGCACAAGTTGTAGCAATAGGGTAGATTCCTTCCTTTCAGATGTGAAATTAAGATATGAAGTATATGGGCTATCTTTGTTGGAAGTTTAAGAAAAATAATTAGGACATGAAAGTTTGATATTTATTTTTAGATTAGTTGAGCAAATTTTAATTGCCTGAGAGTTTATCACTCAATATTGTACACTGCTTCTATATGCCTCCCCCATCAGAAACAAATACAATACAATGTCACAGCTTTCCAGAGTTGGTACCTTTGAATGTGTGCATTGTGGATGGATGGTTGGTTGAGATTGTCAAACCAAAAATGGAATTTAGGAAATATATTTTAATTCATTTAGTGAGCAGTAATCTCACCTCTCCCACCACTATTAAATTCATGTTAAGAACCTATATTATTTGTGAGTTATTTTTATTTAAAAAAATGCTAGATTAAAAAACAGTTACCAAATCCAAGATGCTACCTCTATTGAAATAGCATTAAAGATGCACTCTAGGCTTTAGACTTCAAAAGGGTTCTTTTTTTCATACTTAGCAATAACAAATGTTTCTGTGCACAGCCTTTTAGCACTCTGTATATTTCTTAGTACCTCATAGATCCTCAAATTTAATTGAACATGCACTCTCTAATTATCCATTTCTACATGAAGCATGTCTCAATTGAGGGACTTCTACAGACCTGCAGGCATTTAGCATGCTCTTTGGTGAATGTGCTTCCTCTCAGTGATTAGCAGTAATGACTCCAACTGTCTCAGGGAGTACAGGGACTCTGCTTTTAAGTTCTCCAATTGTACTGATGGTTTGCCACCCTGTCCCCACTTCATAATGTTTTCTATCTGAAATGGAAAATGGATACTTTCCTATGGAGCTTAAGATGTATATCAACATTTAGTTCCTGGGTCAGAGTCAGATGTAAGCACCTTATTTTTTTTTTTAAAGGACTAGAAACAATATGAATGACTTTGGGTCCGTTTTGAGTCCACTTATTCTCAGATTTTCCTGTGAATAAGAATTGTCTGAAGAGTGTGTTAAGTACAGATTTCTGGACCCTGCCTACAATGATTGTGATTCCTTCAGTGTGGAGAGGAGCTCAGTAATTTGTGTGTTTAACAAGCACCCCCAAGGAATTCACATGCAGGTGTTTTGAGCAAAAGGACAGCTTACTTGTGGGACAAGCGTCACTTGGATGGCATTTGAAAAGATCATGGCCATTCCCATGTGTAATACCACGAATATAGCTGTTGGTGAAACTTTCTCCCCACTGCTCTGCATTTCTGTGTTGGGAATGCATAATGGTTAGTGAGTACGCACAAAAATGGTAGATATTGATACAACAATATCATCTTGATAAAATAGACTACATTCAATTGTGTCAGAATGAGAAACTTTTTTTTTTTTTTTATTTTAAGGGTTTCCCCCAAAGATCACTTTTTCTTTTTTTCAGAGCAAGGTCTACATGATTTTATTTCCTTCTATTACATGTTCTCTTCCATAAGATCACCTTTTCTTTTATTTCCTTATTCACAGATACCACAGCCCAGTAAAGTTGTTTGCAACTTTCTGTAGCTCATACATAAATGAGCCAACTCCCAGTCCTTTTCTTGTTTCTACCATACCATGAGATCTGTATGTCATTCTTAATTTTAAATTTTTATTATGACCAAAGTCACTGAGCTCTTCTAGCCTACTGCTGGCATTTTAGACAGGAGGATTAAAAAAAAGTAATATAATCATGAACCTAGAAAAAAGTAAAATGCCAGTATTCCACCAAGTAGATTAGTAATTATACTAGCAGAAATAAAGGACAGACATGGCTTCAGGGAGTCCTTTTGATCTGTTTTTCATTGTGGAAAACAACTTAATGTGTTCATACATGATTCTCAGTGATTTCTAGAAAATGCCTTTGTCACTGAAAGACGGAGCAACCACAAAGTAACAGGAATCAGACAATTTTGTTCTTGTAGTAGCTGTTTCATGTCATTTACAAATTCAGTCCATTGAAACTGTCAAAGTAATTTAGAGACAAAGTGGTCAGTTTCAAACTCCAGTGCTTCTTCTTTTTAGGAAGTAGCACCACAACTCCAAAAAAACATGTTTTAAAAATAGCCACTACATTCATTTCCTATTATATATTTTACAAAATATACATTTCACTGCAGTAGTTATATTGGTAGCTGCTAAGAAGCATTTCAGTTTTCCTAGAACATGGCATTTTTTTCTATTAAAAATAATCATCTATTAAAGTAAACCAATTTATCTAATTCTTTTTCACTAACTCTTTTCCAAGAAAAAAGGTGACATTAATTTTATTTTTAGTATTCATGGAATTTTATGTTCAGTTTATTCACCTAAAAAGTAGGGAGGAAATTTCAGGTTATTTCACATTCAATTAAAAATTCTCTATAGAAAAAAAATTCTCTATAAATAGTTGTTGATTGACTCTAGATAGGGAAAATTGAAATGACTTAATTCACTGTAAGAAAGTTATAGAGATAAAATTATTTATCATTATTAAATGAAATAAACACAGCTGTCTCATTCTGTTGAGAAAAAAAAATAGAGTTTTAATATAACTGGTCTGGGCAGGGACAAGGCGTTAAGTATTTTTTAAAAGCACCAAGGTGATTCTAATGCATAACCACACAGAGACTACCACTTAGACAAATAGGAGGCTGCAAGTAAATGAGCGCATTGCCTCTGGACAAGTTGAGGATTCTGTTAATGGGGGTTAGATGAAGTGGGCCTGTGTTACAAAGACACAGGTCTGACTAAAAGTTGGAAAATATATATTTTTTAATTGAGGCATAATTGACATGCACCATTATATTAGTTTCAGGTGTAGCACATAATGATTTGGTATGTATATATGGCAAAATGATCACCACATTAAATCTAAGCAGCATCTATTTAGAAACTAAATAACTTTTAACTTATTTAAATTTAAGCTGGAAAGGATAGATTCTAAAGAAGAAAAAAAGACTGGATTAAATACAATTCACCCTCCTGTACATTTTTTTCTTTTTTTTATAGGCTAAGAAATTAAAAGTAGATGTTTTATTCATGATTAGAAAGTAAACTGGAATCAGTCAAAATTGTACTTTGTGTCCCTAAATGCCTTAGTTTTTTGTTGTGACAGAACTTTCTGGCCTCTTTGTGTCCCATTTTTGTGTTTGTTGAGATCGGGGTTATCATATGGTCAGCGGTACACATGTCTGAACCTGTCACTGGAAGATGAGCCCTTGGAAGCTAGAGGCAGTACCATTAAATGCAGAAATGAGTGAGCTGCCTCTTGGAGGGTTAGTAAGAGTAATGTGAAATCAGAGAGAGAAGGGCCCTGGAGACAGACTCTGAAGATCTCAGCTTCATTGCCACCTCTGCTGCTTAGTAGTGGGGTGTCTGGAACCCTACTGAATCTCATGCACATCAACAAAATGGAACATCTATATACCATGCACTCTCTTTACATGGATCAAGTGATACCATAAAAAACCTCACAGTTTGTGGATTAACCACTACTTAAAAATATATTATGCATGATAACATAGTGTTGTCAATGGCAAGAGAAATGGGCCTGGGACCAGAAAGCCTGGCTCTGATACCAGCTTGATTTTACTTCTGTGTACTTATCATTTAACTCTTCTGCCCTTTAGAATAAGAATATTTACCCCTGGTGTGCCTACTTGAATGATATTAATCATTATATAAAAATAAAGTTAGTTAGCTTTTAACTACACTAGCAATAAGAGATACAGCCTCAAATAAGACAACTTGGTCCTGCCTTGGTGGAATATATAGCCTAGTGGAAAAAATATGATGTATATAAAACTACTTTGTAATTTTTTTTTTTTACTTTGTAATTTGTAAAGTGGTAAGCAAATGTGTGGTATTATGGTTATTGTTTTTTTTTTTAAGATTTTATTTATTTATTCATGAGAGACAGAGAGAGACGCAGAGGGAAAAGCAGGCTCCCCACAGGGAGTCTGATGTGGGACCCGATCCCAGACCCTAGGATATGCCCTGAGCCAAAGGCAGACACTCAACTGCTGAGCCACAGAGGCATCTCTATTATGGCAGCTCACTCATTTCTGCCTCTATGTCTTAATGTCACAAAAGAAGGGCATTCCAGAAAAACTTAAAGAATTAACCACATATCTTATCTGTGGTTCTGAATGTTCCAGATAACAAGCAAACTCTCAGCACTTTTTTAAAAAAAGATTTATTTATTCATGAGAGACACAGAGTGAGAGGCAGAGACATAGAGGCAGAAGCAGTATCCCTACAGGGAGCCCAATATGGGACTCGATCCCAGAACCCAGGATCATGACCTGAGCCAAAGGCAGACGCTCAACCACTGAACCACCCAGGTACCCCACTCAGCAGTTTTTGAATTGGTGTTCAGAAATACATGAGATCAGTTTTAAAAATCTGGGTTAGTTTGGGTTTCCATGTTTAACTATCAAATGTAAAAATATTTAGCAGAGCATTTCAAATGCTTAAGAAAATATCGATATGACAACACCAATCACATTCTTTAGTTGAATACTGGATACCGTGAGGTCCTAAAATTCCATGACTCTTCTGGTCATTGGGATACCACATAAGGAATTCCCTGTCATTTCAGTAAGTTCTAGTCATGCCCTGATGGGCTGTGTCAGTGGTCACACTGCCATGCCAATGCCAGGGAGATTGTGGTTGCCGATAGTTTCATGAGGAATGGGGTGATTAGACTCAGTACAAGTTCGTTATAGATGATTTTAATTTGATGTCTAAAGGGCTAAAGTTCTGGTAAGGTTTTGGCCTTTTAAAAATATTTTGAATTGTATTTATTTTTGTTTTCAGTATGTTCCATCCCTCTACTAACACTGTACAAAATTAGCTTTCTAATTCTGTTTGTCGTATCTTCGAGTAAATTTATGTGAAATGGACTAAAATAAAAGGCAAAGCATCTGCACTGAATAGGCAACTTCTATTTTATATGGTCTCCCTTTTTATTATTTCTTCTTGATATGAGTGTAACTGCAGTAAAAAAAGAAAAACATACTGGCCTTTACATGAGCAGGGGGATGGAGCTTTATCACCCCTAAACATCACTACCTTAGCATTCTCTCACACATAAGTGAGAATGCTGAAGCTCACACTTTGAGAGATTGATAATGATGTACAGCTCCAGGTCCTGAACTGGAAGGCATGCAGGCATGGAAGTAGAAACTAGAAGAAAGCCCTGAGTGAGGTGTCTGATTGGACTGCTACATTACTCAGGTGCATGGAAACATCTTTGCATTTGGTCCAATGAAGCTCTTCCTCCCTGGGCGGCAGGAGATGAATTCTGCATTTAGGACTGTGTTAGGCTGTCCAAAGCAGAGGGTCTCATGGGGCGAGGGTCTCCCTTTGGCACCAGTTCTGTCAGCTGTGAGGGGATGACATTTGGCATCCATGTGCCGTGCTCAGCAACATACTTCAAAGCAAATCTGTTCAGCAATTTCCAAGTTAGTGAGCACATCACACTCAAGTCTTGTCTGGTGCTTCGAAAAGCATTGCTGTGTTTTGAATGAGATCTCTTTCACTCAAGGCTTATTTTCAGTCATTAAGGGAGTCAATGCTCAGAAACTCTATAAAATGGTGGGCGTTTTCATCCCAGCTTTAGAAGTCATTGGTCTGATATTCTCCTGTATAACATAAAGGTCTCACAGCAGGAAGCTTCAAAGGCAAATGCTTACAAAGAAAAAAGTCCCATGAAAGAGTGAACAATTCTTCAACAGTTCCTCCTTTAACTCTAACCATGACACATGTCATTTAACCAAGTGGGGCAGAGCTAGAGAATGAGAGTACAGTATTTTCCTGGTTAAGATTGGCTTAGGTTCTTTTTTTTCAACCCAAAGCTTATTTGTGGGTCACTTTTCTGCAAATTCTCTGGTACAGTAATGGGGCTGAGACCTAACCAATCCCCGCCAATGTTTTGCTGAGGGGACTCTCCTATAAAGGCTGTTTGTTATTTCCTCTTTGAGGCCACGGGCCCCTGGCTCATGGCTATATCCCCAGCACCTGGAGCAGTGGCTGGCACATGTGAGGCACTTGATACATACTGGTTGAGTAAATGAATACATATGTGTCTTCTGTCTACATTGAAGATATAGCCAGGGAGAACAAAGGTATCAACTTCACCTAAAGTTGGTGATTTGCATTTCTGAAGACCCACAGATTTGGTACAATAACTAGCTTATTAAGCCTCTGGCCTTTCAAGAATTAATACCCTCATTAAAAAAAAAAAATTAGGGCAGCCCGGGTGGCTCAGCAGTTTAGTGCCGTCTTTGGGGCAGGACCTGATCCTGGAGACCCGAGATCGAATCCCACGTCGGGCTCCCTGCATGGAGCCTGCTTCTCCCTCTGCCTGTGTCTCTGCCTCTCTCTCTGTCTCTCTCATGAATAAATAAGTGAAATCTTTAAAAAAAATTTAGTACCCTCAGAGGTGGTTCTTCAGAGACAAAATTTGTGAACAAATAATAATATTACCAAACCTTATGGGAACTGAGAGAAGGAAGCATGAAGTGTGTATGGAGGAGAAGTTATTTAACATGATGTTGAAGTCTAGTGAGTTTACTGGATGACAACGAGGAAGGGCATCATGGGTAGAGAAAACAATGCATTGCAAAGGAGACCTGGCACAAATGAACTTGGCTCTTGGGGGAGGGGGAGAGGCAGGAAAGGGTGAACAGGGAATCAGGCCAGTAGTGTTGGCCTGTGAAGGACCATGCTATCCACTGTGAACTTCCTTAAGGTACTAGGAAGGAAGTTGTAGAAAAGTTGTTGGCAGCAAGGGGATAGAATCGGATATTGGTATTTCTGTGTAATCCCTAAGAGAACTGGGAATGTGCTGCCTCTCTGAGAGGCAGATGGCCAGTGGACTTCAGTATGCCGGTTAATGAGAATAAATAACATGGCCACACACAGGGAACTTATTAGCAGGTCACTTGCCTCCACAGAGAGAAAGTAGGTGATGTAAAGGACATTCTTTTAATAATGTGTGAGACAATGTTGGGTGTTGGGGATATAAAGATGACTAAAGTGGAAAGACAATTATAAATGAAGACAGAGGTGCTATCTTTGAGAGGCTTCTGGCTTAGTCGGGAGATACACTTGTAAGCAGCTCCTTACCAGATGCTGGGGGGAGAAATAAGTACAACAGTATGGGAGAACCTTATCTCTGTGTTGTCTCCTTTCTTTAATAGGATGTAGGTGGCTATTTCTAAATCTGCCACAGAAGCTGTTGTGAACCTTGATCCAAGTAAGTTGGCAGCGAATGGGCAGCTGCATTTAGTAAGCTACAGGCAGTACCTGGCACTCTGGCCAGGGTAGGCAGGTGGTCAATGCTCACTTCATGTGGGAAGGATTGTGTCTTCAGTGGGGAAAATCTCTGACCTCAAAAGACCAAGGCCTGGATTCTTGACTTTGCTTTTAAACCTGTGGTTTTGGGATCCCTGGGTGGCGCAGCGGTTTGGCGCCTGCCTTTGGCCCAGGGCACGATCCTGGAGACCCGGGATCGAATCCCACGTCGGGCTCCCGGTGCATGGAGCCTGCTTCTCCCTCTGCCTGTGTCTGCCTCTTTCTCTCTCTCTCTGTATGACTATCATAAATAAATAAAAAAATTAAAAAAAAAAAGAAAAGAAAGAGTAAACCTGTGGTTTTGAAAGATTCGTTTCATTTTTCTGGCCTCAGTTTCCTTATCTGTAAAACAGAAGGATTGACCTAGATGATTTCTAAAGTAAGTGGTATTATTTATGATTTCATGAACTTCAAAAAAATTCTCATCTATATCTAGGTGTGGAAAATATGGGGAGTTTTCAAATAAACAGGTGGGGGAATTCTGGCTTCCAACTGAATATGAACATCAAGGCATAGATGGGAAAATGCCATGTATATGCCTTATTATATGCCTTATTAGAAAATCAAGATGGGAAGGAAGTGGCCCTCATTCCACAAATCAAAGCGTTTAGCTTTCTGAGGTCTACCAGGGCCTGAGATTGGTAGACCAGTCCATCCTCATTGTTGTGAGGATAATTTCTCTTTAGGACTATCCAAATGATGGGATGCCTCGGAGGCTCAGCGGTTGAGCACCTGCCCCTGGCTCAGGGCATGATCCGCGGTCTCAGGATTGAGTCCCACATCAGGCTCCCTCCCTGGAGCCTGCTTCTCCCTCTGCCTATGTCTCTGCCTTTCTCTCTCTGTGTCTTTCATGAATAAATAAATAAAATCTTTTTTTTTTTTTTTTTTAAAGAACTATCCAGATGGTGTCCTTCCTAACCACCATATGAAAAGGTGTCAGTTTTGGATCTTTACATTTAGGATTTTATTTAGCCACATTCCACAAGAAAAATGTTGTTTATATGAAGGGACTTTTCAGAGACTCTAGTGAGTTTGGAATAACACATCTTAGGTTTTGTTAGATGCATGACATCATTTGAAATGAATAGTCTAATTTACTCAGATAAAGGCATGGAATGGCTATGTTCTTTTTGATTTGAGAGTTTTTAGGCTTTTCAGACCAAATAATTAACCTAACGGGGAGGAAGAAATAATGACTAAGTAAAACATGAAATGTCTAAGGACAATTAATGCAAAAAGAGGTATGTCTTAGGAACTCAAATCCTTAGCAGGACAAAGGGTGGGGTAGGCACTATGGTGGTAGAGTACTGGTTGGTAGATGCGGATGTCATTGAGACAATTACACCTAAAAGAGTGAATTCCTCTCTTGAATAGGCCTCCAACTGGCCTACATATGAAGTATAAAAAGTGAAAGAAATATTAAATCAAGGGAATCAGACTAATGAGGCTATTTTTCAGGGATCCAAGCCAGTTGAAAATGGCATCTAGCTCTATGGTAAGAAAATGTTTGATCCAATTCTCTGTATCTTGAAGGCTTTTGGGGTGGAAATCATGTATATATATATATATATATATATATATATATATGATTATATGAATGGATGAATTCATTCATATGTATATATATATGATTATATGAATGGATGAATTCATTCATATGTATATATATATGATTATATGAATGGATGAATTCATTCATATGTATGTGTATATATATATATATATGAAACAAGGGTGCCTGGGTGACTCAATTGTTTGGGTATACAACTCTCAGTCTTGGCCCATGTCTTAATCTCAGGGTTGTGAGTTCAAGTCCTAGTGTGGAGCCTACTTGAAAACAAAATTAAACAAAATAACAAACCCTGAAGCAGTCATTGTTGTAACCTCTAAACCATGCAAGGGGCATTCATGCTCACATTAACGTATCTTTGATTTTTTTAATAAAGGGGTAGAATTAGGGAAACTCAGATACTAAGAGGGTTCTCTGGGAACTCTGCTTAAATAAATGATGGGTCATATTGTTGATAATAGTTTAGAGACAAGTGGATATAGGATTCCAAAATCTTGGTTGAGGAGCCAGTAAAAATGAATCTGTTCATGGAGTTTTATTGGAAAGTTTTATATCAACAGAGTCCTTGTTCAAATCAGAGAGGCTTTACCCTGAGTCTACCCTGAATGGAGCCTCCTGCTCTCTGCATCATGTTGTGATGCAACCAATTCTTTCTGGATGTCTGTGATTATATATGCCATATGTATTTAATATATGTTGGGTCATATCACTCCCATTATGTGGGGTTGGAGAAGATGTGGACGAAGTTACATAGCTCCAGTGGCCCAAGTGTGCTGCCTATCTGGGTAAAATTATTATAATCCTGGGTTTCCTTACTTGATTCAAATAAATTTTAATGATTTATAGTGATTCAGCATTGAGGGGGGATACGACCTCTATTGTGAAGAGCTTGAGGGACTGCTGTGGTGTGAACCCTGTGTGAGTGATCTTTCTGTGGGTTACTCATAGATGCAAAATGAAAAAAATTGAAAATAAAATCCTCTAAATAAAAATAAGCAAAGTAAATGAAAAGCTTACTTAAAATAATAACAAGGACTATGCTTAAAAGCTGTTATGAACATAAATAATATGAGAAACTATTAGAAAGCTAACCAAGTATCAGGCTAAGGAAAACCAAAATACAGTGTAGCAATGAAACTAAGAAGTCAAAGGTGAGAAAGCTAAGCCAGAGAATTAGAAAAATGACAAAATAAAAATATACACAGTTAAAAAAGGATAAAAGTAGACAAACTAAGAGGAAATTTAGAATATTTTACCAGGAAAATAGTCTGGAAATATATATATAAATATATATATATATATATATATATATATATATATATATATACACACACACACACACATCTTTAGGTGTGTGGGAGTATGATTTTTTAAAAGTATTCATTTTGCTTGTTTGTAATATGTGATTTCTATACTATCTTATTTTTTAAAATTATTTTAATTATTTATTTAAGAGAGAGAGTGAGAGCAAGAGAGAGGAAGGGAGAAAGAGAGAGAAAGCACGAGCGCACACAAGTGGGGGGAGGGGTAGAGGAAGAAGGAGAAGCAGACTCCCTGCTGAGCAGGGAGCCTAATGCAGGGATCAATCCCAGGATCCTGAGATCATGACCTGGGTCAAAGGCAAACTCTTAACTGACTGAACCACCCAGTCGCTCCTCTCTGATATTATCTTATATTGTGTATCTAATTAAAAATTATAAAAACTGCCCATGGGATACATGAAATTAAAATGAGCAGGCAGTAAAGAAGGAAAGAGTAGTTATATTAGTCTACATGGTAAAAAATAAGACAGAGTAAATAAGCAGAGAAAATAAATATTCCACAAAACAGTACAAAGCAGAAATTAAAGGATTAAAAAATATACTAACATATATAAATATTTACAAAATTTCAGAGACTAAGGGATTTTTAAAAAGGAAAAAAATTAAAAGGCCTAAGGAATTCTTGCATTCAATGCTCTTTTTAGGGGCTAAGCTGGGGCACCCCCCTCAGCTTGAGGTCCCCGCATGTCTCCAGGAAGGAGGTCCAAGGACAAAGAGCAAATCTCTGGCTTCTCCAGCTCACCTCACACTAAGGGTCCTGCCTCCTGCGCTCCTCTAAAAATATCCAGCAAATTGTGTGGCAGAATCAAATTCCCCTCACTCCGTACCCAAGTGATAAAGCAATCAGGAGGGAGGGCAGACTCCGAGTTTCTGAAAAATGCCTTGAACAGGGCCGTTAGGAGTTTGCTGTCTATCTTATTCATTGTCTTGGCAGGTTTGTGTCTGCGCTCAACTGCCGCTGCAGCATGTGGACTCAGACACTGAACTGTGCACAACCCAAGAGAAGAAAGGAGGGATAATAAAATGCATTTGTATTGGGCCTCTATTCTGGATCAGGAATCATCTATTCTGCATGAGGGGTATTACTAGGCTCTTTCTTTTGGTCTTGACCAGGTCTTAGAAGGTAAACATTTTAATGCCAGTTTTGAGACTGAGGGATCAGAGGCAGAGAGAGGTATAGAATTTGCTCAGGGCTACATCCAGTAATAGAAGTGTGACTCTAAGATCTGTAAAACTTCTTCCATGCCACGCTTCCTGAGGAAATGCTTGTAAGCGGGGCTGTGCCATGTTCCTTTCTAAAGTAGAGAGGAAGCCCGTGATGATGGAGTGACACCAAGCCAGGATATAGGGGATCGGAACACATCTGCCTGGCAGTCCTGGTGAGCACGAGGGTTAGGCTGATAGGGCCCCAGTGACCCAGCCCTTTGCCTACCAGTGCGGTGGGGGGCCTCTGGTAGTAGGAGAGTAGCAGAGAGCTGGAAGTCAGGTTGATGGTGGTTCTCAAAGGATGGCCTCCAGACCAGCAGCATTGGCATCATCTGTGAGCCTGTCAGAAAAGCAGAGTCTCAAGTCCCATCCTGACCTACTGAATTGGAGTATCTGGAGGTGGTCAGAGGAGACTAAACAAACCCTTCAGGTGATTTTCAAGCACAAGATTGTGAACCCTTGCTGTAGGGGTATCAAGAAGTTAAATGAGAGGCTTGGGGGCAGAGTAAAGGAGCTTTGATGCTGGGGGAGAGGATGGTAGGTAGATGAGACTTTGAGCTCATCAATGGTATGAAAGATAGGCTTCTGATAGGCAGAATAAGAAACAGGTGCGAGGGTGATGGGGCCAGGTGTGGGATGGGGAATGACCTATAGTCAATACCACATTTGACCTCATCTGGGTCACCAGCAGCAATCTCTCTCCTGGCTCTAAGCTTCACTTCAGGCATAGGTGATGGTGTTGGTAGGGCTGTAGCCACCCATCCCATGGAGTAGCTGGCAGGCTGCAAAGCAAATTAATAGAAGTGTGTATGCCTGACATAAAGTCAGTGCTCAAAACACTGTCCTTGAATTTGGATTTAAATGGGGAGCTGAGTAGATAGGGAAAGACGGCAGCAGCCCCCTTCCCTCTTGAAGTGACCCTGGCCTGCTCAGGCAGCTCTTGTGGTTGGAACATTCCCCTCTGGCATCCAGACAGCCTGAAGTTACCTGGAAAGGTAAATTCTCAATTTGGACTTATTTGAACAATGAAGCAAATATTTTGCCTATCTTCTATGGAAGCAAAAGCTAAGTATATCCCTCAAAAGACAAAAGGGATAGGTTTTCTCCAAGTTATAAATTTTGTGCAGGGCAGAGGATAGAAAAATAGATAATACAGCTTGAGCAAGAAGGGAAGTAGTGTGGCATTATGAAAAGCATCAGGCGCTCGGAGGGAAAAGACCTGGAGTTGAGTCAGCACTGGTCTCTAACCCAGCTGAGTAACCTTAGCAAGTGACTGAATCTTTCTGAATTGTATGTTCTTCATTTCCAAAGGGGGTTAATTCTCCACCTCTTGGTATTGTGAAAATTGGGGAAAAATGTAGTAGAAATGTCCCTAATGGTGCCAGGCACATGCCAGCCAATAAGAAATGTTTTCTGCATCTCAATTCTATACCTATCCCTTGCCCTGAAGAAAGCCCGGGAAGTTATCCCACCTCTGCAGGCTTTGCTAATGTGGGCCCTTTTGAGAAAGCCTTGTCTGCAATGACTCTTTATGTGTTTATGTGATAAAATTCCTTTGCCCTTAGGTACTTCATATTCTCCAGTCTTTACTGGGTTGGGAAGGATATTTGCCATGCCGACTGATCAGCTTCTCTATGCGATATAAGATGTTTTGGGCACTGTCTCTTTCTCCTCTGTTCTGAAGTGCGGGTGCCCTTCCCCTTGTATTCCTCTCTTGCATCCGGAGACCTTCGAGCTGCGAATGGGGTCCCTGTCTGGCCAACATGAGCAAGATTAAGACAAGAAGCAGCTGGGTGACTGCATCATTTCATGGGCACTGATTTTATTGAAAGGCCGGGGGTCTGCAAGTGGGAGACAATTTTAGTTTCTGTAATTGTCTCCTCTAGAGGCATCGTGAGAGAGAAGGAAAAATCAAACACTCAGTCTGCTCTCTTGCCCCAGGCTCCATAATTTGCCTTTTACTTTCTGTATTTTCATATTGGAGTTTGAAAAGCAGAGGACCCAAACAATCAGCAACAGATGTCCTCGTGTAATCTGCACGGTACATGACTTCAGTTAGCATGCAAATTGTCATCCTAGCGCCGTTCCAGGGGACTGCTGAAAAGACAGCAGGCCTGCTTTGCAAAATAGAGGGAGGGCATGATTAAAATGTCTGGATCCAATCATATGTTTAATTACAATCCCTTTTTTATCTCAACGACAATGACTGGTAGCTATTATGACACAATATTGAAAATGTGTATGACGCATGGTGGTACTTGGAAGGCTGAGAGGTGGTCTGTGTTTGATCAAAATGATCAAAGCTCCTTGCCATGGAGAGCCCCCTCTCCTTCTGCCTCGTCTGATCCACTTAGACGAGCAAAATATGATTTATAGGAGACTATGTGATTTTCATTCCCCGAGAGCAGGGGCATAATTTTTGCACCACCATTTCCCCTAGACACGATGGGAGCTTGACAATTGCTTATAAATGCACAGTAACAGCCCCTACTCCATGGATGTCTACAAGGCCTCTCTCATGCTTCAGGTTTAATTTACTCTGTGTTCCAACACTGTTGAATTTTATTATTGGTATAATCAGAAAAAGACCAAAAAAAAAAAAATCTTAAAAGCTCAGAGAGACTCTTGATTATTTCATTCTATTCATACATCCAGTTTGTCTTTTGGAGAGTTTAGAGGGAAACAGAAGTGATTTTTTTTCACAAAATGATATGAAGTTTTACTGCTTGGTTGATATAAAGATGGAATTTCATTATGTCAGCTTGTAGAAGTGACATCAAAAATTGCTGTTGTGTCCCTTATAAGAATGAATGTGTATTGTTTATGTTTTATCCTTTAGCTGGAACTCTGGAAGGCAGAAATAAAGCTAAGACTCAACTTGTTTGGCATGCCTCATCATGGGTAACCACGTAACCAGCATTATGGGGAGAACTAAGTTTGCTAACATGATGCAAAAATCTAATTTGGATTAAATTTTATCAGATAAAATTCTCTTACACATTTCACAGCTGGGTAGCAGTATAGTTTTTACATCTCAAAGCTTTTTGGTGAGGACTTCATACAAAATTTGGGTTGTGGTTTCACATATACTTGCTTCTATCCTTTGAAGGTGTCCTGCCCTACCTTGTTCTCCTTTTACATTGGTGATAGTTGTATAAAGAAAACAAAAATATTCTTAATTAGCGATAAGAAATTGAATTATTATTAAGTATAATTAGTATTGTGTTGCTGTCCTGCACTCAGCACTCTGCTGGGGGCTGTGTGGGGGCTTCAGCTGATGTGTCAAGGCTTAAATCCTGCCCTCAAGGACTTTATAGCTTCATGCAAGTTCTGCAGTGAGTCACATATAAGAAGCAAAGATAAAGGGATGGATAGAAAGCGAGATTGGAAGCTGGAGATAGAGTGAGAAAAAAGCTTGAGCAGGAGGGTAGGTAGAAAGTGAAATGGCTAGAGTCTTCTAATCCTTTATCAGCTGTGTCCTACTAATAAAGGTTCCCAAGGAAGGGGAGGGGAGGGACATTTAATGGAAGGGCATACTGTTTACTACCATAAGGCCTTGCTCCAAACTGTTTTGTTGAAATTCCAGCCATGATTTGCTGAGGCGCACCCTGGCTGAATCACAAACACTGCTTTTGTATCTGTTTACCCTAAAAACAGGCTGAATGACCTATTGAGCTCTTACCTTAGTTCCGCCCTTTAGGTCCTATATCAACAACTAACTTTTATTGAGTTCTTGTGGTGTGCCAGGGATTGTAGGAATCCCTTAATGAGTTTTCTCATTTAGCTCTCACAAAACTCCTCTTTGAGGTCAATACTATCCCCCCAAACCCCCAGTGGTTCAGGTGAAGTAAATGAGACACAGAGAAACCAAGTGATTTACCCATGATTTAGGGCTCAAGGAGTCAATATTCCGAACTGGAGTGTTTAACTGCTATACTGAATTATCAAAGTGTAGACTGATGGGGAGAAAAAACCTGAGGAGAGATGGAAAAATTTCATAGGAGAAAAAGATGACATTTACAATACAGTCATACCATATTCCTGCCACTGAAACTCCAGGCCTTACTCCAATGAACCAAGGCACCTGGCTGGCTCCGTCAGTAAAGCGTAAGACTCTTGACCTTGGGGTCATGAGTTGAAGCCCCACATCGGGTGTTGCACTTACTTAAAAAAAATACAGTGAACCAATTTTATTCTAGTGTTTGCTTGCATCCAATCTCACTCTCCTCTTTAGGAGAAGGGTAGAGGTGGGGGTGTGAGATGCCCTTTGTTGCAAAGTGTATACTGTGAGGACAGGATGAGAGGTTGAAGTTCGAATAGCTGGAGCAAATCTTAAGCTGGTCTTTGAAGAATGAGGAGAAGCTAAATAGGTAGTAAGGAAAAGGAGGACACAGTTAATTTGTGGAGGTAGGCATCTAGAAGAATAGAGGA
Organism: Canis lupus familiaris; assembly: GCF_011100685.1. NCBI lineage: Eukaryota > Metazoa > Chordata > Mammalia > Carnivora > Canidae > Canis > Canis lupus. The sequence goes on from NC_049250.1 coordinate 20,471,678, forward strand.
GGTGGCATGAATGAAACTGAAGGTTCCGGGCCAGTGTGGGGTCTCCACAGGGCAAATGCAAGTGTATCCCAGTGCAGGTGGATGGCTTGTGTAGATGAGGTTTAGGAACATTGTTGAAGATTTTGAATCAGGTTCCTTTAATTTTCCAGGCTGCATGTCACCTTTCCCCCTGCGGTGATCTGATAGTATTTGGAGGAGACTGGGTATCATAATGGTGTGGCATGGAGCTCTCAGATGACCCCATAGTGGGACAGAAACCAGGATTGCCCTGTGGACAGTAGAGAGTCTCCAGAATTCCTACAGGTTCTTCCCAAGCTTGTCCTGGTTTCCCAAGAAGGCTTCAGGATTGCTGCTGGGCAGAAGTGGATCATAAGGGAGCCTTAAAAAAAGACATCCAGCAAAAAATAGTTGGCAGGAGCTAGTGGAATGTCTGGATCACCACAGCTGCATCAATGTGTTAAAAAATACCAGCCACTTTTATTTCCTAAAAAATGCGCTTGCTCCTCCTGGTGCAGTGACGGGAATGGCCACTAAATGTCACTGCTATGGCGGGGGTCAGAGCCCCTGTTGTGTTTGGACGGACTAGATCAAGACTCTCTTGAGCCAACTACATGTATGCAGTGATTTTGATGTACTCTCTAAACTCAGCTACCTCATGATTAAGAGGAAGATCTGAATTTCTTAGTGTTTTATACTTTATTAGAATGTGCTGCCCGCCTGTGTGGTCAGTATGACGTGATTACCCCACCATGAGCCAGACTGAGCTTTGCATTGTTTTCTAGGGCTGAAGCTTGGCTCTTCTCTGTCCTTGCTGCACCCCTTGCATCCGTTCTCTCTCCTGCCTGTCAAGCTTTGCTGTGAATTTAAGCTCTGGGTGATTCCATGACTCTGGAGTTTTCACAAGTCCATTAGCAGCACAATCTATGTCAATCTCCTAGGCATAATGAGAAAAACATCTTTTCCCCTGGAGGTTCATCTAGAACCTTATCCAAAAAGAAGCCTAACTATCTTCTTGGGTGAACTAACTCACAAAGCATTTTAGTTCACATTTTTAAATGTGAACATACTGTAATATGAAATAGTCACAAACTAGGGGGCTGGTAACAATGGAAATTTATTTTCTCACCATTCTGGAAGCCAAGGCACGATCCTGGAGTTCTGGGATCAAGTCCCACGTCGGGCTTCCTGCGTGGAACTTGCTTCTCTCTCTGCCCATGTCTCTGCCTCTCTATCTCTATGTGTCTCTCATGAACAAGTAAATAAAATCTTAAAAAAAAAAGTTACCAGGACCATGCTCCCCCCAAAGGCTCCAGGAAGAATCTTTCCTCGCCTCTTCTAGCTTCTGGTGGCTCTAGGCATTCCTGGCTTGTGGCTATGGGACTCCAATCTCTGCCTTGTTTTCCTATGGCCTTTCTGTATATGTGTGTATGTGTGTGTGTGTATTTCTATCTCTCATAAGGACCTTTGTCATTGGATTTTAGGCCCACTTGGATAATCCAGGATGATCTCCTCTCAAGGACCTTAATTGAATTATGTGTGCAAAGACCGTTTTTCCAAGTAAGGTCACATTCACAGTTTCCAGGGGTTAGGACATGAATATATCCTTTGGGGGGGCCACCATTCAATCCATTACAATAATTCTGTCTAAGTAGGCTACTTTGAAGAAAGATTATGCTTGACAACAGTAAGATACAGCAAATGTTTAAATACACTAGTAATTTTTAAGATGTAGAATGGCTTCAGGATATTTCTGGTCAGAGACTAGGAAAGATGTTGGCATTTCCCTACATTAAAAAAACCCTGGGTTTGAGACCTGGTCCACTATTTACCAGTTGCAGGCTGGTCTGTCCTCTGGCCCAGGCTCAGCTCCTTCCTCTGTCATAGGAGCGTATCACTTTGGATGGTAGGAGGTTAAAATGCCATGTGACTCACTGTGCAAACTGAGGAGTGGGTTTGCAAACATACGCAAAGGAGTTTGATGCTGGTAGAGAGATGTGAAAACTTGCATAGTTCACTTTTTGGAGGGACACACTACCAAGATGCCTTTTTTTAAAGTTAAGATTTTATTTATTTGAGAGAGTATGAGCAGGGAGAGGGGAAGAGGGAGAAGCAGACTCCCTGCTGAGCAGGGAGCCTGAGATCATGACCTGAGCCTAAGGCAGCCACTTAATCAATTGAGCCATCCAGGAGCCTTTTTTTTTTTTTTTTCAGGAGCCTTTTAAGTCCATGAAACCATCCAGGTTTGTATTATACCACTCAAATTAAACACTTTTGGTATGAAGCAAATAACTTTGAATTAGGAGGATTTCTTTGTAATGTATATAGACAGGCAATCTATCAAAGAACATCTAATGATAAGATGTTAGATAAGGCCAAGCCTATTTCTTTTTTCAGTCTTTGGCACATACTCTTAACCTCAGAAAATCACTCTACATAGAGAAAACTAATCAGCAGGTAATGAAGGCACGCAGACTTCAGGGCGGGAGGCTTTGTTGGGTAAACACCTTTAAATGCAAGGTTTTTATCACTGCAAAGTCACCCACAAGAGAAACTTTAATTCACAGAGGTCATCTTCCAATTAAAGTGTAAGAGCAGATTTTCAAAGGCGTTTGTTTTAATGGTGCCTCATCAGCTGTTAAAAAAAGTCTTTGGAGTCACTATTTTCTCTTACAAATGTTAAGTATTCTTTGTAGACAGGAACTGTCTGTTAAAGTAATATTTGACATCTAGGGAATCAAAAATACTTTACAATGAAAGGCTGACATCTGTTTACTATATAAAAAAGAGTGCTGTGTATTTTTACTAGAAGAATTTTCCTTTAATAAGGCAGCCAAAAGTCATCTACACATACCAAACCAATTTACAGCCCGAACCTGTTGAATAGCAACATGGCATCATGGATGCTTAGCAATCCATTGCTTCCCCCACCCCCACCCAAGTATTTCCCTGGTTTGGGATTGGATTTGTATAGGATCATTTTCTTTCTTTCTTTTCTCTTTTCTTTTCTTTTTTTTCTTTTCTTTTCTTTTCTTTTCTTTTCTTTTCTTTTCTTTTCTTTTCTTTTCTTTTCTTTCTTTCTTTCTTTTCTTTTCTTTTTTTTTTTTTTTTTGAGGAAAAGGATACAATAACAATAAAAAGCCCTGGCTTAATTATTGATGTGTTGAGCTTCAATCTTTTCAGTGCCCTCAACTTTGATTCCATCGTGCTGGCAGTAGATCGTCTTTATTTCAGGAAAGCCAACTGCAGCTGAGCTCTTTTTATATATTTTCAATGTATGTAGTAGCAAACAAAGTCCGTACGTTTGGACAATTCCACCTGAGATCTGTCTAAGTCACTACAATTAGGAAGACATCAGACAGAAGGGCAGTCAACTTGGTAAAGGGTTTAAATCTGTGTGTAATCTCATACAGGTGCTGCTTCCTGTGCTCTGGAAAATCCCTCATCACAAAACAGACCAACTGAGCCACACCTGGGTTTAGGCAGAACATCTGGACCTACTCTTTCCTACTCACTTGTGTTCTTCAAATCTTCCCTAAACAAATGGCGCTTTAGCACAACTCTGACACCAGAGATTTGTAAGCCCTAGGTGCACTGCCAAATTCAGTTTGATACAAAACACAGTTACCCTTCTTGAATCAAATACATTACAGGTATGATACCCCAGTCATATATTTCAATTAGTCGAGCCTCAAGTAAGTTATGGAGGTCATTTCCACCAGTAGTAATAAATTTCATAATGGCATTAACAATTAAACAGGGAATTTAGGGGGAAGGTTGAGGTCCAACATCTATTACATGCCCTAGCATTCATTGGTCATATGTTCTTTGTTTTCTTGTCATACAACCATTGGCTGGGAAAGTCTTGAAAACTAAAGATGGGTATAGATAAAATTAATGCCAGCAGTCTCAGTTTCCTTAGGAAAAAGCATATATCTGTTCAACTCCTAAATGTCTAACTTTTACTTAATGAGACCTCTTAATTTTTAGACATACAATTCTGGGAGAGCTTTGTGACTAATGAATAACTTTGTGTTATAGGTTTGTGCTGCTGGGCTCAGCATTATGCTGGAATAACTCAGTTTATGAGTGATCCAACAAACTATCAGGAGACTATCAGCATAATTTGTGTGGCCTTACATATGGCCTTTTAGTAAGTGTTTTATGTGGAATTTTGGCATTTCAGTTTAGGTGGATGCTTGGGAATAGGAATGGTCAGCCTGAAGAATGAATGGTATGGAGTAGGTGTGCCTTTTATGGGTCCCATAAAATATGCAGAAATAATGGGGATTGCATGGCGATCAATAATATATGTGTCCCTTTCAGGTAAACACATCTAAATATATCTTCTGGTGCTCATATTTTGAATTGCTAACCAGTTTACAATAGAACATTTATTCCACTTGCAATGCTGTTCTGTTTTTTTGTTTGAATTCTTTGGATTCTCTTGATATTAGTCAAGCTCATCAAGTCTGAGGGAACTTGGGGATTGAGAGCAAGGTGGGATGGGGAGAGGAGCATGAAGAACACCTCTCACACCAACAGGTAATAAGCCAGAATGCAGGCTCTGAAATGTTCAGAAAGTAAACTCAGCTCTGAGGGGGTAGTGCTAGTTTAGTAGGTAGCTCAGAAACACCACGTGATACCTTTGATTCCTGAAGGATCAGAATGGAGAGACTCCCCAGCATATCCCTTGGATTTCAGGGTAACTTGGGTCTGGACCAGATGCTCCCAAAGAAGAGGTAGTGGGAAGGCCTCCTGAGTGAGCAGGTATATCTGCCTTGACTTGGTAGCGATATGATTTGACAATGAACTGAAGTGTCTTTTGCTGATGAGGCCTTGTCATTCAGATAATGGGAGCTTTGATTTTGTTTTCCAAAAGTTCTCTTCAGCATGGTTTGATTTTGGTTGGGTGGATGCATGGTTATGGTATTGACTGTGTGAACTAAATATGCATTCAGTTTTGAGAAGTCACAGGTTATTATTTTTTTAAATCCATTTTGCTTTCAATGTAATTGAAATCGTAATACATTTTTCCCCACTCTGATCATCATATTTTGTGATGGGAATGGATAAAAACCCCATCAAAGTTTAAGTTTTCTTGTGGCAATTTCTTTTATCTAGAAGGGAAGGACAATTAGGAACAGAAAGAAGTATAGCATGGGAAGTAGGGGAGAAGAGCAAAGGTTTTTATAAAGGAAAAAATCAGCATAAGTACTCACGTATGAAAGCTGAAGTATATTAGAATATTGGCATAAGGATGGTCTTTATAAAATTCCTAAGCAATGTAAAGTTTGGAGAAAAGAAGCTGATGCCCAAATGATGCCCATTTTGGGGAGAAATGGCTCTCCAACAGGAAGATGTGATGTATTACAGACATCAGATACCTGTCCTAAAATTGTTTGAGAGTCAAAGAATTTTTGACAGGGAGGAGCAAATTCTGAAATGGATATCTAGTGGAGATTCTGTGGGAGCTTCTAGAGGTGTAAAATAAGTACATGGAGTAAGCCAGGTTATAAATAATGAGGACAACACATTGTCCGAGTAGTAGAAATGAGTTTTATGGAGGCAGAAATCATGGCAGAAAAGACTTGATTTCCCAGCTCTGGCACAATGCTTGGCACAGAATATGTAATCAGTGTTTGAAAATGAGCAAGGCAGTAAAGGTATAAAAATCAGCTCAAATGAACAAGGATGAAAAAGCATTTGTTAGGCAATAAGAACAGGAGAAAAGAGATGAAAAAGATGATGCAAATTAGCCTTTTTATGAATGAAATTTAGGTAGGAGATGTTAATCCTAAAAAACTTTCTTGGGGGCAGCCCGGGTGGCTCAGCGGTTTAGAGCTGCCTTCAGACTAGGACGTGATCCTGGAGACCTGGGATCAAGTCCCATGTTGGGCTCCCTGCATGGAGCCGGCTTCTCCCTCTGCCTGTGTCTCTGGCTGTCTCTCTCTCTGTGTCTTTCATGAATAAATAAATAAAATCTTAAAAAAAAAAACTTTCTTGGAAAAATATCTAAGTTTCAGATCATGTTTTCCAAAAAAAACATACCCACGTAAACACAAGATAAAATTAAATGGCCCTGTCAAATGGTTCAGGAACAAAAAGGCAGTGAAAAAGCTGAATGCCATTCAAATATGTGATTCACAGCTATATTCCACATAGCAATGCTACCACCAAAGAGGAAGGGGTTCATCATACCTGTTGTCTCAGTGTTCGGTGGTAATTGGAGGACTTCAAGTTTGTTGAATAGTTAAATTATTTTGGCAAAGCTACCCAATGCTATCCCTTTGCACCTACTTTCTAAAAATGAAAATATATATAATGTAAATATATACATAAATTTTTTTTCTACCTGAGATACAAGTGAGAAATGCCTTCTATCCTCATTAAATTACTATCTATACCTTGAGGTGCTATCAATAAAGAATTCTATAGATGGCACACATAAGAATCTGATTGATTATGAGACCTGAGATCTGTAGAATTTTAGTGAAATATTTGGAAATAATTCACCATTGTCTTTGTTCAAGAGTCAAAGCAGGAAAAAGAGCTTGAACCAGACCAGTAAGGAAATCTAAGGTTTACTGAAAGGACTGATCTAGAGCTGTCAGGAAGACCAGAACGTTCAGGATTTCTGTCCTTATTCCTTCACAAGCTATAGAGGAGGACGCCTGAGAAACTTTTCCTCCCTGGTGCGGCTGGCGGAGGTTCACACCTGCAGGCTGGCTGAGGCGCTGACTCTCGGTGCTGGATCCAATAAAGAGATCAACCTCTTCACTTTCCCTTAGAGTCTTTAGAAGAACACAGGTTGGTCTCAGAGCTATTTTATTTTTTTTTTATGTTTTTGTTAAATCTCTAAGGTTGAGGTTGATTAACTTTTAAATTAAGCCACACTCTGAAATGAAGTTTAAAATGTCTTAACCTTCGGATAGGAGTGGAATTCTCACTAGTCATTATTAGAGCTCACTGACGTTACAAATTTGTGGACGGATGTTATCCATTAAGGTGAAAGCAGAAAGGGGCTATAAAGTTGACTCAGAAGGCTAAGTGCTTTACCTTCAGGGAAGCATATATAAAAATCTGTCCTGAACTGTATATAGAGTAATAGTTAAAGCTTTGAGCACCTGGTTCTTAACTGGCCAGGCAAAGTCGTATAAAATACTGACATACCTTCTACTTACTGTTATTTTGATCTTTAGGCAGGTTACTATTTTTATTATACATGCTTAGGAATTTAGCTTCAGCGATCAGCCAACTCAGAGGGCATTTATTGAATACCAACCATGTGCCAGTATAAACCTAAGATAAAGTTTTAAGTTAGGACTAGGTTTCTCAGTACCTGCCTTTGTCTAATTCGTGGACTAATGGAAAGAATGGTGACGTTCAGTATTTCTTAACACCCTTTCACAGTGATTTGACAAGTTGACATTTTTCAGAGAGTTCAAAATCTGCAAGGTGCTGCCTGCATGGCTTAGTTAGCTGAGCTGGTTGGAAACATGGCACTAATGAGGCCAAGGTTCAATTCCCATATGCCCAGGTTGTTTTGAAGGCTAACACTGCCTAGCTTCTTGATTTCCCAACAATAGCTATGTTCAAAGGAGAACCACTCGAGAGAGGATGGGGCTCAGGGACAAGTTTTTACTGTTCCTGGAAAAATAATTTAAAGCTCATGAGCTGTGATGAATTAATTCAGTAGTATCGCCTCTGTCAACAAACATCATTTTAGTTAAGGTGGCTTATACAAATGGGAGAGAGTGGAACCCAAGATGGTTATTTAAAAATCAAATTTCTATGTGTGTAATGAAATGTATGGAAAACAAGAGCTGGTTTTCTTGAGCATTTTCTACCTATCTGCTAATGTTCCAAACTTTTTTTTTTTTTAAAGATTTTATTCATTTATTCATGAGAGACACAGAGAGAGAGAGAGAGAGAGGCAGAGACACAGGCAGAAGGAGAAGCAGGCTCCACACAGGGAGCCCCATATGGGACTTGATCCTGGACTCCAGGGCCATGCCCTGGGCTGAAGGCAGGCGCTAAACTGCTGAGCCACCCAGGGATCCCCAGTTCCAAACTTTTTATATGTATTAACTTTTTTAAGCTTCATAAGAGTCCTATGAAGTAGGTACCTTCAGTAGCCCTATTTTATTTATAAGGAAATTGAGACAAAGAGACCTTAATCAATTTTCCCCCAAGTTATGCAGGCAGACTGATTCCAGAGCTCTTGTATTAACCACTACACTCAACGCAGATACTGTCTAGGGAGGAAATGCACCAGCTTGTCAGTCAGCTCTAAAATAGACAAGAGCTATCAAAGGGCTGGCTCCCAGTTCACTGGTGAATGGTAACTGCATAACTGTTTGATTATTTTGCTCTATTGCTAGACCAACAACTTCATCAACTAGCTAAAATTGGGAAATTTTCATCCTCTCAACACTCATGACACCTTAAAACTAAGAAAATGTGTACTTGAATGTTCCTTTGCAAGTGTTCTTAAGTGTTTTTTAAAAAGTTTTCTAAGTTAAAAGCTGTTTTTATTATCCATTCAATGACGCACCATGTGTGTTACTGCAAAAAAAACAAACTAGACATTCAAAATCAAAATTAAAGACTTGGTCTTCCTCTGTTGTCTTCTCATCAGCCTCACAAGCAAATGCAAGTCTCCTTCATGAAAGAGAGCCTCCTGTTGGCCCCAGCTTCCCCGCAGGGTGCTCACATCGAAAAGGCCTTACTTTTAAGCTGGACTTCTGAAAAATCATTCCCATTCTTTAATCTGTTGCAATGTGCCTTTTTGCTCTTTTTACTGCAATAAGTCCTTTAAACATCACCAGTCCTCTCTCTTAAGTTAACTCTGTCTTTTCTTGGTCCTTTTATGTCTCCTGCCTTCTTCATCATGTTTGATCTTGCTCCCCCAAGCCAGCCTTCATATTCATTATGCTGTGTCATTCCTTACCTTCAGTTTCTCCTACCTCTCCTGTCTGGTACAGTGACTCAGCCTGGCTCAAACACATGCATTGCCTTAGGTTCTTGTTCTTAGGCCTCTCCTCTTATCCTCTGTTCTCACCCTTGGTGATCTTTTCATTCATGCCCTCAACAGTCACTTCTGCATAGCAGATGCCAGAAGTCTGATCTGTGTAGTCTTGACTCCTCTTCAAGCACCAGACCTATTTTTCCATCTCCCTGTTAGTTATTTTTCTTCTGGTTGGCCTACCAATGTTTCAAACATAATGTGTCCAAACTATGTCCCTGCCTTCAAACTCTTCTCACATTTATGCCTTACCAAACTAGAAATCTGAGTTATCTTTGGCTTTTCTTTGTACCTTATTCCCTGCTTCCAAGGGTCTGCCAAGTCTTGTTGATTTTACTTTTTTTTTTTTTTTTTTAAGATTTTACTTATTTATTCATGAGAGACACAGAGAGAGAGGGAGAGAGAGAGAGGCAGAGACACAGGCAGAGGGAGAGGGAGAAGCAGGCTCCATGCAGGGAGCCCAATGTGGGACATGATCCTGGGACTCTGGGATCACACTCTGAGCTGAAGGCAGATGCTCAACCGCTGAGCCACCCAGATGTCCCATTGATTCTGATTTCTAAAAGCTTTTTGAAATCAGTATTTTCTAAGTCTATTCCTATGGTAATCATTGAGACCTTTCATCCAAAATTAGTACCTACTATGTGTCAGGCACTGGGCAAAGGACACAAAGTAGATAAGGCTGCCCTCCAACTTAAGAGAAGGGATAGAAAGGGGACACATGGGTGGCTTAGTGGTTGAGAGTCTGCTTTTGGCTCAGGGCATGATTCCAGAGTCCCGGGATTGAGTCCTACATCAGGCTCCCCCTGGGGAGCCTACTTCTCCCTCTGCCTATGTCTCTGCCTCTCTCTCTGTGTCTTTCATGAATAAATAAATAAAATCTTAAAAAAAAACAGAAGGAAATAAATCACTAGTGTGACAAGTGTCATAGTGGAAGGAAGCATGTAACAGTGTGTTCTGGGAATGCAGCAGAAGTGGGAGAACAATGTGCTACTGGCACAGGAAATAGAATTGCACAAACATGTTGGAGGTGTTTGGCTGCATGCAGCAAACTACCTCTTTCTGAGCACCAAATAAACAATTACATAAGTGATGTTTCCTTAACCTGTTTTACCACTAGCAAAGAGGCTTTTATTTTCCTTTTATGATATTTGTTGTTCTAAGTGTGATCTGCCTCTCCCTTTGGTAGTGATAGTTTGAGTGTTATGAAAATCTGCCTGTTCTGTGGTATGTGACTTATGTGAAATTTAAGAATTTCCCTGTGATTTTGTAACACTGACAGTAAGATACAGGAAATTCTATCAAAAAGAGCCACTCAAAATTGTCACTGTCGCTCTTACTATAAGAACAAGAAATGAAAGAAATGTATAACATCATTGAAAATGTCTTTTTAATACTATTTTTCATTTAAAAAATTTAGAAAATTTACTTAGTGGTAAAGGAATAGTTTATTAGCTCAAAATCTTGTATTAAACCTGAATATTCTTATGTTTGGGGTTTTATATTGTTTAAAATTATTATTGTATATCAAAATGGTTAAATATGGTTTTATATGAGTCAACCTAAGAAATCTATAGCTGGATTTTTTGTTGTTGTTGTTATTGGGATCAGTAGAATTGAGAGTGTGTATCATGGTTCTTTTTTTTTTTTTTTTTTTTCATGGTTCTTAAGGTAATCAAGGAGAGGCCATCTTTATGGCTCAACCATCAACATTCTTTATTTGATCCTCTGATTTTCTTATTCCACTGGAGATTCTTGAATGTTTAATACTTTCTATGACATGAGTATATTTGGGGTGGGATGGTCTTAAAGCACTATTTAGAAAATCTCACATAGGTACTATGTTCTTGGATTTGGAGCTCCCTGAGATAGCTATAGCTATGGATGTCAGAGGTGGGAAGAATTAGGTCTCTTTTTAAAGACAAAGCATTTAAGAATCAAGGGAGTTAATATATCTAACCCTATGCAACTAACAATTGATAGAACTGGTGTTAGAGCTCTGTTTGCAGAGAATAAGGATATATTCAAGAGTTGGGAGAGAGAAATAGAGAGAGAGGAATTAGAAAGACTTATGACAGTATTAGAGCATCATCCTTGTATCTAGGCAACCATGACTTTCAAGATATCCATTAATGCATAATCCTGTAGGGTACCTCCTTACATAATTCTCCCCACCAAGGCCGTTGCCTTCCCATTGGTCTTCAGATCACCAGATGAACTATTTAGTGGCAGGAGGAACAGGTTCTTATGGTTCCAGGGGCTCAGATAAAATTTGGTCTTTCTTCTAATGATTGGGAAATACAAAAAGATTTCTTTAAAGAAAATCAGGTTTCTAATGTGAAATATTCAGTTACTTTGACATATTTACTATTGCTACATACTTATTATTCTTAAATAGCCAGGGATAAGATTTAATGGGGCAAACATTTCAGCTACTTTTTGGTTCATGTGATCTTTGTAAGTGTACTCAAGGAAATTAATTTTTTTAAGGAAATTAATTTTGAAGAAATTTGCAGAATACCAATTGCATTCAGTGTGAGTTCTATTTACTTGTCAATAAATGAAACTCAGTTTTCTGGCTTGCCAAAATGTGTAATCCAAAGTGGAGGGTATAATTTTTTAATGTAATACCATGTTCTAGAGTCTCTTTAGACATAAATGGTATTTTGGATTTGTCTTAATAATAGAAAACTATTTTGAAAATATAAGATTGCCAATAGAGTAAAGACATTATAAAAGCATTATTCTACTTTCATGGCAAGCATATTTAAAAAGTTTTAGTTAAGGAAACCCAGCAATTGAAAACATGACCCCATTCTTCTGTATAAAACATATAAATAAAAGATTATGGAACTAAAACATATTTTGTTGAAAAAAGTCACTCATCATTTTGGTGCACTGACAAAGTACTCATAATTCTCTTTGAACATTTAAAAGTCTGTTGTATCATGCTCTGGACAAGCTTTTAGATTTTAAAAAAGTTGGCTAAATGACCTATTTTAAACTCTTCTCACTGTGTCCTGAGTCTGAGGACCAGAGTGCTCTTCTTTCAGCTGGATTTTTTTATGAGGTGTTAAATCAACATTGCCAAATGTGACTTTGTGGAGCTCTCTTCAACCCCATAGTAGTAGACTGATGCAGACTAGTTGATCATTTGTGTATCTTTAATAGTCTACAATTAACCCTTTTTATAAGGAAATGTGTAGGATGTTTTGGTTATATATAAATCATCATGAATAGAATGCATTTGTATTTATATAGGATGGAGGCCAGGAATCCCTCCATGTATCCATTTATATTTGTTCTGCAGACTTAAAAATGTTGGCAGGACAGGCTGCATACACAGCATCTTGAGTAGTGGTGCATTCTTGATAGACTGATGAAGAAAAATGGGTAAACCATCTTGGATTTCCTAGATTTTTCTGGGGAAGGAGAGGATTTTGTTTCAAGTACAGCAATAATCTCTAACTTCCACAGAGCACTCTCCAGGTCAGAGTGTGTATTCTCACATCCATTGTGTTGCATGATCCTCACAGCTACCCTGACTGCTGAGGAGGGCTGGTAATACCCTCAATTCAAAGTTGAGGAAACCAGCATCCAAGAGAATTTGCTTGAAAATGTAGTGAGAGTGGTCTTACAGTTCAATGTCCATTCCAGTACTTTCACCACAGGAGCCTCATGGTGTGGTCTCAGGAAGTTTGAACAGGTGAAGATTTGGAAATCTTTAACCTGAAGCATTAGGCTGTTTAGGCCTTTGACTAAGCTGGTGGTTCATTTTTCCAAAATTGGGAATTCAATGATAGAATTATCAATCTACTTGAAAATGTAGTTTAAGATTAGCATGGGAGGGATCCCTGGGTGGCGCAGCGGTTTGGCGCCTGCCTTTGGCCCAGGGCGCGATCCTGGAGACCCGGGATCGAATCCCACATTGGGCTCCCGGTGCATGGAGCCTGCTTCTCCCTCTGCCTGTGTCTCTGCCTCTCTCTCTCTCTGTGACTATCAAAAAAAAAAAAAAAAAAATTAAAAAAAAAAAAAGATTAGCATGGGAATGCACAGTAAAGGCAAAGAGGCAATTTCGGCATCTGACTCTTGTGCGAATAGGTGGAGATGAAAAGGAAAGAGAACTCAACAAATATTTTAATGATCCCCAAGTAATTTTTTAAAGAGTTTGGGTTCTAAATACATAGAATCCTTGTTATAACACAGTTTTTGAAGTTCATGCTTTAGAATGACTTTATAGGTGAAATCTTGACCCCCTTTGGATAAAGTCCCAACCTTCCTAATTTAATAGAAAAATGTTACAATCATAGCCTGATATTAAAGCTATGCCTATTTTTTCTTTTCTTTTCTTTTCTTTTTTTTTCTTTCTTTCTTTTCTTTTTTTTTTCTTTTCTTTTCTCTTTTCAAAGATTTTATTTATTTATTCATGAGAGACAGACAGAGAGAGAGAGAGAGAGAGGCAGAGACACAGGCAGAGGGAGAAGCAGGCTCCATGCAGGGAGCCGGATGTGGGACTCTATCCCGGGTCTTCAGGATCAGGTCCTGGGCTGAAGGCAGGCGCTAAACCGCTGAGCCACCCAGGGATCCCCTATGCCTATTTTCTTGATAAAATAGCAATTTCTTCTCTTTGATCGTGTTAGCTAAATAAAGAGTAATAAATTATTTCTCTTCTTATTATTTGGATATTTGTATGTGTCTGGCCCTTCTAAGGTAAATCATAAATTCTAAAAAATGGGGACTAAATACTATATATACTAATTGTATGATAAAAATTAATTGAATTAAATTACTTGTATCAAAACTGCTGAGTGCCTTTCTGACAAATACTTATTATATATTCCATGTCTCTATGCAAATGATCTTTCACCATTATTATTGAGAAATAATTGACATACATACATCACTGTGTAAGTTTAAGGCATAGAACATGATTTGGTTTACATATATTGTGAAATTATCACATAGGTTTAGCTAACATCAATCTTCTTGTATAGATACAATAACTTTTAGGATTTACTCTCTTAACAACTTCCCTATATATGGTACAGCAGTATTAGCTATAGTCATCATGTACATTACACCTGTAGTGCTTATTTCTCTTATATCTGGAAGTTTGTGTTGTTTTACCACTTCCTCCAGTTCCCTCTTCTCCCACCTTCTGGCTCTGGTAATCACAAGTCTCTCTCCTTCTCTCTCTCTCTCTCTCTTTTTTTTTTTTTTTTAGATTTCACATATAAGTGAGATCATACAGGGGGTGCATGGTGGCCATACGTTAAGCACCCAACTTCAACTCATGTCATGATCTCAGAGTCATGAGATGGAGTCCCATGCTGGGCTCCCTGATCAGCAGGCTGTCTGCTTCTACCTCTCCCTCTGTGCCCTCCCTTCATGCTCTCTCTCTTTCTCTCTCTGAAATAAACAAATAAATCTTTTAAAAAATAAGTGAGATTGGGCAGTATTTGTCTTTCTCTGTTTTACTTATTTCAGTTAGCATAATACCTTCAGAGTTGATCCATTTTGTCATAAATGTCAGTATTTCCTTGGTTTTTTTATGGCTGAGGAATATTCGTATTACACTGATACACACACACACACACACACACACATATCACAACTTCTTTATTCATCCATCAATGGACACTTAGGTCGTTTCCATGTCTTGGTTGTTGTAAATAAGGCTGCTATGAACATGGGGGTGCAGATACCTTTTTGAGTTAATGTTTTCATTTCCTTTGGATATATTCCCAGAAGTGGAATTGCTGCAGCATATGGTATTTCTATTTCTAATTTTCTGAGGAAATTCCATACTGTTTTCCATAGTGGCTGCACCAACTTACAACCCCACCAACAGCGCATAAGGGTTCCCTTTTCTTTACAGTCTCACGAGCATTTATCTCTTGTCTTTTTGATGATGTTGTACAATTTTTAGTAATGTCTTTTTTATAATGGTTCTATATCCCTTAAGCATACACAAAGTATCCACCTACTTAAAAAAGATACATTTTGACCTCAAATTCCATGGCTATTAAATACTATGTATATGAATGTGCAGAACATAATGAATACATGACCTTTACTAGTATGAAGATCACTGTTGTATCATTTAGTTTTTAATGCTGTACCTGTTTCACATTCAAGCTCTGAAATGCCTTAGAAACTCTGGGCAAATGGCTGTTGCATGCCTCAGTGCCCTCATCTGTAAGACGATGAAGAGAGCTCCTAAGAATGTTATAAGAACTGAATGAGGCGATGCATAGTACTTGGCATATAGTAAATTGTCCTACACGTTATTTAGATAATATTGAATTGAACACATTCAATTGGACATATAAATGCTTGTTCTAAATAAGACAATTTTGAGATAAATGACATCCTCGAGTGGCAGTTGACTGGCCTTCACAATTTTTTCCAATCTCAGTAAAAATGTTATAGATTTTATCTTTCGAGATAAAAATAGATGTTATAAAATGTTTGGAAAATGAAATCACACAACTATTGACATTTCCAGTTGATTTTTTTTCATCACAACTCTGGACATTAGGTCCTGTTTAAAGGTATTTTTTAAGTAGTAAATACCTAGTCATTATTTGTTTCCTTTGACCCATACAGTTGAGAATATTTGCCTCTTGCAGCCTGTTATCACTGCTACATCGTCTTTTCCAAAGATGACAACATCTCTCATCCCACATGTTCTACCCTATCTGAAAACACTGCTGAAGTTACTACGACCCTAAGATGGTGAATTATGTTTTAGGGCTGCCAGGAATCCTTTAGCTATCAAATGTTTACCAGCCTTTAAGAAGCAAGTACTTCCTTATTACATAAAATCACTAGTTATACGGTTGAGTGGTTTCTTTTGAGTAGTTCCTGACAGCTGCAGCAAAGAGAAGGAAAAAGAAAAGCCAAACGGAGTTGAGAGAACTCAAACTATTAATATACCATACAATATTGATTCCTAACTTTGCTTTTGTAAGTGTTTACTAAAAATACAATTACCTAGGCCCCTTCCCTGAAGATTCTAAATCAGCAGGTCTGAGTGGTGGGATCCAAATCTATTTATTATTTTTTTTTAAGGATTTTATTTATGTTTTCATAAGAGACACACAGAGACAGGTAGAGACATAGGCAGAGAGAAGCAGGGACCTTGCAGGGAGCTTGATGTAGGACTCGATCTCAGAACCCTGGGATCACGACCTGAGCCAAAGGCAGACAGACAGACGCTCAACCACTGAGGCACCCAGACGTCCCCAAGTCTGTCTTTAAAAAAATTTTTTATTGGGGTTCAATTTGCCAACATATAGCATAACACCCAGTGCTCATCCCGCCAAGTGGCCCCCGCAGTGCCCATCACCCAGTCACCCCAACCCCCCACCCACCTCCCTTTCCACTACCCCTTGTTCATTTCCCAGAGTTAGGTGTCTCATGTTTTGTCACCCTCATTGATATTTTCACTCATTTTCTCTCCTTTCCCTTTATTCCCTTTCACTAATTTTTATATTCCCCAAATGAATGAGACCATATAATGTTTGTCCTTTTCCGATTGCCAAGTCTGTCTTTTTAACAAGAGTGTCAGACAGTTCTTCTTATCTGGCCACTGGGAAAAACTTCATATAGAAACCTATGAGCATATAAGAAAGCCTCAAGGAAACTTTCCTTTATTTCCCCCCCACCATTTTAGAAATATCAATAACCAAAGCAAGAAAAATAACCTATAATATTATTTCTTAGGATTTTGTGGCTGTTCATAACCATTATGAATGAGGTAATCAGATTGTCTGGGTTCAAATCCAGATTCTTCCACTGCAAGTGCAAACGTGGGCAAGTTATATAATTTCTTTGTGTGGTGACTCTTTATTTGTAAGAAAGCAATGATAATATTACCTCCTAGGGCTACTTTGAAGGTTGAATGAGTCCCTATGTGAAAGTCTTGGAATAGTCCCTGGAACTGATAATAAGTACTCAACAAACATTATTAGCCACCGTTAAAAATAATTTCAGACTATTAATGGTAGCATGCTACCACATCGCAGTACATGGTATTTTCTAAAGATAACAATACTTCCCATCTCACCTGTTCTTCCACAGTGTGATCTTGCTATTCCTCACATCAAGAGGAGAGTCTAGTTCTTCTTTCCTTGAATATGGGTAGACTAACTGCTTTGGTTTACAGATTACAGTGGGACTTCCAAGGCATGGTCATAAAAAAGTGATGCCACTTACTAGAATACTCATGTTTGGAGCCCTGAGATGACATATGAGAGCTCTGATTACTCTGAGGCCACCATGCTGGGGGAAGCCAAATCAGGTGGAGAAGCTACATGTAGGCACTCTGACTGACCATCTTAGTCAGATTCATCCCAGCCCAGGCATATGAATGAGGGAGGCTCTAGGTAATTCCAACCTTCTGTTGTGGAGTCACCTTTAGCTTTCAGGTCTTCCCAGCTGAGGTCCAGACATTATGAGGAAAAGATACATCATTTCTTCATGTCCTGTCCAAATTTCTCACCCGTAGAATCTGTAAGCATAATAAAATAGTTGCTATTTTAAGCTACAAAGTATTGGAGTAGTTTGTTTTGCAGCAAGAGTGGCTGAAACATACATCTTTCCAACTCCATAAATATAATGACCATATGTCTTGTTCACTGCTCAGTCTTCATCACCTAGCACATAGTAGCCCTCAACTATTGAAAAATATACTGTATTTTAAACAATTCCTCACGTTGGGCAACTGGATAGTTTTCCATTCTAGTGATTCTAGTTTTCAGAATAAATACTGGAAATGGAATTGCTGAGTCATAGAATCTTGCAAATCATTTTTATATGGAGATATTAAAACATTGAAATACTATTATTACCCACAAAGAATTGTCTAAGGAGAGCCTGTCAATGTTAAACCATCAATGTGTACCTTAAAGAACTAGCAGGTGCTAATTAAATACACATGACTGACTTATAAACCAGAATAGTGAATTTTGGACAGAATACCAATGTATTAACTTTAAAATAACTAGCTTAGTGGTTTTGTACTTGATGTCTAGATGTCCAAAAAAAAAAAAAAAAGTTAAAAAGTTAGAAAGGGTCCATATGCTGTGTCAAGTATTTCTAAAAGTCTGACTTATTTTATATGTTCTAGAATAAAGGCAAGATGCTAACAAGCATAATGAGTTTCATTTCTTTTGGTCAAACTTGTAAGTAGTGAAGCATTCTAATACTGAAATTCTAGGAATTTTGAGGCAGAGTTGCTATAGTAAATACTATTAGCAGAGCCACATATTGCTTTCTGATTTAAACATACCATTATTTGACCAACTTTGACAAGATACAGTGTGGTAGCCAAAATTAAGGGCCTGATAGCAGTGAACAGTACTTAAATGTCTAACTCCTTATTTAAATTAATTATTTATTAGCAATTAATATAGCATCATTAGCTATATTAGTCATTTATATGATTTCATAATATTACTAGGAGCACTTGCTGTATTTGCATCTTCAGGTAAAACTCAGATTTTGTAACAGAGTACTCAATACTTAATGTAATTTGTTTGAATAACCTTTCATTTTTTAAAAAATTTATTTCTTTATTTCTTTTTTCTTTTTTTAATTTTTTTGAATTTATTTTGATTTTTTGGATTTTTTTATTTTTTATTTTTTATTTTTTTGAATAACCTTTCAAATCATATAATCTATATGGACAAAATAATATAAAACCATAGGGACAGATATTTGAAAAATACATATATGTGCATGGGGATTATCATTTGCAATTACTCCAACACTGAGGAATATATTAAGTTGTTTATAAGCATGAACTTATAACCAGGGGGACTTATTTTTTTTCATGTCCAAAGTAGTTAGACAAAACTTGTTTTATTCTATTCATTGAAGAGTAAATATAATAGAATAAAAAAAATTGGGATTTGAGGTCAGAGAGGTCAGACTCCAGGTGGGTGACCTGGAACAGCCCCTGGACTTCTATGAATCTTAGCTGTAATATTGGGATAATATTATCTCATGGAGTTTTGTGGGGGCTAAATGAGTTATCATATGAAAGATCCAGTCATAATGGATGGCATGCTGGTGTTCAATGAATGTTAGTAGAATCTAAATTTATTTTTCTATATATCTGTCACTGGCTTTCACAATTGGAGCATCCTCTTCCTTGGAAAGTACTGTAAACGTAATAATTCTGACTATTTTCTAGCCACTAGATAGTTCAACCTTATGATAATCTACAATTTTGTCAGACTGTCAGATGAAAGTACATTCTTTATACTCATTGTGTTACTGATAACCCAGGGAACAGAACACCACATTTGAAAACTATCTCACAGCATGAGTTACTAGATAGATGATGAATTGTATCTGTTTTGTCTTATTTTAGTGTCAATTCCAAAAGACTTTTTCTGAATCTATTCTTTTATTTTTTTTAGAGACTGTGGAGGAGGGAAGGGCAGAGGGAGAGGGAGAGAGAGAATCTTTTTTTTTTTTAATTTTTATTTATTTATGATAGTTACAGAGAGAGAGAGAGGCGGAGACACAGGCAGAGGGAGAAGCAGGCTCCATGCACCAGGAGCCCGATGTGAGATTCGATCCCGGGTCTCCAGGATCATGCCCTGGGCCAAAGGCAGGCGCCAACCCGCTGCGCCACCCAGGGATCCCGGGAGAGAGAGAATCTTAAGCAGACTCCATGTCCAGTGTGGAGCCTGACTTGGGGCTCAATCTCATGACCCTGAGATCATGAACTGAGATGAATCAAGAATCGGTTGCTTAATTGACTGAGCCACCCAAGCACCCCCTGATTCTATTCTTAACCTCTGATGTCATGTCATATCTTTCAGAACTTATAGATTGCTATGCATCAATAATGCCCCTAAATGAAAATGTAGTTACAAAAATATCATTGGAAGTCAACTTATGAGTCGTTTGGTTTTGTCATAATTTTCATCTTATGAAATGCAGAGTGCTATTTTTTTTTCTCTTGACCAGAAAAAGATTTGTTTACCTACCATTTCATTGGTAGTATGGCCCACGGTGACTTTTTTTTTTTTGTGTGTGTGAGTGTGTGTATAGCGTCATATAGGCTTTGCCTTTAATGATCTCTTACAGTTAGAAAACACAATAAAACAAACTGTTCGGCTCCTGGACAAATTGTATATTACCAGATCATCACTAGCAGATGTCAGTTGCACATTCAGTCCTTTATGAAATTCATAAATAAAGAATTGTTCTTTCTTTGTGGTTTTAATAAGAAAAAAAACTGATGTCTAAATAGGTCAGATGACTACAGGGTTAAGCAGAAGCAAACAGTAATCATGTAACAATATGCTTTCATTTTATTTGAAGGGCTAAAGATTCATTGTGGTGAATCACAGGGACTAGCTCTTGGGAATCACGTTTTCTGTTCCAGTACATTTTTCAACAACTTTTGATTTGATTTGATGATGATTTGATATCATCAAATTAATGATAAAATATAGATACTTAATTGCTAATTGAGAAAATGCCTTTTAATAGGTTTGAATAAGGTCCCTAGGAAAGCATTGGGCAAGATTTAGTGAGTCCTCTTGCTATAAAATGAATTATAAAGTAAGACATTTTGAGTTGGAACATAAGGTGACTTTACAGTGACAAGTCTTCAGGTGATTGCAATAATCTTAATGCCCTTTGTATACTTTTTCATTTGTCTTGAGTTTTAAATCCCAACACAATCACTGGAATAACAACAGAATGAACTCAGTTCCTGGATAGATGTGAAGCTCAATTTGACTCCTTATATGGACAAAGCATAGTAATGCTCACAACTATCTGTGGACAACAGGGGCATATAAATGTGCATTAAAGTCGATAAAAATTAGATTTATTTATTTTCACAAAAAAGATTTGATACTGTTGCTTTCATAGACACTGAAAGCAAGCATGTATTTACATGTGAAGGGTTTATACCTTTTCTCCTTTTTTTGGAAGTGAATTATTATGTTTTTGAAAGGATTTATTTATGAGAGAGAGAGAGAGAAAGAGAGTGCATATGTGTCAGGGAAGGGGCAGAGGCAGAGGCAGACAAGCAGACTCCCCACTGAGCCTACAGCCTGGCAATGGGCTTGATCCCAGGACCCTGAGATCATAACCTGAGCTGAAATCAAGAGTCCGACTCCTAACTGACTGAGCTACACAGGTGCTCCTGGAAGTGGATTGTTTTTAAGGATTTTTATTTTTCCTGAGCTCCCTCAACAGAATGCTATCAGACCAGAACAACCTACCAGTTAACCTTTGTCAACTTAATAGCAAATAGGATAGAATATACTGTGACCGTAGTGCTGAGACCTCACCCTGGGTTAAGATCAACTGATTAATCATTTTTTTCTGTTTGTTATTCTTTTTCGGTTATAAGACCTTATCATAAACAGAGGGAAACTTACATTTTTGCAGTTCTCATGAATAATTTTCCTAGTTTGGTTCCTATCTAAAAAAGTGAGTGAGGCAAGGACCCCCTTTCTGGATCCTAGTTTTAGCAACTGTGACTGTGTAGAGGGCCAAGGTGTAAGTGAGGATTTTATGAAGGTGTTAAATACAGTTATTTATTCTTTGTAGTAAAGGGACTAAAGAAGGAAAAAAGAAATAAGAAAAAGTGGATTACCTGCCAAAAAATATTTGTCAGTAGACTGTTGACAAAGAACTGCCTGTAATATTGAAAATACACCTCAACTGCTTTGAATCTGTTCCAAGCCTCCTGACATCAATTGTCCCATCCCTGACCAGGTGACCCATAGTGTTTGCTGTTTGTTAATTGCCTGGGAGCAAAGAAGGGGATTGTGATGAGAAAAAGGGATAGAAATAATAAGGATCTATTTGCAAAATAGGGAGCTTCCACTCAACATTTCCCACACTATATATATGGAAGCAAATAAAATGGAAGATTATGATGTATGATCTCAGGATATTGAAAAGGAAGGTTATTTATGATAGAAAAGCCACTATAATTTTAAAACATATGGTAGTCTTCTCTTTAGGTGGCTAGGTGTTAGAAGTGACTTATATCTAGTGACCATTATTGCTAGGTCTCATGTAATGATATACAAAGAAAGCTTAAGAATCATGAGCTTCTCCTGTTTAAGCCCTAAAATATGTTTCCATGATGACAGCAACATGGGAAAAATTCGGCTACAGGTATTTTTATTTTTTGGCAATATTGTGTCAAATATCCAGTTGGATTTTTCTTCAGGCTAGTTGTTTGACCACTAAAGGCTGGAAGGGAGGGAGGGAAAGTGAGAGAGATAGAAGGAGGGAGGGAGGGAAGGAGGGAGGGAGGGAGGGAGGGACGGACGGACTGTTGGGAGGTACAGATTATTTCATCCTGATCTTGAGCAACATGTAGTGGTAGAGGCTCATTGGCTATATTTAATTGAACCACAAGAAATTGCTGTTTTTATTGGCCACAAGGCTTAGATATCGGCAGTTTCATATACTGCATTGTATTAGGTAATAGTGAACATGTATGCCCTCATTATTTATTGATTATTTATTGAGTCCCAATTTATATAAGAGAGTGTGAAAGACCAAAGGCTCTTCCATAGCCCCTTGGCCTGGGACTAGTGCATTTATTTCTTGCCTTTTAGTGGAGTCCTGCTAGTCTTTAAAGCTGGTCTCCAAATCACTTTCTTTGGGAGTTAATGTTTTATGTCCTTATTTTTTTGCTCAGTGGGGTTCCTGATTTTTACATAAGGGTGATTAACTTGTATATATAACTTTTGTCTTACTTTTCCATTTAACCTGAGAAAAATATTCCATGTCGTAAAATTTTCATAACTATATTTCAAGGGCTATAAATTCTTCCTTTAAGTGAATAGTTTATTAGCCATTCCCATATTTGGAGGATGTTTAGGTAATTGGGTGACTGTCTTTGTGCATAAAGTTTTTTTTTTTCTGTTATTTCAGGTTCTTTCCCTAGGATAGAGTCCCCAAAGCAGAATTACTTGGTCAAAGGGTATGAACATAGAAAAATCTCTTGATACATGTCAACTGGAAATAGCTGTATTTTTAATACTGCTTGATATATGAAGTTTGACTCCTCATCAGTCACAGGATATGTTAAAAACAGTTTAAAATGACCTGCAGACATGGTGGTCCAAAACTATACTCAATGACAGTGTCATACTCTGGATAAAGGAAAAGGTTTGGAGTTGCTGGTATCAAGAGAACCACTAGCTATTCTCAAAGGGAATAACCTCTGAATAAGCTGATACCAAAAAGCAAGACCAAGTTCCCAGTGCATACAAGATTGCTTAAAGTTCTGTTTGTAATTATTTTGCCTTGAGGAAAGAGGGAAAAGGAGACCAAGTGTCAGCCTATGTTTAGGTAATTTTTCAAAGAACAAGTTACAACTTTCACACCTTGGGAAAGAAGAAGTAGAAGACAGAATATGTTTAGGTTTAGATAGTGTGTTTTGGCTGAAAATATAAATCAGAGATAATTTAGTACTGGTCAAAGATATCTCTCAAGCATATTTTTAAATTCCCATATATTTACGATAATATATCTCCCTAAATAAGATAAAGCAAGGCAACTAATGCTAATTAGGCTCTAACTTCTTTAGGTCTGAGAGAAAATAAGCCAGTGATAAAAAGTGTCTACATCTGATGTCATGGCATTGGGGCAGCCAAGCAGTAGGGAGCTTGAGGAGACACCATGGAGCCACAAAATCGAGGAGCAGCTGCTGTGTGTGTTGGCCACTGCTTGTCCAGATGATTATTTGAGATAGCTTACCCTAAAATCCAGAAACAGGGCCCAGCAATAATCAAACCATGCTTGGAGGAAGGTCATTAACATCCCATCGTTCACAGCCACATCCATCAAGGGGAAATGCCTGAGCCATGAGAATACCCTGCCTTGGGGCCAGGGTGAAGCATCAGAAGACAGGTGGCTGTCAAGACCTCTCAGAACTACTTCTGTAGGAGGAAATATACTGGTTTGGAGCGTGGAGTCCAGACCTAGATAGTTTAGATTAGAACCTGGAGGCCACCTCTTTCTGGTTGTGTGAACTTGGATGGGTCTATGCTTTAGTTTACTCATCTGTAAGATGGGGATAATATGGTCTTTGCCTCAGGATGGCTGTGAAGATGAAGGGATTGAATACGCACTGAGTGCTTACAATGGTGCTTGGCATGTAGTAGGTGCGGTTTACTTTTTCTTCCCTTTACATTTTGAAACACCCAAATAGGGTTACAGGAAGCTTCTAGTAGGTTTTAAATGGGTACATTTAATAAATTCACATTTTATACATACAGTACAGTGTTTATATGGACATCTTCACTTGGGGATCAAGTCCAAGTCTAAACCCAAGGTCGTCTGTGATGTGAGATATGACAAATGGGTCTCCTGGTGCAAAGCCCTGGGATTTATGTTATTGCTTTCTTCCTTGAGGACTATACTGATTAAATAGGTGTCTTTTTTAAGAGTAGCTGATATTGAGAGTGCTTTACTCAACTGCACCCTATTTATTGGACTAGGGAGCAAATTTGGTAGAGTGACTCTGCCTCCCCAACTTTTCCAGCTATTTCAAAGTAGCCATTTAGAGCAGAAGATGTATTGTTGAGGCTCCACACATTAGCACTCTTGAGATCTGGATGACCAAGTGGTGTAGAGCATTGAGTTCAGAACTCGGGTGAAAAGCAGTCAAATTGGGATCCTTCGTGGAAAATTCATGATTCTTCTGGTGCCCTGACATTGTGTGACTGAGTGGAAGACTAGACACTAGTTATAGGGAACAATACAAAAGAAGAAGACAAAGACTTTCTTTTTTTTCTATTCTGGTCAGAGGAAATTGAAGAATCCAAGACTTAATACCAGGCAGCCCAAGCTTTGGAAGGGAATCTGGAGCAGCTGTGCTTGAAAATTTCCACTTCTGGGTTAAAAGTAGTAGATATTAGAGGTCCCTCTTTGGAATTAGATATTCAAAAGAATAAAACTTCATACTTGTTTACAAGGTCTTTAAAAGACCAGATGTTAAAGACTGACCTCAAGTCTTGGTCAGATGTGCAAAAATCCTTGTGCATTGAGAAGAGAGGTGCCTGGAAACAGGGCCCAAGGAACTCTGGGCATTTTTGATATTCCAGTGACCAGATACCAAGGAAGGGTGTGTTATTTCATCTCTGAAACATGAACACCTAGAATTGCAACAGAGAATTGCTGTTGACTCTAGGTCACTTGTATATGACTAGTAAACTCAAGCCCCTTCTCTTGACAATTCAATTTAACTATTATGTAAGCTCTCTTCATAGCTTCCTCTCCACTCAGATAATCACTTTTCCTTGTTTTTCAGTATCAGTGTCTCACAATAAAGCATTGAATTATGAGATGCCAAAAGTATCATTGACATTTTGTTTTTCCTTAATATAGACTGATGTATAAAAAAAGCAAATTTATAAACCATGTTGGTTTTTACTTGAATTATGTTTTGACAGTGAAATAGACTCTTGTAGACCTGAAAGATATAATTACTTTCAAAATGACTGAAGGTTAAGCAAAAATTTAACTGTCTGATTCCAGTGCTATTAGCTATGTGTGAAAAGAAAAACTGCAAAATGTGAGTTGAGAAGATTCAATTAAAATTCATGGCAAAGCTCACCAGGAGTGAGTCAAATTGGAAAATATTGTTGAAGCCATAGCAGAATGTGTGTTATGCCTCTAGGGGTCATTTACTTGAAATCTTTCTCACACACACATGCCATATACATAGATTTTTATCTGTTCCAAGTATATTTGAGCTCATAGAAAGTATGTTAAATCTCCTCAAAAGAGAATTTCTCCATTGTTCTCAAGGATTATTTCTACTTTTCTTCTCACATGTGCTCTCGCCAGGTAGTTCTTTCAGCTGTTGAAATCACTCAGTTGGTGTGCTGCTTTGTGTCTGACAGGAGGAGTAACAAAACAGCCTCAGAGATAAGGTCTAGTTGGAGCAATCATGGAAGATGCCGGGAAAGATTAAAGACAACTGGAGAATTTGCTGGAGCAGCATGAAAAATAAATTGCCTCAGTAAAGTAATGATTAATGAAGCCACTCCTAGGAACCAGTTAAAATTGTTAAAGACCATTTTTAAACACTTTTAGGAGTGCTGCTTTAAGCAATTTATGTATGCAGGAAATGATATTGTAATACTACTTATACTTTAACTTAGAAATACATTTCTTATTAGACTTAAAAGATATTGATATACACTCTCTCACCATTGCAAGATTCTGACTTTATTCCATATGTCTTGCCAACAGCTTTCTGGAGTGTGAAAGTTACATGATAATCTGAAGATTAATTTAGTGTATTGTCAAGAATTATCCTCAAAGTTAATAATTAACATACATTAGCATGCATTAATTAACTTTTCTTCATGGGCTATATTATTCTCACAAATACAATGAAAATATTTTATTAACTGATTAACAAAGTTTTATTCATGGGAAAATGTAAGCAAAAATTCTGTAGGCTAGAAATATTTAACTTAAGCATATTTATAGAATATTGGAATTTCTGAGACAAAGGTCTTATATCAATATACACTTTAATTTTGGTTAGGGTGAAGATATCAGAAGGTGACTAAATTTAAGTGTATAAATTGGTGTGTATATACTTTCTAGATGTGAGGAGAAGGAATACAGAGTTTTAGGAAAATAGATACTCTTCTACTTCCAAATACTGTGTTTCATATGAAAGTAATTTATCAAGAAATTGTAAGTTATAAATCTTTAGCTTATGGCTGCAGCAAGGGCCTCAGCTAAAACCCCAACTATATACTCTCTGAGATTCCAGCATATCTAGTAGGCTTGTCATGTGCTGGGATTATTTGAAAAAAGTCCAAGTGGCCTCCTGAGAATGAGTGAGTCATTCTAAGGAAGAGTCATCCTAAAACAGGGAAAAGGTTGAAGAACAAAGATCTATAAGAACGAGGGAGTAGTTTTGTGTGTGTGTTGCTCATCTTTGTTTTCCATGCATCCTTGTTTTTCTTGGGGATTGGGCTAAATCCCACGTGTAAGATTCGAAGTGAAGCCAGTAAGAGATTTTTCACTCTAATGTCTGAGATTCTAGTGAGTATAACGTGGCACCATTTTGTGATTCAGTAGCAAAGTGTATGAGGAAGGCAGGCCTCTGTATGACCTGAGCAGGTTGTGTAGGGTGCATAGCTCTGGGATGGAGGTAGATCACATGTTGACTCAGAGGCAAGAGCCATCAGAGGAGGTATTCTTTCCACTTCAGAAGGGAGACCACTGGTATAGGTGCATCATCATGAGCTCTTGAGAAAGCCACAATTTTGGCAGGATGCAGCTTTGATGTAGTATATGTTCCTTGGGGCATGGAGAACTTGAGAAGTTGGAGTGGTTTTGGAGAGTTAATTGCCTCAAGCACAGTCTGATGCTTATGCCAGTAGTAGGAAAAACAGTAGCAGGAAGGGTGCCATGTGGAATCTAGGAGGGGTTGAGTGTGCATTCCCTGAAGATATCCAGCAGGGACTCCAGACTGGTAGCTGGGAAATCGAACTGAGGGAGAGAGTATGAAAACTAAAGAAGAAAGTGTTTTGTGACTCCTACCACTACTTGTACCCTTCCAGCCCATATGGGTTTTAGAAGAGTAGATGTTTTATATTATAATCATTTTATATTTCAGAAATAAAAACCAAGAACTTATAATCTCGCAAGAGAATACAATTATCACTATTTATTGACTGGCCATTAAGTGTCAGAGAACATCAACATTTCTTCCATGCCAGTGGGTGGACTACTAGTGTTCTTCCTGAGGGCTAAGATGAGCCCAAATCCAAAAGGGTGGTGGTGCAGGGATGGTTGAGAGTCTCCAGGCTGCTGTATGGATAGTATTTCAGGCAGCTGTGTCCATTCCATGCATACATGTCTGTTCTGTGTGGTCACCTCATTTCTACTACGATTACTTTTCTTTTTATTTATTTATTTATTTATTTATTTATTTATTTATTTATTTATTTATTTATTTAAAGATTATTTATTTATCTATCTATTTATTTATTTATTCATTTATATTTTACGATTACTTTTCAAATCAGGGATTTAACCCATTCTCAGAATGGATGTGTGTTGTCCCCTCTCTCTAATCTGTAACCACCTGGAATGATTGGTAGGTGTCATTTTACCCATCTGATAGACAGCAAAGTTGAGGTTCGGGGGAGTCAAGCAAATCGCAACTGTGAATCAGTGGAGAAACAGCCGCATGACTGAATCATCCATCTAGTTCTCTGATTTGGCAAATCTTCAAATAGTGGTTGATTCTCTTGACTCATCCTCATATCTAACTTTGTATAAATGCACGAAGATGACTTCAGTCCTGAGAAAGAACTTGGCCTCTAATTGAGGTCTGTTTCTTTATGAAGCAAGACTACATGGGATTTACCACAAACATGGAGAAATGTGAACCCAAGTTTGGTTTCTTGCTATGTCCATCTATTAGGATAATTACCTTGTTCTTGTTGTTATGTTTATCTATATACAAACAAATGGAAAAACTTTATAAGAATTGTACATGGGTATTGTCTCTTGTGCAAACACATCATTAACAGGAAAAATTATGGGAAAGAAGATTGAGTAAGAATACAACATGATTCATACTCTGCTTTGGGAAAGCTAGAGATCCTAGCACATAACCCAATACTGCTCTATCTTGTTATTTAGCTATCACAAGTATGATTTTCACTGTCTAATTAAATTATAGACTCCCTGAAGGTAAACATTGTCACTTATTCTATGTACGCTTTGCAGGGCTTAGTACAGGGCAAGCAGAGTGGACAACTGTAACATTGTTTTTGTATTGAAATACTTGCTTACAATGAATCTGAGTCTTAATTCCTGATAAGGCATATGTTCTAAAACCACACCCTCTACATCCTTTTATTTGACCTTGAAAGTGATCATATGCAGGAAATGAAGTTGTCCCCTTGTCCTACAAGTATGGACCAAATGTCAGCTTTTTCAGGAAATCTTTCCAGGCTCCTCACTTTGGGCTGGATGCATTCTCTCTGTGTTCTATACATACTGAATTTGAGGCATTTATCTATCATTTTAAAATTGATCTGATTTGCCTGTTTTCTCTATGGGCTTGAGAGACTGAGGACAATAATTTTCTCTGCACCCATAGTGCTTTTCCCACATCTTACTACTACTCATTACATAAGAGGTGCTCAGTAAACGTGCACATGCCTGGTCCTCACAATTCTTTTATAAATGACAATTCATTTATATGTGGACATATACTCATTTCCAAGAGGAAACATTTTTTTTAAATGGCTGAACCAGTTCTGCACTAATATGGAGTCACTAAAATCCATTAGCTCTACTGGGTGTTATACTATATGTTGGCAAATTGAATTTAAACAAAATATTAAAACATAAAAAATAAAGTCCATTGGTTCTGATTTCAATAAAATGTGAAACAACTCTTAAAGAGGAACCATAGCAATTAAACCCAAGTCTTCAGTATTGACCAGATTGCTCGGATATTATGTATTCCTATCTCCATTGGCATCTTCCATTCTAAACAGCAATGGGAGGCTCTCACATTTTGTGTGCCATAGGAGTGGCTGAAAACAAGTGAGAAATCAACTGTTCTGTGATGTATAAATGTGACATTATTTATTTGAATCTCATCTAGACCTGTTATTTAAAGGAATGCTGCTATTTGACTTTTCTTTTTATACCTAACTGAAGTGATAAGACTGCTTGAGGATATATTTCTTTCTTCTCTTTCTCCCTCCCTTCCAGCATCCTCAGCATCTGTGATTTTCTATTCATTGTCATGACATACTGTTTGAGGTTGAGCTTCCTTGAATCCTTGAAATATTGATTCCTTCCTCCCCTTTTTCATTTCTGATATAATGGAGATTAGTATTATATATAAATAGTACATTATTAAACAAAATATTTAGATAATATTTCCTATACAGCATATTTACTGATTTATAAAAGTGACCTCGAATGAGTCTATTGTTTGATTCTGTTTTTAACAGTTATGAGATATTTGATAACTACATTATCATGACTATGTTCTCAAGTATCTGGGTGTTACTTTTGAATTGCCAGAATGGTTTCCTCAATTTGTATGTGGTTCTGACCTTTGACCTATAAAGCATAATGTAACCATATGATATTGGTTCTTAGTATAAATCAAATATGTAGTTCCATATCCACATTCTATGCATCAAGAGGAGATAATTTTCTTCTTCATTTATAATAGCTAATAATTATAATTGCTAGTATTATTTTTTAAGCATAGCAATAGGATAAGCACTAAAGAGTTGTGTTGGTGCAGCTTGCTGTAGCTAAATTTATGAGTTACAACTCTTAATCCAAATGAAATACAATTTTATTTGAGGTAGATCTGCAAGTGGGAGAATGACTATTAATTCTGCAATTCCAAAATAACTAATGTACTTGGTTTGAAGCCAGGTACACTGTGAGTTTTGGATTTAAGTGCTCTTGTGGGAAATACAGAGAGAGATTTTAACATATGGATTCTCAGAAGAAAATGCAACTGTTCCGTATAAGAAATATTGAGTTATTCTTAGTACTTTTTAATGTGTGGTTGACTGTATATTCTTGAGTGGTGCCATTTTTAACACTTGGCAATTCAAGCCAAAGATCTTCATTTCCTGGGGTAATTTTAATAACTTACCCATTCATACAGCAAGCATTTAGTGGGGATTGATGGTAATGTCCCATACTTGATTTGATGAGAAATGCAAGGAAGGTAGAAGCAGGATCTCTTTTCATTGGATTTACAATATTGCTGCAAAATAAAACTTATACATGTTTGTGTGTGTGTACATACACCATGCACATACAGCAAATAGCAAAAGGGTACTACATGTTAATATATTAAAAAATTCACATTGACTCCCTACTGTGTTCTGATCTAGGCAGAGGTTTTGTAGCACATGCCTCTGAGGAGCTCATAATCTGATAGTATATGTGTGGGGGAGGTTCGCAGGAGAGGTGATAATTGAGGGATGAGCCAACCATCTGAGTTGTCGTGAGAACGCTGTTGCCACAGCTACACAATCTCACTGTGAAAACTAAAAGGAGATTTCAGAGAAGAATGGGAGTTTGAGAAGGTTCTCAAAAGAAAAGTATAGCCAAGTTGGGTATGAACACACACTGACAGAGGGCAATGAAGAAGAGATTCCTGTGGGGTCGGAAAGCCTCCTCTGAGGACTGAGCTACATCTTCAAGAAATTTATATATCACAATGATATATAAATCTCTATTATTTAATATATGCATGAAAAAGAGAAAAAAAAATGGCAAGGGAACCCAGGCAAGAAAATCCTCAGCGGCAAAGGTATAAGAAGTGCAAATATGTACACATAAGAGTGGTCCACTTACATACAGGTCCTTTTACTAGAAAGAGATCAAATTAGATGGATTTAAGAATAAATAGCATCTGCCTGAAGGTTGGGTCAAATGAGAAATGAAAGCTGTTTAAAAAATATAAAACATTATGTATACACTAATTATTCTCAGGGGAGGCGGCATAGCATATTGGTTAAATGTATAGACTGGGCTCAAGTCACGACTCTATCACTCTCTGGCTATGTGACCTTTCGCAAATTGTTGATCTTCTCTCCACCTCAGTGTCTGCATCTATAAAAAGGGAGTAAGTTATAGTTCCTACCTCACAGGGTTATTAGGGAAATTAAATGAGTTGATCTCTTTAAGTGCTTAAAACAAGCCTGGCACGTTAGTATATATATTAAATTAAAAAATATTCAGTAGGTAATAGAAACTATTATGGGTTCTTAAGCAGAGGATGATATAATGAGATAATGTATGAGGAAGTTCATCTTGTTAATGATATACAGGACAGACTCCAGTGAGGGAAGTTTCTGGAGGCTGGAGATGAGATGGGAACAGGTTTCATGAATATCTGGACAAAGACAGTGAGCACTTGGGGCAGAGTGGAGAAAAACTAAGATCTGAACAGAGGACACTTTTCAAAGAAAGAAAGAGCTATTAGAACTTGGGGGGTGGGGCACTGGGTGGCTCAGTGGTTGAGTGTCTGCCTTTGGTTCAGGGCATGATCCTGGGGTCCTGAGATCAAGTCCTGCATCAGGCTCCCCAGGGAGGTGGAGGGAGGGGGGCCTGCTTCTCCCTTTACCTATGTCTCTACCTTTCTCTGTATCTCTCATGAATAAATAAATAAAATCTTAAAAAAAAAGAACTTGGGGGGTTGGTAATGGGGATGTACATTGTTACAGCCAAAGATGACTCCAGTGTTGAGGTTTTGAGAGACTGGGAAAAGTGTTGTGCCATAGACAACAAATGGGGGAAGTTATGCATGGATGGGCCTCAAAGCTTAGTAAATGAAATCTACTGTGCTTAGTCTAAATTTTCTCAAATAATAATAATCATTAGCTAGGATTTCATCTTCCTTTGTGCTTTGGTGCAATTCTTTTGCCATCTGTTCTAGGAAAAATTCAGGATGTCCTTGCTCTTAGAATGGAAAGCAAATTCTAAAAGGAGACGTTTCTTATTTAAAAATATGTGTTTCCCAAGCATTTAACTAAATTAAAAATAAAGCAAAGATAGGAAGAATTTAACTTTTCAACCACTTGGAATTTTGCAGAAAAAAAATTGAGAAATTGTTTCAGTTGGGAATAAAAAAACCCAAAGAAACAAAATAAAACAAAACAAAAACTAGGCCAAGACATGACCCTAAGGCAAAGTCTTAAATCTGAAAGGTCAATAGGTCACTATACTTTAAAAACTGTAATTATAGCTCTTAATTCTTCCACAGGCTTACTGTGTCATGTTAAAGTTATTCACTCCCATATACTATGGCCCATAATGTCACTCGAGGTATCCTTATGGCTTCTCCAGGTATTAAAGAAGCTTGATATGTTTTTGTTTCATTAATCTTTTCTCAGAGGCCAGTGATGAGTTCATCTGACTCTTTTCCATCAAGTTGAAAATTCTTTTCAATTAAAAACTCATCTCTACAGATGGTATTAGCATTAGAAGAGGCCTATTCTGTCTAAAATAACAAATATTGAGATATTTCAAGAATTGCTCTATAAATCATTGGAAATAGAGTTGACTAAAGAGTTTCAGTTGTGTGTGTGTGTGTGTGTGTGTAAAGTAAAAGTTGCATAGATGAGAATTTGGCTCATATGCTTTATTGTTGCTAGAATGGATCAGTCTTATCTCAGTGCCTGGGCAATTTTGTTGTACATTAATGTGAAATATTGTGAATGTTTTAACCAAACTATCAACTATGAAATACTTTATCCAAAACATTATGATTACAAAGATGATAATAGAAACAGTTTAAAACAGAAGAGAATGCTCTGTTAAAGAGGACTAGAGAGCCCATTTACTGAATAGTATGGATTTCTTCCAAGCTCCTGTGTGCAGAAAGCATGCAATGCGTGAATAATTCATCTAGAAATTCTATCGTGAAGTTGTATCAGTTTCCACAGTAAAACCTGGCCATGGAGGAGGAAAATACATCAACATCTGTGACAAGCTCTATGAAGAGACAGTGGCAAAGCCTTTCAGGCACCAGGAGCAAAGCAAAATATAATAAATTCACTTAAGTGTCAAATTTGTGTCGGCTGAATAATGACACCATATGTCTGGGTTGCTATGTCACCATAGGCTGCTCTGAAAAAACACATGGCTTTATAGAAACGGCTGTCAGCCTGGGGAAGAAGCCTTGCTGGCTGCTGCCTTTCTGTCCAAGAAAATATAGTCTGCCCAGTAAGTACAGAGTCCGATTAGCAGAAATGATTGTGTTTTTTTTTTTTTTTAACTAAATTGTCCACATCTAGAGTGAGCTTACTCTTTAGACTTGGCGTGTCCTGTTGGAGAGGCTGTCTTAGGTGTGTTCCTTCATATCCTTCCAATGAGTTGGAACACGGCTTTGAAACTCATCAGTTGGTCTGCTCTGCCCGAGTCTTAAGGATATGCCTTATTTTCATATGGCTCTCTGAGCAACTGTCCTCCCAGGATTTTATAGGCATTGTATCACTAATTGCCTCACAGCATCGCCAGGAGGAATCAAGGACTCAGATATTATTTTGCTCCTTGGCCAACTGAGGCACAGAAATGTTATGGTCACATTAGCTCTTAGGAGCCATGATTCTGGAGGCAACTCAACATTCGGTATGCCAGGCGGTCGATCAGACATGGCAGATACTCTTTATGGGAAAGAGGATTTGTCCTTCTCTTCTGGGCCTCGGCCTCCTTTCTTCTGGCACACACAGCACTGGCCAGGTGTTCACTTGGTGGCTGCTGTGCTAGGTTCAGCAGCCACGTGAGTGGGGATTCCTCAGGTCACACAATGGGATGCCATTGCGAGAGTTTTCATGCTTAGATATGGACCCTAATGTACGGCAATTACGTCCTGGGTAACTGCACTAACCAGCCTGGGACTCTGCAGAGCACACAGTGCCACCACACACAGGGGAATCTGCAGTCCTGTCTCAGTTGTGCACAGCGGCTTTGTGCCTTGGTTTTCCACCACCATTAGTCCAATGGTATTTGAAGTAGATTGTGGCAAAGATAAGGCACTTAGAATGGGACTTAGTTAGCTTTAATCACAAGGGCATAGGTAGGACCAATGTGTGAATGAGTCTGTTATAAGGAAAATTGTGCATTTATTAGTTTTCCATGGAAGAGCCTTCCCTCTGCAAAGAATTTTAAAACACTAACTTAACTTTTAAACATGACCATTTAAAAAAATAAAAATAAAATAAAAATAAACATGACCATTTTTAAGAGTGGCTGTCCCCAAAATAGGAACTGAGTCACTTGAAGAGCGTGTATCTGTATGTGTGTGTGTGTGTATGTGTGTGTGTGTATGTGTGTACATGACACTAATTCTCTGGATCTGGAGTCTATCCTGGGATTAAGAAACAAAAAAAGCAAAGAAATCCCTTCTCCAGGTGAATCTGATGTGAAGACTGATGATACTTCTGAGGCTTGCACATGCCCTAGTTCCTCTGGCCTTGCCACTTGGGAGTATAAAACATCAAATGCAAAGTGGAACAGATAAAAAAGATTTGTGGTTTCCTGACCAGACAGAGGTGTTTCTTATTCAGCAGTATAATGTCAAGCAGTGGAGAGGATGGTATAAATGCAGCGGTTGAGGCCCAATCTGGAAAGCGGAGTTTCAGACATGTGAAGGAATCCTGGGAGCAGCCATGGGTAGGATGTTTGTTTCATTCCCTCATCCCACCACCATCCCAGGTGTCTGTGCTGACAACCCAGTTCTCTGTCAGCTGCTTTACCCTCTCTTGAAATCAAATTAAAGGGCAGAGCTTCTGCAGAAGCAAGATGGCCACAAAATCAGGAGGAGAAGCCTATTTCTGTCCTCTCTAGAGCCAGACTAAACCTGTTACTGCTTTAACAAACAGGATATGTCAGAAGTGATGGAGCAGCCCGGGTGGCTCAGCGGTTTAGCGTCGCCTTCAGCCCAGGGCATGATCTTAGAAACTGGGATTGAGTCCCACGTCGGGCTCCCTGCATGGAGCCTGCTTCTCCCTCTGCCTGTGTCTCTGCTTCTCTCTCTCTGTGTCTCTCATGAATAAATAAATAAAAATTTTTTTAAAAAAGAAGTGATACTGTGTCAGTTCTTGCTCTACACCTTTGAAAAGACTGGTTCCTTATGCTTCTCCTTTCTTCCAACACTAACTATGGGTTTTTCCCTCTCAAAACCCAATTACCACACTGACAAGAAGCCCAAGTCACATGGAGAGGCTGCATCCACAGCATTTTGTTCCACACTCTTAGCCAAGCTCCTGGTCTAGAACCTGTATCAGTTGTCCATCCTGAGAAGCACCTTGGGCATCCCAGTCCAGCTGAGCCCCAGGTAGCTGCAGCCCAGTCAACACCACATGGAGCAGAAGTACCACACAGGTGAGCCCTGTCAATTCCCAGGATCATAAGAATTAGCAAGGCAGTTAGTGTATTATGCCATAAAGTATTGGGGCAAATTGTTATTCAGCAATAGGTAACTGAACAGAGGGTCAGTGCATTTTCCAGTCCATGCCTGTCTGAAGGTAAAAAATTTGATCAAAGTCACAATTTCAACACAGCATTACTGGCTGTCCTTTCACCTACCATGTGGTAGCTCCACCCCCCTTATCTTCTTCCCATGTAATTTCTCTAAGGGATGGCTGGAACATATGATCTGTGAACCAGACTGTTTGGCCACTGTGTGGCACTGGTTATTTTTTAATTCTTCCTCTGATGACATGTCTGCTCTCGGGTGACATCTCTTTTCTCTGGTGACACTGAGTAGGATCTCTGAAAGCAGCATTGCTGTTGATGGCTGTGATGACTGGAGATGACTATGGGCCTGTAGATGCCCAGGGGTGAAGGCCCTGGGATTCGTATCAAGGCGCCATCTCCATCAGTAATGTGACCACTGGTACCAGTGTGGCTGATACTTTGGTTTTGTAAGGTCCCATGAGGATTTCAGGAATTAGTTCATATGGTAATTGGTGACGTAAGTGGCCATATCCTTATACTTAATAATTGTTCAATTAAAATAAAGAGTTGAGTCATTCTGCTTAGATTTTTTTTTTAGTTACTTTTTGGTGGGGAGGATTCAAATAATCTAAATTAAGAACACTTTAACAGTGTTGCTAATGTTGAAACATTTAGCCTTCAGAGAGATTGACTAGACAAATTGCTGTAATCGGATGAGGATACTTCTCAATCAGGTTTTCCTCAGCAATAGTTCATGCTTTATGTGGGTGAGCTGAAGTATTTGAGTTGCTTTTTATTTCCAATAATATGACTAGAAGAATTTTCCTCTTTGGATTCCACTGATACCCATAACAACATCCTAGCCTCACAAATAGGAAATGTTTAAGAAATATCAAGTGGAAACCCAGAGGAGAATAGATTTTAATCTCTAGTAATTAAGTAAACATTGATGTCACACTTATCAACCAATATCTTGGGATTATTTCTGGGAAATGGTTTTAATGTACTTTT